>NC_041391.1:460974509-461048040 GCF_002162155.2 Triticum dicoccoides
GGGGGGGGTAGCTAGAAGGAGATTGTTAAGTGTGAGTGTGTGCTTTACCCATCCAGGCGGAAGTTATGTGCACAAAAGAGGAGAACGATTCGATGTGGAGTTAGGATTATTGAGGGTAATTAACTACGTATGGAGACATAGAGACCTTGAACGTGCATGTGTGAGAGGTATACATGTATACGTGGGATGTGTGTGTGTGCGCGCATGCATGATCGAGATAAAAGAAAGAATACATATATAAGTCACAAGATCAACGTCACGGGAGAGATAGATCGGTATGACAATATGCATGCATGTGAGAATGCAGGGAAGAAGGCCCGACAATTGAGCATATGTTTTTGTCTTTAAGAGATAGTGGTGTGGGCTGGAGCATGCATCTATGGCGAGCAGAGGGAGTGAGGCACAACGATTGTGCAAAAGAGATCAACCTATAAATGCATATGTATGGAGAGACATATATAGTGTGGGTGATAGGAAGCAATACTCCGTGCGAGAAAGAAATGTTGACGGAGAAACTACAGATAGATACAGAGATGGAGATGCTAGCTAGAGGGACATCTGCTAGTTTGGGTGTTGGAGATGACCGTCGGGTGGTTCAAAGGGTGAAGTTATATGTGTGTGAGAGGGCACTTGACTGCATGTAAAGAGAAACATATGTGGTGTGCGTGATAGGAATCAAGAGTGAGGGCGAGAAAGAAGGTTGATGGAGAAACAGATAAATAGAAATATAAAGATGCTAGCTAGTGTGCGTTAGAGATAGGAGTCGAGTGGATCAGAAGGCTAAGTTATGTGTGTGGGTGTGAGAGAGATACAGAGAGGGTGCATGTGAGTCACATACAAACATATATCAGAGAGAAATGAGGTGCAGAGAGACGGAGTTTTGTGTCTACGAGAGAGAAAGATATTTCACAATGAGAGTGATAGCTAGAGAGACATATGAGGGAACGCAAGATATCTCTAGGGAGAGAGAGAGTGTGTGTGAGCGACATACAAGAGAACAATGGAGAAATATGAGACCCTGGGAGACAGAGTTTGTGTTTGTGTGTGAGAAAGAGATATTTAAGAGTAAGAGTCGTAGGTTCTCATATCGAAGGAGCGAAAGACATCTCTGTATGAGGGGTGTGCGAGTGGCACACATGGGAATAGTAGAGAGAAATGAGACCCCGGGAGACAAAGTTTTGTGTTGCGTGAGAGAAAGAGATTCCGCATGGAGAATCATAGTTAGAGACACATAGCAGGGAGAGAGATATACTTAGAGAGAGATAGACTGATGAAGGTCGAGGGAGAGAGTACCGTCAGTGTGTTACGAAGATAAAAGATCATTGTCGACATACAGGTAGCACGAGAGATACGTGAGAGATGATGAACGTGTATAGGTCCAGAGAGATAGTCCTATATAAGCATGAGTGATAGCTATATGAGACGAATATCAAGATTAAAGGGGATTCAAATATTTAAAGTGGAGCTCACGACATCGATAATATCATAACGCAAATTGGTGTATCAAACATGCATATTCATTTGAAGTTGGGCACACGTGTAATGTTATATAGTTTATCAATATTGGTGATCAGTAGATTCTTTAATTACAACCAATGCATCGTTTATATGCAATTAATGTCTAAATGGGATTACACTATATGTTGCGTGTGTGAAACACATTATACATGTTTCAGAAGTAAAAAGCCCCCGCATGAAACACACATTAATTGGAGACAGTTAGCGAGGAATGCATACATTGGATTTCAACATAAAGTGGTTTCAAATATTTGAAAATCCGAATTGATGGATACAACCTTATGAATCTGAGACATGCCATTTGTAAACCATATTTATGTGTAAATGGTGTTGTGCTTTTGAAAGCATATATATAAAATGATGTATATAGAATGTAATTCCAATTGAAAATGGAACCCGCCTGAAAAAAATAGAATACAAACGGGATTCGAATTGAGTTGGCACGGTAAACGTGCACTCTGCAAAATTTGAACGAAGTGAGGAAAGTCACAGTAACCGCTCGAAACCACAATCTGCGAGATGGAAATCACTACTACCTATCCCTGCCACGCAAAGCCTATCTGCTGGATTTCTATAGGTTTCGATAGGGGTAGGTTTGTAATTTCACCCAAACGTGATGTAACCGCCTCTCACCCGGATTCATACACGGTGGGCGCCAAAAAATAGTGTGTCCTCGGCCGAAATCGACTCCCTCCCCGATTCATATTCATACACGGTGGGCGCCAAAAACAAACTCTCGTCGGCAAATATTCGGTGTATGCGAGATTACTGTCCTATCCCCAACCGACTAATGTTGCTATGATGTAGTATAAATTTGAAACGGAGACTAAGTTTGTAAATTTCCTCGCATTTGAGACAAGCGCGCCCTGAATACATGGTTCCCCCTTCCTCTCTACCTCCCTTTTCCCCATTCGTACTCCGTGGGTGCCAAAACACCCTCTCCACCCCACCCTCCTCCGTCCGCCGCCGTCCGCCACCCCATCCACCGCCGTCCTCCTCCACCATGCCAGAGCTGATACCCCGCTGCCGCCGTCCATTACAAGAGATCGACCTCTCTCATCCACGGCTCCGGACCGGGATCCTTGCATCCCGTCCTCTCGCTTCATCCCCGCCGTCGTCCACCTTACCGGCGCTGCTCCTACGACCATCTAGTCCACCGCGCCCCGCCGCCACCGTCTACCCTCCAAGACCCGCTTCCACGCCACCGATGGCCATCGCTACCACAGCACAGTCAAATTCTCAGCAGATGCATACACGGTGTCGCACCAGAGGCGGTACTCTATCGTATCTGCTCAACTTATTTATTGCAGCAAGAAGATAGATCGCCACTGCTTTACTCTGATTTCTTGTCTTGGTTGCAAAGTTGCCTTTGTCCGGTTTGCACCTTCAGATCCGCCATGGCACACTCAACACTATACTCCCAATGCTTATGGTTTTCCCCTTTTATATTCCACACTAGTTAAATCACAGTAGAGTAAATTTAAAAATTGGGTCAGTCGATTTTTCAGAGCTCGCCGGAGTTCGCCTGTGCGATTGAAGTGGCTCGGGTGGTTGTGGGGCCTCGCCGAGCAAAGAAAACTCGACGTGGGTGGGGGTTGGGGCGGGGGTGGCGGAGGAACACAGGCGGTGGGGGCCGGTGGTCCGTCCAGCGGCCCGTGCGGTGTTCTGTATGGGAAGAATCAGAGACGAGGAAGAAGAAGGGTTAGGAGACATAGGATCTTCATCCAACCACCTTAAATGGTCGAGAGACAGCTGGGAGTCGCATTCTTAATGCGCTCTGGTTCATCATGTTTGGGCACTGCGCAACCAACATTTTATTATCCAAAATATGCTTGCTCTTCTTTACCATGTTCCTCTTCCGTTCTTCTTTAATATGTACTCTCTCCGTTCCTAAATACAAGTCTTTGTATAGATTCCACCATGGACTACATATGGAGAAAAATGAGTGAATCTACACTCTAAAATGTATCTGGATACATCTATATGTGATCCATAGTGGAAATCTCTACCAAGACTTATATTTTGGAACGGAGGGAGTATGATAGTAGTACAATATGTTCCTTGTACTGAAGATGAGTAGGGACATTTGCAGTGTAGAGGTCAATATGATCGGTTGTGATGGACACTTTGAGCCTCTTTGATTCGTAGGATCTTGTAAACATAGGAATAGGATTTGTAGTGGCCTGCCCACTTGAATCCCATAAGAATAGCAAGGAAATGTGGGGAGCTGTGTCGCCTTTGAGAGTTACACTGATATTAACAGTACCGCATGTTCACTTGAAGAGAGTTGGTATCCGAAGCCTTTCTAGTCGTACCGGCAATACTAGCACATATATTCCAGCAAGTTCCACTTTGCTGATTTTACCCTGATGCTTAAGGTTTTCCTGTTATATCTACACTATGATCTGTGTAGCTGCTTTGTGTCGCACTAGCAGCAGTCCACTCTTGAGGCTAAACACTGCAATGACTTACAAAATTGGCACCAAGGCATTGAGTGCCATTCTGGATGCAATGAAACTCATACACTCCCCACCTGTTGACTTTTGTTCAGAATATGATCCTAATGACTCTTGTTCAAAATTGCCACATATAGAGAGACAACATGGAATTGCATTTCTTTGTGCGCTTTGATTCATCATGAGTGGGCAACCAGCATTGTATGCAATGAAGCGGAACCTCAAGAATATGCTTCCTATTCTGTTCTTTAACATGTTCCTCTTTGTTTATTATGTATTTAGTACGTATAGTATGTTCCTTGTCAAGAAGGGGCGCAGGGACATCTGGAATCAACAGCTAATAGAGCTGGCCTGTACGTGATCGATAGGCTTTCAATTACTAGCGGCAATACAACAAAGTATTTTCAAGCTAGTTCCACTTTCCCAATTTATATATCGCGATTATGGTGTACCCCTGTTATGTACACTATGATCTGCCTAGTTGCTGTGTGCTCTTGTTATCATGGTTTGGCAATAAACTCTCTATACAGTATATTATGAACCTATCATCTGCCAGCTATCCTTACTTCTGGAGCCTATTTTTTGTGTACTTGTGCCAGATTATATAAAAGCATGCACCATATTACAGCACACATGAGCTCTCTCATAAGAATCCAGTGATATCACACAAGTGTTTATAGGGGCGCCCCTATATTAGAATATCATCTGCATTACAAAGATAATCTCACAACTATTGATGTTTTCATGGTTCTTAGATATTATACGCAATTACAGTGAATATCAGAATCCGCGCTTCAGAAGAATATTGTGGAACACTTCAATGACTTACAAAATTGGCACCAAGGCATTGAGTGCCATTCTGGAAACAATGAAACTCGTACACTCCCCACCTATTGATTCTTGTTCAGAATAATATCCTAATGACTATTCTAACCTCGAGGAGTCAAAGGCAGATGGCATGTCCTGTTCACCCATCAAGGTGCTTGTTCTAATTTGGCAAGGTTTTATTGATTGCGCGTATCTTGCATATGTTGTCTTGCATTTCTTCTACTTTGTTGCACCGCCATCTGCTTAGTTTACTCATCATATAACTTGAGACGTGAAAGTGCGTTATATCGACTAGAGGGGGGGTGAATAGGCGATTTTTATGAATTCCTCACTGAGGAATTTGCTGGTGAGGAAATTCCTTAGCGAAGAACTACTTGCAGCGGAATAAGTACTCATAAGTAAGCATAGCAGAATACATACATAGTCATCATGATAAAACGAAGACAAACATAGAGTACAGAAAGCGTTAACACAGGATAACACAAGATGAAGACAAACAGACTGAAGAAATTGAACTGAGGAAATTGAGAAAGTCTTTAGTCAAAGTCTTCAGACACAGATATGAACAACTACTCAACACAGTAATGAGGAAATGAAAGAGTTGAGGAAATAGAACCAGTAAGGTTGGTGAAGATAATGATTTGGTAGGCCAGTTCCAACTGCTGTCTCAGTTGTACGTCTGGTTGGAGAGGCTGAGTATTTAAACTCGAGGACACACAGTCCAGGACACACAGTCTCTGAGCATGCAGCTCAGGACACCAAGTCCTCACCGTATTCTCCATGAACTAAGGTCACACAGACCCCGTCCAATCACTCGTGGTAAGTCTTGAGGCAACTTCCAAACCTTCACAGACTTCGGTCACTCGGCAATCCACAATTCCTCTTGGATGCTCTAGACCATGACGCCTAACCGTCTGGAAGAAGCACAGTCTTCAAAGGTAACAAGGGTCGGATCCACGCAGGATCAATATCTTCAGTGATGCTCAATCACTTTGGGTTTGTGGGTGTTTGGGTTTGGATTTTCCTCACTCGATGATTTTCACTCAAAGTCCTCGGAGGATGGGTTGCTCTCAAATGACAAGTGTCAGTTTATCTCGGAGCATCCAACCAGCTAGTGGTTGTAGGGGGCGGCTATTTATAGCCTAGGGAGCAGCCCGACATGATAAGACATAAATGCCATTCAATGATATGACCGTTAGGTGGATAAGATATTTGGGACAGCTGGCGCGCAGCACAGCAACAGTCGGAAATTTGACTCTCAAATTCCTCAGGGCTATCATGCTCCTCACCGTGTAGGCAATCCGCACTGGCGAACTCCTAACTCCTCAGTCAGAACAAATTCCTCAGCGACCAGAAGAACTTTGTCTCTGTCACTGAAGAAATTGACTGAACTGTATGAGATTTGCAACGGCTTGACTCGAAGGGATTGGTAGGTGTAGGATTTTGAGTTGAGAATCACATGGAAATTTTTCCTTAGTATTTCCTCGACCCCTTTAACAGTATGGTGTTTCCTATGACTCAAGAAAGAGAAAAACAAAACTATGAAAACGATAGTCTTCAAGCTTCATATTCCTCGCATGAATATCAAGTCTTCACGGACACACCAATTTCTTCACTTCCAAAGTCTTCATGAAAGTCTTCAGGAATACCAGAATCTTAAGTCGAAGATATTCATTTTTAGGGGCCGACTTTCTCTGTAAATTTCAAACTCCTCATAGACTTATAGACCTGTGTACACTCATAAACACATTAGTCCCTTAACCTATAAGTCTTCAATACACCAAAATCACTAAGGGGCACTAGATGCACTTACAATCTCCCCCTTTTTGGTGATGGATGACAATATAGGTTAAGTTTTCAACGGGGATAAACATATGAAGTGTAAGCACTGATATTGAGGAATTTGATTGCAAGATATAGGAGAACTCCCCCTGAAGATGTGCATAGTGAGGAATTTGCTTTTGAAGCAATGCACAGTTGAAGAGTTGAATCATGGAGATCTCCCCCTATATCTTGTAATTCATACATGCATTTGACATATAATATGAAGAATTTGAAATGCATGATGAAATATGGTGCCTGAAGAGATTCAGCATGCGAGTAATAATATTAATGAGGAACAAGCATGCAGAAATACCATCAAAAGCATCAGAGCACAGTGCATCAAAAGTATCAGAGCACCATCAGGTTTAAGATTACAACTCGATCCAATAAAGTTTCAGAAGAGCGAGAGTTGTAACTTAACAAAAAAAACACCCATATAGTAGACCCGCTTGAAGACTAACTCTAATTTCTCCCCCTTTGTCATCGAATGACCAAAAGGATCAAAACTGAGGACTAACGCCCCTGAAGAATATCAAGTTGATGAAGGAGCGCCAGCGTTGTCGGGGTTGGTTGTCGTAGTAGGGCCTGCCGCAGTGTCGTCCAAGTCTTCATTTTCATCAGTGGCGCGCGATGAAGAATAGGAGTTGGCTTCCAAGGAAGGAACCTTGACCTTCTTGAATTTCTTTGGTGGAGGTGCAGACCAGTCAAATTCTTTCTTGAGACCCATGCTCTTCAGATCATCTGCGCTGTAGATATGAGATCGAATAGCCCAGGTACGGTTGAAGGTTTCATGGAGGTAGTATTGGTTTTTCTTCACTACATTGTGGGTTGAGGTCATGTTGTGAAGAATTGAACCAAACTGATGCTTGACCCATTTATGATTACGATCAACTTTCTGATGAAGACTGAGGAGTAACTGTCATCACCCTAGGTGTTGTGGCTTGAGGAATTTGCTTGGCAGAGGTGTTGGCGGCAGAATCATGTGTGGCAGAGTCATCATTGGTGGAGTAAGATGCAGCTTTGCGAAATTAACCATCCAATGGACGAATGCCTTCATCTATCACAGCAGTTGCCTTGCCTTTGTCATCAGCTGAGGAAAATGTCCGTTTGAGGACTTCAATTGGTGGCAAGAAACTGCCATGGTTCAGAGTATCAGCCTTATAGTTGAGTGAAGACCTTGTCCTGATGAATTTCATAATCCATGGCGCATAAGGCTTCAGCTCAAACGGTGACATAGCAATATTTGCCAGAGTCCTCATGAAGAAATCATGGAAGTTGACGGGAATGCCATGAATGATGTTGAAAAGCATATTCTTCATGATGCCAACGACTTCTTCATCATTTAAGTTGTGGCCTTTGATAGGACTCATTGTCTTCGTCTGAATGCGATAGACAGTCCGTGGCACATACAGTAATTATTTGACGAGGAATTTGGTTCGAGGGGCCTGCCCTGGCTTCAAAGGCTTCATCAGCATTTGCATGTAATGATTTGTAAGCTCAGGTTCATTGTAGATGCAACGAGCACCATCAAGGGGAGGACTAAGTGGAAGGACATGAAGCAATTCAGTTGCTGGTGCCTTGTAGTGAGTATTTTCAGACATCCAGTCTAGCACCCAAGTGTTCACATCTGCAGAATTTCCTATGATGTGCAGCGTCGCATAGAATTGAAGAATGAGTTCTTCATTCCAATCACAGATGTTAGTGCTGAAATTCAGTAATCCAGCATCGTGAAGAACACTGAGAACTGGCTCGAAGCACGGCAGAGATTCCAGGTCCACGTGAGGAATGTGTGCATGATCGAAGACTTTGTCTTTGTCGAATAGCCCAGAGGAATAAAAGTTTGCTTGACTAGCAGTCCAGAAATGCCTCTTCCTGATGCGAGCAGAGTCATAGGGGTTATAGTCAGTGAAGAACACATGCTCGTTGAAGAAATCAGCAGCCTCGAACTTTTGCTTCTTTGAGAAGGGATCCTTTGGATTGGGCACATGAGTGTCAGTGAGTTGCATCACAACCTCAGGAATCACAATCTCAGGTTCTTCAGGCTGAGGAATTTCTGGTTCCTCTTTGGTAGCAGTCTGCATGTTCAAGGTATCAGCAGCAGCAGTTTCTTCAGCACTAGTGGCTGGAATTTCATCATGCATAGACTGAGTTTCTTCAGAGCCCATTTGAACAGTTGGTGCAGGGGACTGAGGTATTTGCTATACTGGGGTAAAGTGTGGAGAATTGGGATGCTGACTTAACCAAAAGTCATCATTCATCACAGGCGTGGTGCATCCAATGTCCACGTCTTCATCTTCAAGTTCTTCAATGCCAGCCTCTTCAGTTGTGGACGGAGGCATGGGCGAGGAAGCAGCAGGTGTTGAAGGGATCGCATCCACTTCAATTTCTTCATCAATCTGCTCTGACGAAGCAACAAAATGATTTTCTTCATCAGATCCTCTAGGGATCACATATTCTTCACCATAAGGAACAAGTTCCTTTGATGGCATGGTGGAGATCGGAACAACATCAATTGGATTCGCAAGTGAGCTGGTCAATGTCTTCATTTTCTTCGGAGCTGAAGAATCTGAAGCAGATGATGCTTTCCTTTTCTTCACTGCAGCTTTCTCTGCAGCCTTGGTCTTCCTCACATCTGATGCAGATGGAAGCGTAGGAGTTGGTGTAGGCGCAGGAGGAGCTGAGGAATCTGGATGAATTTCCTCAGGCGCAACTGATGCAGTTTCCCTGACTTCTTCATTTTCTTCAGGCGCACCACTAGTGGATGCCCTGGCAGTTTCTTCAGCGACTGGAATGGAGTCATCAGCCCTGGAACTAGCATTTTCTTTAGCAGGCTGAGAATCGTCAGCGGTGCTGGCATGTTCTTCAGTTCGCTGAGCAGAGGCTTCAGCTTGAGGAATTTCTTGTTGCGATGGGGCTGCAACATTGGTGAACTTCTCAGTCAGTTTAGCAAACCTGACTTTGGCTCCTTGCCAATCAGCATAATAAGAATTGAAGTTATCGATGAGGGTTTTGATCTCAGACTGGATCTTGAGGAGTTCATCAGGTGTCATTTTGACAACATTGTTTTTTAGGAACTTCTCTTTCCTGAACTGAGCCTTCTTGATTTTCCTGGCCTTCTCAAATTTCCATTTCTCTTCATTGATGAAATGGGTCAGCACGTGACTTTGGCCAGGTGTCAAATGAAAATTAGGCATAGGAGTGTTTGGGTCCTTGTGCCAGAGATCAATGTAATCGAGGATCACCTTAGGATCCAAAAGCAGTGGCACATTTCTGCCTTTGGCTCTAGTGGCCCTTTCTTGCCTGTCTCTGATGATATCTGCAAGTTCTTCATCATCAGCTTCATCGTCAGATGGCACATGGAAGGCAACTTGTTTCTTCTTCAGACTAGGCCGAGGACCTGGTCCAGCAGTGGCCTTTGTCTTCAGCAGAGTGGGGCCTGATGAAGAATTTGGTGCTGCTGAGGAACTTGCTGAGACACCAGAGGCAATGGAGATGCATGTAGTCCTTGGGCATGTGGCCAAATGTACCGGTGTTGAGGACTTTGCAGGAGTAACGGAGGACTTTGGAGGAGCAGGAGCAGCATGAGGAATTGGCCGTGAGGGCTTTGAAGATACTGGCCGTGAGGGCATTGCTGAGAAACTTGGCCGTGAGGGCATAGTTGATGAAGCACTTGGCTTGTGTGCAGGCTTCTTTGCCATTGATTTCCTTGGCTTGTCAGAGGCCTTTGTGGCAGCAGCAGCAGCAGAGTCTTCATTAAATTTCCTCACTGCTTCTTTGGCTTGTCTAGCCAACTTGGCTTGGCGCTTGGCCCATTCATCAGGAAAATCCTCACCACGCTTGAGGCTGGTGGGATCAGCTTCTTGGCCAGGTGCCAATGGATCTCTTGGGCATGGAGGATTTAGAGCGAATTTCTTCTTATACTTTGGAGTTACATATCTGTACTCCCTCCATTCTCTTGCCCATCTCCTTTCAATCCTCTATATGTACACCTTGCACTGATTTTTGTTCTCTTTGCCGAACTTGGCCTCATCAGGTGTGCAATAGTCCTTATAAATGTCATCAGGGATCTCAAAAGCAGTCATGACCTCAGGCTTCTTTCCTCCTTTCTGTGGTTTCTTACCTTCATCCATATTCTTCAGATGAGGAATTTGAACAATCGAATTCTCTGAAGAAGTATGCAACTTTTCTTCAAGGAACGCTGCAAATGAGTTAAGTTGATGAGAACCTAGTGATTCAGCAGCGGACATGAGTACCTATGAACAGAGTATAGTTGCGAGGAATTGAAGAGGTGATATGCATTGTCAGAAGGTTTTCAAAATGAACAAGTTTGAGGAATTTGACCAGATGAGTCTTGAAGAATTTCACTAAGCATACTTTGTCTTAGGTTCCAGAGTTGTATAGATCGACGATCCACACAATTGAGGAATCTTGAAGAAAATGATGCTTAGGGAAACGAATCAAGAACAGATAACTTGTGAGGTGTTTTGTGTGTGAGGATTTGAAGAATAAAACACCTTTGAAGATTTTGTAGTAAAAATGTGAATCAAAGAGGGCAGTAAAAGTAACTTTTAATTACCCTAATTGAAGAACACGACGAACTGACAAGTGTAGATTTGAAGCTCGTCAGTTCAGATCTTCCACGCCCTAACTTGGCGGAGGAAGACAGCTACGGCGGCGGCGGAGTGAAGATTTCCGTGGCCAGCGGGAGTATGACGGCGACGAGGTCGAGGCAGTGAAGCTCTTCCTCATCGGCGACGATGGAGTAGCGGCGGCGCTAGGGTTTGAGAAGCTCGAGCGAGAGAGGGAGCGGTCGAGCGGAGTAAAGGAAGTGAGGAAGGGTGAGGGGGTATTTATAGTCACAGTGAAAAACTGTTCGCCCGAAGATTTAGGACGAACGTGCCCCTAGCCCTTCTTATTCGCTTGACATGTGTCACCCACGTACTGAATAGTGGAGATCGTGTTAGATCGTGGGTGAATAGATAAGTCTATCGTCGGAAGCGGGACGGTTTGAGAGGCAAAACCAAAAAATTTGGATAAGATTAGTTTTAAAGTTCCGTTCGCAATTTCTTCAGCTGACAGGACACAGTGAAGATTTTGAACGAGTTTCAAATAGAACACACATGAAGAATTTGTGAATAGATTGGGTTGAGTATAGCATAGAGGGGGAAGGGTCCGATCACATTCACTTAGCAGAAAATGTAACTTGAAGAAATAACCATAAGTGAATGTTGTAGAGGACATAAACTCATATATATATATATATATATATATATATATATATATATATATATATAGCCAATGAAGAATGTCGACGGAAACAGTGAAGATTTTGCAAAGTTGAAGAATTTGAAAAACTGAAGAATTTCAAAAACCGAGGAATAACTCAAATTGAAGATTTTCAACTTTGGTGGTGGCGTGACCCACCGTATAAGAGTGATGATTTCAGACACCGCGTACAGTTGTCGTAGGGTTCTGAGAATCAAATTCTTCATTAATTTCTTCACACTTAGAGTGTTATTCTTCATTGATTGAAGAAAAATGTTTCTTCATGTGTTGCACATCTAAGTCATCAATTTTGCATAAGTGTTAGGATGTGTGTCCTTTTCAAAGAGCATTCGAAGACTCTAAGATATTTAGCTCACACCGCAACTTGCTAAATTTCTTCTCATCCAAGGGCTTTGTGAAGATATCGGCTAGCTGTTCTTCAGTCTTCACATGCTCAATAGAAATGTCGCCCTTCAACACATGATCACGAAGAAAATGATGACGGATCTGAATGTGCTTTGTCTTCGAGTGCTGAACTGGGTTATGAGAAATCTTGATGGCACTCTCATTGTCACAGTAGAGAGGCACGTTCTTCATGTTGATGCCGTAGTCCTTGAGAGTTTGCTTCATCCACAGCAATTGAGCACAGCAAGAACCAGCAGCAATATACTTAGCTTCAGTAGTAGACAGTGATACGCAGTTCTGTTTCTTCGAGGACCAACAGACCAAAGATCGTCCGAGGAAATGACAAGTACCAGATGTTGACTTGCGATCCACACGATCACCAGCATAGTCAGAGTCAGAATATCCAATGAGATCAAAGGTAGATCCCTTGGGGTACCATAATCCTAGTGTTGGTGTGTGACCTAGATATCGAAGAATATGCTTCACAGCCTTATGGTGTGATTCCTTCGGTGAAGCTTGAAATCGGGCACACATGCAAACACTAAGCATTATATCTGGCCTAGATGCACATAAGTACAATAAAGAACCAATCATGGAGCGGTATACCTTGTGATCAAAGTCAATACCATTTTCATCAGTGCATAGATGGCCATTTGTGGGCATAGGAATTTTGACTCCTTTGCAATCTTGCATGCCGAATTTCCTCAGTACATCCTTGAGGTATTTCTCCTGAGATATGAATATGCCATTGTGCTGTTGACAAATTTGAAGACCTAAGAAGAATTTCAACTCTCCCATCATAGACATTTGATATTCTTCACTCATCATATAGGCAAATTCATCACTATAACGTTGGTCAGTACAGCCAAAGATAATATCATCAACGTATATTTGGCACACAAACAGTTCACCATCATAAGATTTAGTAAAAAGAGTAGGGTCGAGTGAACCGGGTGTGAAGCCATTCTTCACGAAGAACTCCTTCAAAGTATCATACCACGCCCAAGGGGCCTGCTTGAGGCCATAGAGGGCCCTATTGAGTCTGAAGACTTTGTCAGGATTCTTTGGATCTTCAAAACCTGGGGGTTGAGCAACATATACTTCTTCAGCAAGCTTACCATTGACGAATGCACTTTTCACATCCATTTGATATAAAGTGATATTATGATGGTTAGCATATGCAAGTAATATGCGAATAGCCTCAAGTCTAGCAACAGGTGCAAAAGTTTCATCGAAATCAATTCCTTCAACCTGTGTGTAGCCTTGAGCTACAAGTCGTGCCTTATTCATCACCACAAGGCCATTTTCATCTTGCTTGTTGCGGTAGATCCACTTAGTGCCGATGATATTATGCTGTGAGGATCTGGACGTTTGACCAGTTCCCAGACATTGTTGAGCTCGAACTGATGTAATTCTTCTTGCATAGCCTGAATCCACTCAGGCTCCAGAAATGCTTCATCTACCTTAGTGGGCTCTGTGATAGAGACAAAAGCATAGCGCCCACAAAAGTTAGATAAATGTGAAGCTTTTGAGCATGTGAGAGGACCTGGTGCTTCAATGTCATCGATGATCTTTTCAACTTGCACTTCTTTTGCAACGCGAGGATGAGCTGGTTGTCGTCGAGGAATTTGAACAGCATTTTGTTCAGCACCATTTTCTTCAGCATTTTCCTCAGGTACATCAGTTGGACGGTCTTCGCGTTCAGGAATGAATTCTTCAGTAGATTCTTCGGTAGGAATAACATCCTCAGTAGCCTTGAACTTGCTAGAATCTTCAGGTGCTGGTTCTTTTATCACAGAAGGTAGGTGCTCTCATTGCGAGCCATTAGTTTCATGGAACCGCACATCTACAGTTTCAACAATCTTGTGAAGAGCGATGTTGAAGACTTTGTAGGTGTGCGAGTCCTTTCCGTAACCAAGCATAAAACCTTCATGTGCTTTCGGTGCAAATTTAGCATTGTGATGAGGATCTCTAATCCAACATTTAGCACCGAAGACTTTGAAATAACTCACATTGGGTTTCTTGTCAGTGAGGAGTTCATAGGCAGTCTTCTTGAAGAATTTGTGAAGATATACTCTGTTGATGATGTGGCACACGGTATCAATTGCATCAATCCAAAAACAATGAGGTGTTTTGTATTCATCAAGCATAGTGCGAGCCATCTCAACAAGAGTTTTGTTCTTGCGCTCCACGACGCCATTTTGCTGTGGAGTATAAGGAGCAGATAACTCATGAGTAATACCAAGTTCATCAAGATAGCCATCAAGACTGGAATTCTTGAACTCAGTTCCATTGTCACTCCTGATGTGCTTGATCTTCACACGAAAGTTGGTTGAATCCGTTGAGGAAAATCGTTTGAAGACTTCCTGCACTTCATGTTTGTAAGTAACAATGTGTACCCATGTGTAACGAGAGTAATCATCAACAATAACAAAGCCATATAGAGATGCATCATTAGTCGTAGCAGAATAATGATTTGGACCGAAGAGATCCATGTGAAGCAATTCAAATGGTCGAGTGGTGGTCATGATAGTCTTCGCTCGATGCTTGGCCTTGGTCATTTTTCCAGCTTCACAGGCACCACACAGGTCATCCTTGAGGAATTTGACATTCTCAATGCCAATGACATGCTTCTTCTTCGCGAGCATGTGCAGATTCCTCATCCCAGCATGACCAAGTCGTCGATGCCATAGACAGCCTTCTGAAGCTTTTGCAAGTAAGCACACGGTAGGTTGTGTCCTGTAGAGAAATCAACAATGTACAAGTCTCCTCTCCTAAAGCCTTCGAAGACTTTGGAATTGTCAGCTTCCATTATCACAACACAACGATACTTGCCAAAGACAACAACCATATCAAGATCACAAAGCATTGAGACAGACATGAGGTTGTATCCTAAGGACTCGACAAGCATGACTTTGTCCATGTGTCGATCCTTGGAGATTGCAACCTTACCTAGATCCAATACCTGACTTTTGCCTTTGTCAGCGAAGATGATATGCTTCAGATGTGATGGTGTTAAGGGAGCATCCATCAATAGAGTCTTGTCACCAGTCATGTGATTTGTACATACACTATCGAGGACCCACTCATTTGCGTTGGGTTGATCATCCTGCAGATGAATTAGTGCAGCTTACAAACTCATATACTTCATCAGTGAAGAATATGACATCAAAATCATCAGTTTAATTTCATCAAGCAATAGAACAGATAAGCAGTGTGAGGACGTGTGAAATGAAAGTTCATTTCATCATGATTCGCCTGCGTCCTTTCAGGCATTTTGTCAGGCCCCCAGCAAATTCTTCAGACGTTAAAGCACGTTTGGGGACCTGACCCTGCATAAGAGATTAGTTCGTTTTCTTCACCACCCACATCTGGAGGGGTGGCAAAGAGTTCATCACTCTGCGAGCACCATATGAGAAAGGTGGTAAAGATGCCAAACCATTTCGTTTCACATAAGAGGGGTTAGGGTAAGCATATGAATAAGCAGAGAAATTCTTTGAGGACTTATGAACATAATGATTTGAAGAATAATGCACATATTCATAGCCCTTAGCTCTACCCTGCAAAACAGAGTTGTTAGCACGATGATGTTCATATGAGGATTTTGATCCTTTTGAGGAATTTGATCCATGTGAGGAATTTGGTCCGTATGAGGACTTGGATCCATATGAAGAATTTGGTCCATATGAAGAGTTTGATCTGGGGTTCCTGTTCTTCACTGGTGGTGTCATGAGGACATTCACCTGAAGACTTTCAACATAACTTTTGGGAACCCAGATTTTCTTCATAGGGGAACCGTTCCTGCAGTTAGTGCCAACATATCTAGCAAATACTTCACCATTCTGATTTTTGAACAATTTATAGTTGGAGTCAAATGACTCATTAGAAGAATGAGGAGATCCACATGTAAAGCCAGATAAGTTAGGTGGATCAACTGGAGGTCCCTTTGCAGCAACCCATGAGGTTTTGGGGTACTGCTCAGGCTTCCAATACGTTCCATCAGCATTGAGTTTCCTCTCAAAGGCAATACCCTCTTTCCTAGGGTTTCTGTTGAGGATCTGCTTTTTAAGCACATCACAGAGAGTCTGATGCCTTTTGAGGCTTTTGTACATGCCTATCATATACAATTCCTTCAGCCCTGCATTGTCAGTGATACTAGCAATGTCCTCAGATGAGGAATTAGTGATAGCAGAGGCAGGTGAAGAATTTGTAATATTTGAAGCATTTGAACATTCAGGTGAAGAATTAGCAGATTCACGTTCAATGCACTTTAAGCATGGAGGATCAAATTGTTCCTGAGTGGCGCTGATTTGTTGAGCAAGTAATGAATCGCGCTCCTTCTGAAGATCTTCATAATTCACTTTTAGTTTCTCAAGATCTTGCTTTCTTTGAAGAAATTCATAAGAAAGCTTCTCATGATCAGTTAAGAGTGTTTTATGATGACTATGAAGGTTATCAAACTTAGACTGAAGTCTCTGAAGATTTTCAGTTAAGTCTTTAGTGCGGTCCATTTCTTCACCCAACATATCATCACTTTTGTCTAGCATGTTTTGAAGTTTTTCAATAGCCTTTTGTTGTTTCACAGCAATCTTAGCAAGTTTAGAGTAGCTAGGCTTAAGATTTTCATCAGATTCATCCTCACTTGATTTGGAGGAGGGGTATTTAGTTACCTTAGTAGCCTTTGCCATGAAGCAATAGGTGGGGGCATAGTCATCATTGCCTTCATCAGCGTTGTTGGTGTTGCCATTTTCTTCAGAGTTGAAGATAGACTTGCTGACAAATATGGTAGCAAGAGATAGACTCGCCACACCTGACTCAGACTCCTCGGATTCCTCTTCTTCCTCATTATCCTCAGATTCAGCCTCAGAATCCATTTCCTTGCCAATGAATGCCCGAGCCTTCTTGGAGCTACTCTTCTTGTGGGATGAAGACTTCGAGGATTTTGATGATGAGGACTTTGAAGATTTCTTCTTCTTCTTGGCATCATCAGAACTGTAATTCTTGTATTTCTTCTTCTTTAGTTCCTTGTCCCACTGAGGACAATCTTGAATGTAGTGACCAGGCTTCTTGCATTTGTGGCATACCCTTCTCTTATAGTCACTTGATGAGGAATCACTGCTCCTTGAAGATTTTCCAAAGCGACCACATCTTGAGAATTTCTGGAACTTCTTCACAAGCAATGCTAGCTCCTGGCTCAATTCTTTAGGGTCACCAAGGCTACTACCAGAATCTTCACACTCAGATTCAGACACTGCATTGGCCTTCAGGGAACGTGGTTTGCCATGGCTTGAACCATAGAGATCTCTCTTTTCAGAAAGCTGGAACTCATGAGTATTTAGCCTCTCGAGGATATCAGCGGGATCTAGTGACTTGTAAACAGCACGCTCTTGAATCATCAGTGCCAGAGTGTAAAATGACGAATCGAGTGATCTCAGCAATTTCTTCACCACCTCATGATCGGTGATGTCAGTGGCACCGAGCGCTTGAAGCTCATTTGAGATATCAGTGAGGCGATCGAAGGTTTGCTGAACATTTTCATTGTCGAGTCTTTTGAAGCGGTTGAAGAGATTGTGAAGAACGTCAACACGAGAGTCACGTTGAGTTGAGACTCCTTCGTTTACTTTGGAGAGCTTATCCCAGATAAGCTTAGAAGTTTCCAAAGCACTCACTCTACCGTACTGCCCTTTACTCAGATGACCACATATGATATTCTTCACTTGAGAATCGAGTTGCTTGAATCTCTTCACATCAGCAGCATTCAGGGAAGGTGTGACTGAGGGAACACCATTTTCCACAACGTACCAGAGATCGTTGTCAATTGCTTCAAGATGCATTCGCATCTTATTCTTCCAGTAGGGGTAGTCCGTGCCATCGAAGGTAGGACACCCAGCAGAGACCTTGATCATACTTGCGGTCGACATAACTAAAACTCCAGGCGGCTAAACCAAAATCACACAGAACAAGGGAGTACCTTGCTCTGATACCAATTGAAAGTGTGTTATATCGACTAGAGGGGGGTGAATAGGCGATTTTTACGAATTCTTCACTGAGGAATTTGCTGGTGAGGAAATTCCTTAGTGAAGAACTATTTGCGGCGGAATAAGTACTCAGAATTAAGCATAGAAGAATACATACATAGTCATCATGATAAAACAAAGACAAACACAGAGTACAGAAAGCGTAAACACAGGATAACACAAGATGAAGACAAACAGACTGAAGAAATTGAACTAAGGAAATTGAGAAAGTCTTCAGTCAAAGTCTTCAAACACAGATATGAACAACTACTCAACACAGTAATGAGGAAATGAAAGAGTTGAGGAAATAGAACCAGTAAGGTTGGTGAAGACAATGATTTGGTAGACCAGTTCCAACTGCTGTCTCAGTTGTATGTCTGGTTGGAGCGTCTGAGTATTTAAACTCAAGGACACACAGTCTCGGACACCCAGTCTCTGAGCATGCAGCTCAGCACACCAAGTCCTCACCGTATTCTCCTTGAACTAAGGTCACACAGACCCCGTCCAATCACTCGTGGTAAGTCTTCAGGCAATCCACAATTCCTCTTGGATGCTCTAGACCATGATGCCTAATCGTCTGGAAGAAACACAGTCTTCAAAGGTAACAAGCGTCGGATCCACGCAGGATCAATCTCTTCACTGATGCTCAATCACTTTGGGTTTGTGGGTGTTTGGGTTTGGATTTTCCTCACTCGATGATTTTCACTCAAAGTCCTTGGAGGATGGGTTGCTCTCAAATGACAAGTGTCAGTTTCTCTCGGAGCAGCCAAGCAGCTAGTGGTTGTAGGGGGCGGCTATTTATAGCCTAGGGAGTAGCCCAACATGATAAGACATAAATGCCCTTCAATGATATGACCGTTAGGTGGATAAGATATTTGGGACAGCTGGCGCGCAGCACAGCAACGGTCGGAAATTTGACTCTCAAATTCCTCAGGGCTATCATGCTCCTCACTGTGTAGGCAATCCGCACTGGCGAATTCCTAACTCCTCATTCAGAACAAATTCCTCAGTGACCAGAAGAACTTCGTCTCTGTCACTGAAGAAATTGACTGAACTGTATGAGGTTTCCAATGGCTTGACTCGAAGGGATTGGTAGGTGTAGGATTTTGAGTTGAGCATCACATGGAAATTTTTCCTTAGTATTTCCTCTACCCCCTTTAACAGTACAGTGTTTCCTATGACTCAAGAAAGAGAAAAACAAAACTATGAAAACGAAAGTCTTCAAGCTTCACATTCCTCGCATGAATATCAAGTCTTCACGGACACACCAATTTCTTCACTTCCAAAGTCTTCATGAAAGTCTTCAGGAATACCAGAATCTTCAGTCGAAGATATTCATTTTTAGGGGTCGACTTTCTCTGTAAATATCAAACTCCTCATAGACTTATAGACCTGTGTACACTCATAAACACATTAGTCCCTTAACCTATAAGTCTTCAATACACCAAAATCACTAAGGGGCACTAGATGCACTTACAAGACGCCATGCCCATCCATTATCAATACATATTCCATCTGTCATCATACCATGTTTTTTCACTCAAATGTTGTTCTTGTGCATCAGACATCAAAAAGGGAGAGGGTGATTGCCGAACCTGAAGGAGCACCAGCAAAGTCCTTGAAAAACGTGGTGGTGCCGGAGAAATCACACAGCGCCCCACTTATATTGGATGTACAACCAATGACACAAAACGTAGGACCGACTCCAGCAGACTGTACCCATACTTCAATGGCCACACCACTAGCCCCACCACATAGGACCTGCACTCCAGCAAAAGGTATACCGATTTCATTTGCCATAGCACCAGCCGTACCACAGAAAAATCCCACTCTAGAAAAAAGTACAGCAAGTCCACCGGCCGAAGACCTATCCGAACTACAGAGACAGCCAATTCCTGCAGATTGGAACCCATTCCATTTATTCCCAGTTTAAAAGACAATGCTTTCAATGTTGTTAGGGACTACCTGCATATATTCACATCATGGGAAGATTATAGTGAAGACAAACACCATTTTCACATCTTCTTGTCCTACTTAAGTGTAAGTGCTATTATTCATGGTTATTATTTTCCTGTTTTCTGCTGATCGAACACATCAATGATTTACATTACATTGTTGTAACTAGGCGAGGGTCAATCTGGATAGTCATGACGAGCAAAGCTTGCTTGTGCTTTTCAAGGAAGCATTGCAACAGTATCGGTGTTACCTGAGGAAATCACACTTTGATGGCAAGTCTATAAATGAATATCCGGTGATGTCTCCTATGCTAAATTTAGAAGACATTGAATGGAAAAACCTTGTTATGCACTGGTCTCGTTCTGAGGATGAGGTACTGTCTATGAAATCACATGACAATTTGAACTTCTACTTTTCTGCATGTGCCTTGCGGATCTTTTTTACAGGAAATCTGCTCGAAGAAGAATTCCGGTTTGAAAAGAACGACAGGATATCGCAAATATGCTGCCCGCTGCTTTGCTCTTGTTAGTACATGTTGTCCTGTATCATTGTACTTGCATACATACCTGGTTCATTATGTGACAGCAGTATGCATGATAGCTTGCTTATCAATTGTTCGATCCAAATTATCTGATCTGTATGAATGGTTACAATAGTGTAGAATATATCCAATGCCAATGAATTTTTTTAGCTCTGCATTGTTCTTGTAAGTACATGCTGTCCTTTATCAGTGTACTTATATTGACAGGTAGTTGTTCATGTACCATCACTCTATAGCTTATTTTCCTTTGCCCTCCATTTTCTACACATCAGATCTATATTTACTCTTACCATATGGTTGGTACTGACGAAGTTTAGCTGTGCATTGCTCTTGGTTGTGCCTTTTGCCTGTATCGCTGCACATACATTTATATCTACTTGGTTATGTAGCATCGCTCTTCATCTTATCTTAAATATTCTCCATTTTTTCGTATATTATCACATCTATATTTACTCTTAACAAAATGTAGAATAAAGGCAATGCTTATGAAGAAGATTCTGTGCTAAACTTCTTGAATTGCCCCCCCCCCCCATCAGCATGGACAAGGGCTTTATAGAGCCTGTCTTCACCAGTAATGTAAGTTTGTCCTTCTCAAGCCTTCAAACTTTGTTGCGTATATTTGGTTAGGCATGACTGCAACAGCTGTTTATTTTTGGTGTTTGCATCAAATTGCATGTTTAATGTTTATTATGTAGTTCATAAACAAAAGTTTGTCCTTCTCAATTTAAGTTTTTAGTTGTACAACCAAGTTCCTTCTTCATACCATGTAAATTAAACTATATAGAGCAAGTGATCCTCTTCTGCACTACATGTATGCTTCTGTTCTTCATCCATAATCCAGTGGTGTGGTGAACCTACCCACTACATCACAATGTCATATTCTGCAATGTCTTAACTATGAACAATGTCATATCATTCTACTATTATTTAAACCGTCTCTTTATTTGCCAATCTGAAATGGGATCAATTGACAACACACTAACCATTGATACTTATGAGTTCTTGATCTGTAATCCAGTGGTGTCATGAAGCTGCCAACTCCTTCACAATGTCATTTCCTGCTGTGTCTTTACCTAAACAATACCATATTGTGTTAATGCAATTTTAAATTGTGTCACTTTATTCGTTAGTAAGAAATGTGATGCATTGTCAGCACTGATACCTTTATGTGCAAAAGCTGTCATCTGTTTGCTTGTTTATCTTTCAGAGTGAGGAAGATATAAGTGTTGAACAAGCGCAGTCTCATCATCTTGCTCAGGTGCTTGCGCTGCAGCTCGCTAGCAGTGCTAACCTTTCTTGAACTCTATTGAAGTGCTGTCGGTTTTGTATATTATTTTGTCGGCGTGTTTATTTGCACTGGTGGCAATCTTTGATGCCCAGTGTATGTAATCTTTTGTCTGCTTGTGCTTTATTATCATAGTGGCGAACTTTGATGCCCAGTGAATGTAATATGCAATAATTTCTTTATTGTATAGTCTAGGTTTTTTCTTATTCATGATGCTGCAGTTATTTTACTGTATATATACCCTGTCTTCGCAGTAAACCAGCCAAACCGTAAAATTACGGTACATAATTGGGCCGTCATGCAATCACGATGTATGATCCGCATCATGGGCCCCATCAAACTGGCCCACTAGTAGATTCGGTCCTTTAATAGGCCGAGTAACCCCCGGTCCTCTTTTCGCAAGAAAACTCAATGGGCTTTTTAGGAGGCTGGGAAGTAGGTTGGGCCTGAAACGTGCCAAATAGCTCACGGGCCGGCAGCAGGCCTAAATTGACCCCGACCCATGATTGTGCGAATCAAATCACGGGCTTTTAACAAGCCAAAGTTGTCTCGGTCCTTGTTTGGCCCAATCAGATATCGGCTGCGAGCTGGCCGGATGCAAACCGGGCCGTAGTTAGGCCCAACTATATGACGAGCCTTTAACATGCCGAAATTAAAATAGGGCCAAAATGTTAAACGGGCCCTTAACAGGCCAAAATGGTAATGAGCAACAAGTAACAAAAGTAAATAAAGTGCAGCAAGGTGGCCCAATCCTTTTTGTAGCAAAGGACAAGCCTGGAAAATTCTTATAATAGGAAAAGCGCTCCCGAGGACACATGGGAATATCGTCAAGCTAGTTTTCATCACGCTCATATGATTCGCGTTCGGTACTTTGATACTTTGATATGTGGGTGGACCGGTGCTTGGGTACTGCCCTTACCTGGACAAGCATCCCACTTATGATTAACCTCTATTGCAAGCATCCGCAACTACAACAAAAGTATTAAGGTAAACCTAACCATAGCATGAAACATATGGATCCAAATCAGCCCCTTACGAAACAATGCATAAACTAGGGTTTAAGCTTCTGTCACTCTAGCAACCCATCATTTACTTATTACTTCCCAATGCCTTCCTCTAGGCCCAAATAATGGTTAAGTGTTATGTAGTCGACGTTCACATAACACCACTAGAGGTTAGACAACATACATCTTATCAAAATATCGAACTAATACCGAATTCACATTACTACTATTAGCAAGACTTCTCCCTTGTCCTCAGGAACAAACGTAACTACTCACAAAGCATATTCATGTTCATAATCAGAGGGGTAATATTGTGCCTAAAGGATCTGAACATATGATCTTCCACTAAATAAACCAACTAGCATCAACTACAAGGAGTAATCAACACTACTAGCAACCTACTAGCACCAATCCCGGACTTGGAGACAAGAATTGGATACAAGAGATGAACTAGGGTTTGGAGATGAGATGGTGCTGGTGAAGATGTTGATGGAGATTGCCCTCTCCCGATGAGAGGAGCGTTGGTGATGACGATGGTGATGATTTCCCCCTCTCGGAGGGAAGTGTCCCCGGCAGAACAGCTCTATCGGATTCCTAGATTGGTTCCGCCAAGGTTCCGCCTCGTGGCCACGGAGTCTCGTCCCGAAAGGTTCTCTTCTATTTTTTTCTCATTGAAAGACTTCATATGGGATAAGAAGGGCGTCGGAGAGCCACCAGGGGGCCCATGAGGTAGGGGGCGCGCCCAGGGGGGGCGCGCCCCCCACCCTCGTGAGCAGGGTGTGGGCCCCCTGGCCTTCATTTTTGGCGATGATTTTTCTTTATTTATTCTAAGGTATTCCGTGGAGTTTCAGGACTTTTGGAGTTGTGCAGAATAGTCCTTAAATATTTGCTCCTTTTCCAGCCCAGAATTCCAGCTGCCGGCATTCTCCCTCTTCATGTAAACCTTGTAGAATAAGAGAGAATAGCCATAAGTATTGTGACATAACGTGAAATAACAGCCCAAAATGCAATAAGTATTGACATAAAAGCATGATGTAAAATGGACGTATCAACTCCCCCAAGCTTAGACCTCGCTTGTCCTCAAGTGAAAAGCCGATAACAATAAATATGTCCTCATGTTTAGAGGTAGAGGCATCCATAAAAATAAAATACGGACATGAAGGCATCATGATTATTTCATAACAGCAACATATATAGATTTTGTCGTATGATTACTTATGTTCAAGTGATGATCTTTTCACAAAGCCAAAATATGAATCAGAAACCTTATTGGGCACCAACAATTATAATCTCAGTCATTGAAGTAATTGCAATTTATCATAACATCGGAAAGAGTCTATGTGAGAGCTTAAGAGCAAGCCCACATACTCAACTATCACTTAGTCCTTCATAATTGCTAACACTCATGCGATACTTGTGGTTACGGAGTTTTAATCGGACACAGAGAAAGATAGGGGCTTATAGTTTTTGCCCCACAACATTTTACCTCCAGGGTAATGTCAACAATAATAATTCATGCTCCGCGACATCCAATTAGATATATATATATATCAAGTTCTTTCCAACATGCTGAGCTTGCCAAAGGATAAAATGAAAAAGGAAGGGTGAAGATCCCCGTGACTCTTGCATAGGGTATTGGATAATAATAAAAGATAGGCCCTTCGCAGAGGGAAGCAGAGGTTGTCATGCGCGTTTAGGGTTGATGCACAAAATCTTAATGCAAAAGAATGCCACTTTATATTGCCCCTTGCATGTGAACCTTTATTATGCAGTCCGTCGCTTTTATTGCGTCCACAACAAGTTCGTACAAAGCTTATTTCTCTGCACTAATAAGGCATGCATATTTAGAGAGCAATTTTTTATTGCTTGCATCGATGACAACTTACTTGAAGGATCTTACTCAATCCATAGGTAGATATGGTGGACTCTCATGGCAAAACTGGTTTAAGGGTATTTGGAAACACAAGTAGTATTTCTACTTAGTGCTGAAGATTGGCTAGCATGAGGGGCAAAGGCAAGCTCAACACGGTAGAGGAATCATTACAACATACTTTATCTCCGATATAAGAAAACATAACTCATTATGTTGTCTTCCTTGTCCAACATCAAGTCTTTAGCATGTCATATTTTAATGAGTGCTCCCAATCATAAAAGATGTCAATGATAATATATCTATATGTGAAACCTCTCTTTCCTTATTACTTCCTATTAATTGCAACGATGACCGAAGCTATATTTGCCAACTCCCAACAACTTTAAATCATCATACTCTTTCTATGTGAAGTCATTACTTTCAATAAGATCAATATGAACTCCTGATTCTTTTTATTATTTTTCTTCTAATCACTCAAGATCATGGCAAAATACTCAAGCCCTTGACTCAACACTAATCTTTATTATATAGCTCACGGACTCGATTACAAAGAAGGATCATAAAGCAATACTCAAAACTAGATCATGCCATGACTTTATTCTACTAAATCAATATAATAATAATGGGATCGAACTAAGTAAAACGGTAAAGGTAGGAGTTGTGATGGTGATACGATACCAGGGCACCTCCCCCAAGCTTGGCAGTTTCCAAGGGGGGTGCCCATACCCATGTGATTATGTCCTCGAAGGTGATGGAGGTGGTGATGATGACCGTGAATAATCGCACATCGAGCGTAATAGTTCCTCCAACTTGCAGTTAATGTTCTTGAGCCCGATAATATGATCCTTCAACAAAATATTCTCATGTGTAAGATACTTGTTCTGTATGCAGGCTAACTCAATCATCTGGAAGGCTTCAATCTCTGTTGGAGTGAAAAGGTTAGGTAAAGGTTGAGGGATGTCTTCTTCTTTCACCACCGGAGCTTGAACCTCCATAGCCTTCTAGATCCTTTCATCCTTGTTGATCCCTTCTGGTTCCTCTCTTTTCAACTCTATCTTCAATAGCTAGGCATCCTTGTCTTCAATGTTGGAGGAGGGAGAAGTCATGGTGCTCTAAATCTGCAACAAAAATAGCTCGAAACGAAATCAGAGGATATTTGCGTGATACGGGAGTCAAAACCTTCGGGAGTATATATAATGGATTTTTACCGACCAAAATACATACTGTGCAAGGAAACAGAGTCTGGAGGGCACACGAGGTGCTCACGAGGTAGGGGGGCGTGCCTAGGGGGGTAGGGCGCGCCCTCCACCCTCGTGGAGGCCTCGTGTCCTCCCCGCACTGCTACTTATTTGTCTATTTTTCTAAATATTCCAAAACGGAGAAATATTGCCTTAAAAATTATTTTGGAGTCGGTTTACTTACCATACCACATACCTATTCCTTTTTGGAGTCTGGAACATTCTGGAAAGTGTCCCTTATGTATTCTTCCGGGGTTACGGTTTCAATAACATTAGTTCCAACATTAATAGGATTACCTGAGATATAGTGTTTGATTCTTTGACCGTTCACCACCTTCGGATTTGTGCCTGCGAAGTTGTTGATTTTTATGGCACCGGAATGATAGACCTCTTCGATAACGTAAGGACCTTCCCATTTGGAGAGAAATTTTCCTGCAAAAAATCTTAAATGAGAGTTGTATAGCAATACATAATCACCTACATTAAACTCACGCTTTTGTATCCTTTTGTCATGCCACCTTTTAACTTTTTCTTTAAACAGCTTGGCATTTTCATAAGCTTGGGTTCTCCATTCATCAAGTGAGCTAATATCAAATAACCTCTTCTCACCGGCAAGTTTGAAATCATAGTTGAGCTCCTTAATAGCCCAATATGGCTTATGTTCTAGTTCGAGAGGTAAATGACATGCTTTTCCATAAACCATCTTATACGGAGACATACCCATAGGATTTTTATATGCAGTTCTATAGGCCCATAATGCATCATCAAGTTTTTTGGACCAATTCTTTCTAGACCTATTGACAGTCTTTTGCAAAATTAATTTGAGCTCTCTATTGCTCAATTCTACCTGACCACTAGACTGCGGGTGATATGGACATGCAATTCTATGATTAACGTCGCATTTAGCAAGCATCTTACGGAAAGCACCATGAATAAAGTGTGAACCACCATCAGTCATTAAGTATCTAGGGACTCCAAACCTCGGAAAAATAACTTCCTTAAGCATTTTAATAGAAGTGTTATGATCAGCACTACTAGTTGGAATAGCTTCTACCCACTTAGTAACGTAATCAACACCAACTAGAATATGAGTGTAACCATTAGAGGCAGGAAAAGGTCCCATATAATCAAAGCCCCAAACATCAAATGGCTCAATAACAAGTGAATAATTCATAGGCATTTCTTGACGTCTACTGATATTACCATTCTTTGACATTCATCAAAATACAAAACAAACTTACGAGCATCCTTGAAGAGAGTAGGCTAATAAAACCCGGATTGCAATACCTTATGTGCAGTTCTATCTCCAGCGTGATGTCCTCGATAAGCTTCAGAGTGACACTTGCGTAGGATTTGTTCCTGTTCATGCTCAGGTACAAAACGTCTAATAACACCATATACTCCTTCTTTATAAAGATGTGGGTCATCCCAAAAGTAATGTCGCAAGTCATAGAAAAACTTTTTCTTTTGTTGGTATGTGAAGCTAGGCGGTATAAATTTAGCAACAATATAATTAGCATAATCAGCATACCAAGGAGTGCTACGAGAAGTACTTATGACATTTAATTGCTCATCAGGAAAGCTATCATCAATAGGTAGTGGGTCATCAAGAACATTCTCTAGCCTAGACAAGTTGTCTACAACGGGGTTCTCAGCTCCTTTTCTATCAACAATATGTAAATCAAATTCTTGAAGCAAGAGAGCCCATCTAATGAGTCTAGGTTTTGCATCTTTCTTTTCCATAAGGTATTTAATAGCAGCATGATCTTTGTGAATAGTTACTTTAGAATCAACAATATAGGGTCTAAATTTATCACAAGAAAATACAATCGCTAAAAGTTCCTTTTCGATAGTAGCATAATTTCTTTGAGCATTGTCTAGAGTCTTACTAGCATAATGGATAACATTCAATTCCTTATCAACTCTTTGCCCTAGAACAGCACCTACAGCATAATCACTAGCATCACACATAATTCCAAAGGGTAAATTCTAATCAGGTGGCTGAACAACAGGTGCAGAGACTAATGCTTTCTTAAGTATTTCAAATACTTCTACACAATCATCATCAAAGACAAATGGTACATCTTTTTGTAATAAATTAGTCAGAGGCCGAGAGATTTTTGAGAAGTCCTTGATGAACCTCCTGTAAAATCCAGCGTGACCAAGGAAACTTCTTATACCTTTGATGTCCTTGGGACATGGCATCTTTTCAATAGCATCAACCTTGGCTTTATCAACTTCAATACCTCTTTCAGAAACTTTGTGCCCCAAGACAATACCTTCATTAACCATAAAGTGGCACTTTTCCCAATTCAAGACAAGATTAGTTTATTCACATCTCTGCAAAACTCGAGTGAGATTGCTCAAGCAATCATCAAAAGAGGAACCATAGACGGAAAAGTCATCCATGAAAACCTCTCAAATTTTCTCACAAAAGTCAGAGAATATAGCCATCATGCATCTTTGAAAGGTAGCAGGTGCATTACATAAACCAAAAGGCATATGTCTATAAGCAAAAGTACCAAAAGGGCATGTATAAGTAGTCTTTGATTGATCTTTAACCGACACAGGTATTTGAGAAAAACCAGAATAACCATCTAGAAAGCAATAATGTGTATGTTTGCATAATCTTTCTAGCATTTGATCAACAAAAGGTAATGGGTAATGATCTTTCTTAGTAGCCTTATTTAATTTGCGGAAATCAATTACCATCCTATAACCTGTGATAATTCTTTGCAGAATCAATTCATCTTTATCATTAGGGACAACAGTAATACCTTCCTTCTTAGGGACACAATGGACAGGACTTACCCACTGACTATCAGCAACGGGATAAATTGTACCTGCCTCCAGAAGCTTGAGTATTTCTTTTCTTACCACTTCTTTCATTTTAGGGTTCAAACGTCATTGAGGATCACAAACTGGTTTGGCATCAGCTTCTAAATTTATTTTATGTTGACATAGAGTGGGACTGATGCCTTTAAGATCATCCAGAGTGTATCCAATAGCGGCACGATGCTTCTTCGGAGTTTTCAATAATATTTCTTCTTCATGCTCTGAAAGGTTAGCGCTAATAATAACAGGATATATTTTCTTTTCATCAAGATAAGCATATTTAAGATTATCAGGCAATGGTTTAAGCCCAAACACGGGATCACCCTTGGGTGGAGGTGGATCCCCTAGGATTTCAACAGGCAAATTGTATTGCATAATAGGTTCCTGTTTAAAGAATACTTTATCTATTTCCCTTCTTTCATTCATGAACATATCATTTTCATGGTCTAGCAAATAGTGTTCTAAAGGATCACTAGGAGGTACAGCTATAGAAGCAAGACCAATAATTTCATCCTTACTAGGAAATTCTTCCTCACGATGTTGTTTACTAAATTTAGAGAAATTAAACTCATGAACCATATCATCCAAGCCAACAGTAACAACATTCTTTTTGAATCTATCTTAGCATTAATGGTACGCAAGAAGGGTCTACCAAATATAATGGGACAAAAGCTATCTTGTGGAGAACCAAGAACAAGAAAATCAGCGGGATATTTGGTTATCCCACACAAGACTTCAACATCTCTAACAATTCCCATTGGAGATATAGTATCTCTATTGGCAAGTTTAATTGTAACATCAATATCTTCTAACTCAGCAGGTGCAATATCATGCATAATTTCTTTGTATAAGTCAATGGGTATAACACTAGCACTAGCACCCATATCACACAAGCCATGATAACAATGATCTCCTATTTTAACAGAAATAACAGGAACGCCTACAACAGGTCTATGTTTATCTCTATCACAGGGTTTAGCAATTCTAGCAGTTTCACCAGTGAATTGAATAACATGCCCATCAATATTATCAGACAAGAGATCTTTAACAATAGCAATATTGGGTTCTACTTTGACTTGCTCAGGAGGTGTATAAGTCCTAGTATTGCTTTTACGAACAACAGTTGAAGCTTTAGCATGATCCTTCATTCTAATAGGGAAAGGAGGTTTCTCAACATAAGAAGTAGGAACAATAGGATCATTATAAGTGACAATCTTTTCTTCAACTTTAATAGGTGCAACTACTTTTACTTCTATGGGAGGATGATATTTAAACCACTTATCCTTGGGGAGATCAACATAAGTAGCAAAAGATTCACAGAAAGAAGCTACTATCTCAGAGTCAAGTCCATATTTAGTGTTAAACTTACGGAAAATATTGGTATCCATAAAAGATTTAACACAATCAAACTTAGGTGTCATACCTTACTCCTTACCTTCGTCGAGGTCCCAATCTTCAGAGTTGCATTTAATTCTATCCAATAAATTCCATCCAAATTCAATAGACTTCATCATAAAAGATCCAGCACAAGAAGTATCGAGCATGGTGCGTTATTATTAAAAAGCCGAGCATAAAAATTCTGGAGAATCCTCAATTTTGAGAGCTCATGATTGGGGCATGAATATAACATTGATTTAAGCCTCCCCGAAGCTTGAGTGATGTTTTCTCCTTCGCGAGGCCAAAAATTATATATATAATTGTGATCACGATGAACAAGATGCATAAGGTAATACTTCTGATGAAATTCCAATTTCAATCTTTTATAGTTCCACGATCTCGTATCATCACATAGCCTATACCATGTCAATGCATCTCCCTCCAAAGATAAAGGGAAAGCCTTCCTCTTAACAGCATCATCGAGTATACCTGCAAGCTTAAACAGTCCACAAATATCATCCACAAAGCATATATGTTCGTCAGGATGCTTTGTTCCATCTCCTGCGAAAGTGTTAGCTAGCAGTTTTTCCATCATACCCGAAGGAATCTGAAGAGAAGTTTCATTTTCAATAGGTTCAGTAGGTTCAGTAGGTTTAGGAGCAACTCTTGGATCAACTGGACGGGGTGAAGATACCCCGAACAAACCCCTCAAGCAATTACTTTCCATGGTAACAAGTGACAGAAAATTTCAGCACACTCAATAAATTTTTCCTTACCAAATTCCACCTACCAAAGGCGCTTTACTCCCCGGCAACGGCACCAGAAAATAGTCTTGATGACCCACAAGTATGGGGATCTATCGTAGTCCTTTAGATAAGTAAGAGTGTCGAACCCAATGAGGAGCAGAAGGAAATGATAAGCGGTTTTCAGCAAGGTATTCTCTGCAAGTACTGAAATAAGTGGTAACAGATAGTTTTGTGATAAGATAAATGGTAATGAGCAACAAGTAACAAAAGTAAATAAAGTTCAGCAAGGTGGCCCAATCCTTTTTGTAGCAAAGGACAAGGCTGGACAAATTCTTATAATAGGAAAAGCACTCCCGAGGACACATGGGAATATCGTCAAGCTAGTTTTCATCACGCTCATATGATTCGCGTTCGGTACTTTGATAATTTGATATGTGGGTGGACCGGTGCTTGGGTACTACCCTTACTTGGACAAGCATCCCACTTATGATTAACCTGTATTGCAAGCATCCGCAACTACAACAAAAGTATTAAGGTAAACCTAACCATAGCATGAAATATATGGATCCAAAGCAGCCCCTTACGAAGCAACGCATAAACTAGGGTTTAAGCTTCTGTCACTCTAGCAACTCATCATCTACTTATTACTTCCCAATGCCTTCCTCTAGGCCCAAATAATGGTTAAGTGTTATGTAGTCGACGTTCAGATAACACGACCAGAGGTTAGACAACATACATCTTATCAAAATATCGAACGAATACCGAATTCACATTACTACTATTAGCAAGACTTCTCCCTTGTCCTCAGGAACAAACGTAAGTACTCACAAGGCATATTCATGCTCATAATTAGAGGGGTAATATTGTGCATAAAGGATCTGAACATATGATCTTCCACTAAATAAACCAACTAGCATCAACTACAAGGAGTAATCAACACTACTAGCAACCTACTAGCACCAATCCCGGACTTGGAGACAAAGAGTGGATACAATAGATGAACTAGGGTTTGGAGATGAGATGGTGCTGGTGAAGATGTTGATGAAGATTGCCCTCTCCGATGAGAGGAGCGTTGGTGATGACGATGGTGATGATTTCCCCCTCCCGGAGGGAAGTGTCCCCGCCAGAACAGCTCTGTCGGAGCCCTAGATTGATTCCGCCAAGGTTCCGCCTCATGGCGGCGGAGTCTCGTCCCGAAAGGTTCTCTTCTATTTTTTTCTCATTGAAAGACTTCATATGGGAGAAGATGGGCGTCGGAGAGCTACCAGGGGCCCACGAGGTAGGAGGCGTGCCCAGGGGGGCGCCCCCACCCTCGTGAGCAGGGTGTGGGCCCCCTGGCCTTCATCTTTGGTGATGATTTTTTTTTATTCTAAGGTATTCCGTGGAGTTTCATGACTTTTGGAGTTGCGCAGAACAGTCCTTCAATATTTGCTCCTTTTCCAGCCCAGAATTCCAGCTGCCGGCATTCTCCCTCTTCATGTAAACCTTGTAGAATAAGAGAGAATAGCCATAAGTATTGTGATATAACGTGAAATAACAGCCCAAAATGCAATAAGTATTGACATAAAAGCATGATGCAAAATGGACGTATCAGTCACCCTTGACGAAAGCACTTCTGTGACGCGCGATTTATCATCATGGAAGTGGACACTTTCGTGATCATAATTTTGGTAATGTCATGGAACACTTCTACGACATCACAGGTATGACTATCTTGATTCTGTCATAAAATCGTCATGGATGTACATGCATGACAAAAAACGTGACCTACTGTGACAAACATGTATCATCACGGAAGTGTATTTTCTTTGTAATGTAGATCAAATCAGTGGGGCCGAGTTTGACTTTAGGTTTGTGACACAAGTGGAAATGCGAAAGTGGTTGAGGGCTTTGGAGCATATCACTAAGCACTTTAAGCAAGCAAGCTATTAAGCAACACCTCATCCCCTTTTAATAGTATTGGCTTTCCTATGGACTCAACATGATCTTGGATCACTAAAATGAAAATTTAGAGTCTTGAGCTTTTGAGCTTTTGCCAATCTTCTGCCCTTAGCATCTTGATGGGGTTCCACGTCCTCTTGTCCATCCCACGCCTTTGTTGAAATTTCTGAAATATACTAGATAAAAGTATAAGTCCAACAAGAGATATGTTGACATTAATTACCAAAATCACCCAGGGAGCACTTGTGCTTTCAATCACCCCCTTTTTGGTAATTGATGACAACATACATCAAAGCTGAAGATGAAGATATGAAGACTAATAAGTAAAGGTTTGGAAGGACATGTAACATGCACCCCTACATGTAGGAAATCCTGTAAATATGAAGTGTAAGAGCATGTGAGTGCATAAGCATGTCAGACCAAGCAATGTGCTACATGTATCTTGGCTATATGCATGAGAGCAAATGATGTGAATATAGGAAGTGTACCTCCATGTTCATGATTCCTTCTTGCAAACAATATGTACGGTAGCATAAATCATCATGCACATGAGTGTGATGCATATACTTACCTTGTGGTCTTGAGCTGGCTTTGGAGGAGATGAACTTGAGGAAACAGGGTTAGATGACACAAGAACACCAACTAAACAATGCAGGAATAGGAAACCACAAGATTACCAAGATTGGGATGACATGTAGAGTGAGTACTAGGTACTCTATTTGAATATAGAGATGTCCCCAATGAGTAAAGATATGCAATGAATTCAAAGATTTCCTCCCCTTAAATGTCTTTCTCCCCTTGAATCTTATATTGGATAATGGGAAAGATAGGGAAAAGAAAAACAGAGTAAAAACAATCATACTCAAACATAACACATACTAACATGTCTTTCCCCTCTTGAAGACATGTGACATCTCTCCTCTATGGATAATAAGCATCTAGAGAAGCTTAAGGTGTGCATTCTCTCTTATGTGATAAGCTTTGATGTGCTATCTGTCTCCCCCTTTGACATCAATTTCCAAGAAGGGATCTTCTGGAGCATCAGTCAAGTAGTGTCAGATTTAGGGATCCGCAAACCCTTGAGAGGTTCGAACTCTGGGGTGCGTGCGGAGATCTCAGCCTGCCCAGCCTGCCTACTCGCGATCCTCCTACGCCTAGCGTGTCGAGCTCAAAGTTACACAAAGACACATTGATTTATACAGGTTCAGGCCACCATTGTGGTGTAATACCCTAATCTAGTGTGGTGTGGTGGATTGCCTCGAAGGGCTATGGATGAACTGGTACAGAGGATGAACTAGCCACAGGAGGTGAGGTGTTCTCGAGCTTGTGTGGTGTATGCTAGCTCTACTTGTTCTGATCCCGTCCCCCTCATATGGTGGTGGCTAGTCCTATTTATAGTGGCCTTGGTCCTCTTCCCAAATATGAGCGGGAAGGGATCCGTCAACGGCCAGATTTGAAAGGGGACACGTAGTACAGTCTATCCTGACTCCGTCCTGCTGTCCTGGGGGTCTTGATCTTGTTGCACCAGAATGGCAACCTTTGGCTGATTCCTCGGGACTCCGCACCCACGCCCTGCTTCCCTTGCCCCAAAGAGGAAACCCGCGCTCTGCGCCCGCCTGGCCTTGGTTGTCATGGCTCACGTCAGCTGAGCCTCGTGAGGTAACTTGCATGGAACTCTCCGCCCCTCAGGAGCCCCCCCTAAGGAGGCCAACTCCTTTGGGTGTCTTGGCGTTGCCCGCCTCGCTAGGCTTGGCCCCTCGTGAGGGTCTTGCAGTGTTGGTATTGAGGTTGGGCCGTACCAGGCCGTCGATGGAGCCACGTAGTGGGCCGCAGGCAGGCAGAGCTGGATACCACCAAAGCCAGGACGCCGACAGTAGTCCCCGGGCCCAAGGCGCGCTCGGACTTGGCTTCCAGGCGAAGCCAAAGGGCAAGTGCGGAGCACCGCAGGCCCTAACTGCTTGGGGCTTTGATGACACGTGGCGATTGACGGGACGTGGGCGACTTCGCTTCCCCATGCCGCCTCAGCAACTGCTCGACTTGAGTGGTCGATGCAGCATGCAGGATGTCATGATGGCGCGAGGTCGTGGAGGACGGTGGTTGGCCTCCCTTGGCTATAAATGTGAGGGAGGGGAAGAGCCCCCCGCCCATCTTTCCTTCATCTTGCTCCCAAGAAGGGGAAGAAGGGGAAGAGCCCCCCGCGTGCTTTTCTCCTCTCCGTCTTGTTCCCATGGTGTCGCTGAAGAGGTTTTCAGTGGCCAAGAAGGGGAAGACCTCAAAGGAGGGTCCAACCTCTCCTCCTCCCAAGAGGGGCCGCGGCCGCCCCCGCAAGCACCCCGCGGTCCCTGGGGCAGCTTCCAGGTGGCGCGGGCGTGCGCCCCCCAGAGGCAGCTTTGCTCTAGGCGCCCACAATGGCACCTCTTCCTGCGGCGGGGGCCACTGGCTGCGGAGCAACCCCCATGATGAAGGGAGGCGTGTTGTGATCGTGCGCCTGCCTCGGCCGTGCTTTTCCTTGCTGGACGTGCTCCCCAAGTTCGTGGTTGATACGTCTCCAACGTATCTATAATTTTTGATTGTTCCATGCTATTACATTACCCATTTTGGATGTTTATGGGATTTACTTTACACATTTATATCATTTTTGGGACTAACCTACTAACCGGAGGCCCAACCTATATTGTTGTTTTTTTGGCTATTTCAGTGTTTCGAAGAAAAGGGATATCAAACAGAGTCCAAACAGAATGAAACCTTCGGGAGCGTGATTTTTGGAACAAACGTGATCCAGAGGACTTGGAGTGTGAGTCAAGAAGCAGTCGAGGCGGCCACAAGGGTGGAGGGCCCCCCCCTACTGGGCGCGCGCCTATCTCGTGGCCCCCTCGGGCGTCCACCGACCTACTTCTTCCTCCTATATATACCCACGTACCCCGAGAACATCAGAGGAGACGATGAAAAACTATTTCCACCACCGTAACCTTCCGTATCTACGAGATCCCATCTTGGAGGCTTCGCCGGCGCTCCGCCGTAGGGGGAATCGACCATGGAGGGCTTCTACATCAACACCATAGCCCCTCCTATGACTTGTGAGTAGTTTACCACAAACCTTCGGGTCCATAGTTATTAGCTAGATGGCTTCTTCTCTCTTTTTGGATCTCAATACCATGTTCTTCACGATCTTCTTGGAGATCTATTCGATGTAACTCTTTTTGCGGTGTGTTTGTCGAGATCCAATGAATTGTGGGTTTATGATCAAGTTTATCTATGAGAAATATTTGAATCTCCTCTGAATTCTTTTATGTGTGATTAAGTTATCTTTGCAAGTCTCTTCGAATTATCAGTTTGGTTTGCCCTACTAGATTGATCTTTCTTGCAATGGGAGAAGTGCTTAGCTTTGGGTTCAATCTTGCGGTGTCCTTTCCCAGTGACAGCAGGAGCAGCAAGGCACGTATTGTATTGTTGCCATCGATGATAAAAAGATGGGGCTTATATCATATTGCATGAGTTTATCCCTCTAAATCATGTCATCTTTCTTAATGCGTTACTCTGTTCTTTATGAACTTAATACTCTAGATGCATGCTGGATAGCGGTCAATGTGTGGAGTAATAGTAGTAGATGCAGGAAGGAGTCGGTCTACTTGTCACGGACGTGATGCATATATACATGATCATGCCTAGATAATCTCATAATTATTCGCTTTTCTATCAATTGCTCGACAGTAATTTCTTCACCCACCGTAATACTTATGCTATCTTGAGAGAAGCCACTAGTGAAACCTATGGCCCTCGGGTCTATCTTTTATCATATAAGCTTTCAATATACTTTTATTTGCATCTTTACTTATCCAATCTATATTATAAAATACCAAAAATATATTTATCTTATCATACTATCTCTATCAGATCTCACTTTCGCAAGTGGCCGTGAAGGGATTGACAACCCCTTTATTGCGTTGGTTGTGAGTTCTTTGTTTGTTTGCGTAGGTGCGTGGGACTTTTGAGGAGCCTCCTACTGGATTGATACCTTGGTTCTCAAAAACTGAGGGAAATACTTACGCTACTATTGATGCATCACCCTTTCCTCTTCAAGGAAAACCAATGCAAGCTCAAGACGTAGCAAGAAGGATTTCTAGCGCCGTTGCCGGGGAGGTCTTCGCTCATGTCAAGACATACCAAGTACCCATCACAAACTCATCTCCCTTGCATTTACATTGTTTGCCATTTGCCTCTCGTTTTCCTCTCCCCAACTTCATCCTTGCCGTTTTATTCGCCCTCTCTTTCCAATTTTCTCTCTCTTTCACTTGTCTTTTGTTTGCTCGTTGTCATGGCTAGTCCTCCTATCCTCTTAATTACTCCCGAACATGAAATTCTTAATTTTAAGCAAAGGGAGGGAGAAAATTAAAAAGATGTTTGGCATAGAATTTGCAATGCTCAAAATAAATCTACTAGGAAGCTTTCCACTTCTGTTCTTCTTCGCTATTTTTATGTAGGCATCACTCCTTGGAATAGATGCATTGTTGATACCATTACCGGACGGGATTTCTTGAGTAGCCATACGTTTGATGCTTATAATACTATGTTAGATTTGTTTGGCCCACCACCTCTTTTGGTTAATGGAACTATTTTAACTTTGGAACATGTGATGCAACAACTTGAAATTATTGAAAATAAAGTTGCCACTGTTGAGTTGATTGAAAATTTGGATAAAAAGATTCATAATCAAATTACCCAATATGGATCTAGGGTTGGAGTTACTTTGAATTTTTTTAAAGAGAAAGAACCTATAGTTAATGAAAAAATAGATCTAGATTCTACGAGAATCGGTAAACTTGAGGATATCATTACCAACTTAGGGTCGGTGTTTTCTTCCATGAAAAACACTCCAAAACCTCCTACCAAAACTGCCAAATTTATTTATGTTCCTAAAAATAAGGGTGAATCTTCTAGTAAGGGAAACACGGATCTCAAATCAATAACTATTCATCCCAATTGTCTCTCTATCATTAAGGAACCTTTTGCTACAAATGAATTTCTTGAATTTCTGCCTAAGGGTTTAATCATTGCTAAAAAGGGAGAAACCCCTAAAGATTATAAGTGCTCTATTGAGGAATTGAGTGCCAAAGATGGCACTACTTAGATCTATCCTCGCTTTTATGCCTAGCTAGGGGCGTTAAACGATAGCGCTAGTTGGGATGCAACCCAACTTTATTTGTGTTTTTTTGTTTTTGCTTCTGTTTAGTAATAAATCTTGCATCTACCTTCTGTTTAGATGTGTTTTTATGTTTTAATTAGTGTTTGTGCCAAGTAGAACCTATAGGATAACCTATGGTGATAGTTAATTTGATTCTGCTGAAAAACAAAAAAAATTGCGCGCATGAAAATAATTTTGTTAATTCACAGAAACGTGATTTTGCATTGATTCTTTTTGCTGTAGATCAATAGAAAAATTTCCCAGGACTTTCTATTTTGGTAGCATTTTTAAAGTTCCAGAAGTATTCGAGAGTTACAGATTGCTACAGATTGTTTTGTTTTTGACAGATTCTGTGTTTCCTGTGTTGTTTGCTTATTTTGATGCATCTATGGCTAATATTAAGTGGTATGAACCATAGAGAACTTGGAATACAGTAGGTTTAACACCAATATAAATAAAGAATGAGTTCATTACATTACCTTATGTGGTGGTTTTGCTTTCTTTCACTAACGGAGCTTATTAGATTTCCTGTTTAGTTTTGTGTTGTGAAGTTCTCAAGTTTTGGGTAAATATTTGATGGACTATGGAATAAGGAGTGGGAAAAGACTAAGCTTGGGGATGCCCATGGCACCCCAAGATATTCAATAATAGCCAAAAGCCTAAGCTTGGGCATTCCCCCGGAAGGCATCCCCTCTTTCATCTTCGTTCATTGGTAACTTTACTTGGAGCTATATTTTTATTCGCCACATGATATGTGTTTTGCTTGGAGCGTCTTGTATGATATTAGTATTTGCTTTTTAGTTTATCACAATCATCCTTGCTGTACACACCATTTGGGAGAATCACACTTGATTGGAATTTATTAGAATACTCTATGTACTTCACTTATATCTTTTGAGCTAGATAGTTTTTGCTCTAGTGCTGCACTTATATCTTTTAGAGCACGGCGGTCGATTAATTTTGTAGAAATTGTTAGTCTCTCATGCTTCACTTATATTATTTTGAGAGTCCCTTCGAACAGCATGTATTTGATATTGTCATAAAATTGGTCCTAGAATGGTAGGCATCTAAGTTGGGTATAATAAAAACTATCATAGGAAGTGAATTGGATGCTATGATCAATTTGATAGTTGATAATTGTTTTGAGATATGGAGGTAGTTATATTAGAGTCATGCTAGTTGGGTGATTATGAATTTAAAGAATCCTTGTGTTGAAGTTAGCAAGTCCCGTAGCATGCACGTATGGTTAAAGTTGTGTAACAAATTTGAAACATGAGGTGTTCTTAGATTGTGCATCCTTATGAGTGGCGGTCGGGGACGAGCGATGGTCATTTCCTACCAATCTATCCCTCTAGGAGCATGCGCGTAGTGCTTGGTTTTTGATGACTTATAGATTTTTACAACAAGTATATGAGTTCTTTTGACTAATGTTGAGTCCATGGATTATACGCACTCTTACCCTTCCATCATTACTAGCCTCTTCGGTACCGTGAATTGCCCTTTCTCACCTTGAGAGTTGGTGCAAACTTCGCCGGTGCATCCAAACACCATGATATGATACACTCTATCACACATGAACCTCCTTATATCTTCCTCAAAACAGCCACCATACCTACCTATTATGGCATTTCCATAGCCATTCCGAGATATATTGCCATGCAACTTTCCACCGTTCCGTTTAGCATCATGACACACATCATTATTGTCATATTCCCTTGCATCATCATGTAGTTGACATCGTATTTGTGGCAGAGCCACCATGCATAATTTTCATACATGTCACTCTTGATTCATTGCCCATCCCGGTAGACCACCGGAGGCATTCATGTAGAGTCATATCTTGTTCTAGTTTTGAGTTGTAATTCATGAGTTGTAAATCAATAAAAGTGTGATGATCATCATTATTAGAGCATTGTCCCCAAAAAGAAAAAGAAAAAAAGAAAGGCCAAAGAAAAAAAATAAAGGCCAAAAATAAGAAAGGCCAAAGAAAAAAAAAGAAAAAAAGAAAATAAAAGTAGAAAAGGGGCAATGTAACTATCTCTTTTCCACACTTGTGCTTCAAAGAAGCACCATGTTCTTCATATAGCGAGTCTCATATGTTGTCACTTTCATATACTAGTGGGAATTTTTGGTTATAGAACTTGGCTTGTATATTCCTACGATGGGCTTCCTCAAAATGCCCTAGGTCTTCATGAGCACAAGCTGCATGCACACCCACTTAGTTTCTTTTGTTGAGATTTCATACATTTATAGCTCTAGTGCATCCGTTGGATGGAAATCCCTACTCCTCATGTTGACATCAATTGATGGGCATCTCCATAACCCGTTGATTATCCTCGTCAATCTGAGACATTCTCCTTTTTTGTCTTCTCCACACAATCACCATTATTATATTCTATTCCACCTATAGTGCTATATCCATGGCTCACGCTCATGTATTGCATGAAAGTTTAAAAAGTTTGAGATTATTTAAGTACGAAACAATTGCTTGGCTTGTGATCGGGGGTGTATAATTTGGGAGCATTTTTGTGTGACAAAAATGAAGCATAGCCTAAATATATGATTTTGTAGGGATGAACTTTCTTTAGCTATGTTATTTCGAGAAGACATGATTGCTTTGATTAGTATTCTTGAAGTATTACTATTTCTTATGTCAACATGAACTTTTATTTTGAATCATTTGGATCTGAACATTCATGCCACAATAAAGAAAATTAAATTGAGAATTATGCTAGGTAGCATTCCACATCAAAAAATCTGTTTTTATCATTTACCTACTCGAGGACGAGCAGGAATTAAGCTTGGGGATGCTTGATACGTCACGAACGTATCTATAATTTTTTATTGTTCCATGCTATTATATTACCCGTTTTGGATGTTTATGGGCTTTACTTTACACATTTATATCATTTTTGGGACTAACCTACTAACCGGAGGCCCATCCCGTATTGCTGTTTTTTGTGCCTATTTCAGTGTTTCGAAGAAAAGGAATATCAAACGGAGTGCAAACGGAATGAAACCTTCGGGAGCATGATTTTTGGAACAAACGTGATCCAGAGGACTTGGAGTGCAGGTCAAGGAGCAGTCGAGGCGGCCACGAGGGTGGAGGGCGCACCCCCCCTACTGGGCGCACCCACCTATCTCGTGGGCCCCTCGGGTGTCCACCGACCTACTTCTTCCTCCTATATATACCCACGTACCCCGAGAACATCAGAGGAGACAACGAAAAACTACTTCCACCACCGTAACCTTCTGTATCTGCGAGATCCCATCTTGGAGCCTTCGCCGGCGCTCCGCCGGAGGGGGAATCGACCATCGAGGGCTTCTACATCAACACCGTAGCCCCTCCGATGAGTTGTGAGTAGTTTACCACAAACCTTTGGGTCCATAGTTATTAGCTAGATGGCTTCTTCTCTCTTTTTGGATATCAATACCACGTTCTCCTCGATCTTCTTACAGATCTATTCAATGTAACTCTTTTTGCGGTGTGTTTGTCGAGATCCGATGAATTGTGGGTTTATGATCAAGTTTATCTATGAGAAATATTTGAATCTCCTCTGAATTCTTTTATGTGTGATTAAGTTATCTTTGCAATTCTCTTCAAATTATCAGTTTGGTTTGGCCTACTAGATTGATCTTTCTTGCAATGGGAGAAGTGCTTAGCTTTGGGTTCAATCTTGCGGTGTCCTTTCCCAGTGACAGCAGGGGCAGCAAGGCACGTATTGTATTGTTGCCATCGAGGATAAAAAGATGGGGTTTATATCATATTGCATGAGTTTATCCCTCTACATCATGTCATCTTTCTTAATGCGTTACTCTATTCTTTATGAACTTAATACTCTAGATGCATGCTGGATAGCGGTCGATGTGTGGAGTAATAGTAGTAGATGGAGGCAATAGTCGGTCTACTTACCACAGATGTGATGCCTATATACATGATGATGCCTAGATAATCTCATAATTATTTGCTTTTATATCAATTGCTCGACAGCAATTTGTTCACCCACCGTAATACTTATGCTATCTTGAGAGAAGCCACTAGTGAAACCTATGGCCCCTGGGTCTATCTTTTATCATATAAGCTGTCAATCTACTTTTATTTGCATCTTTACTTTTCCAATCTATATTATAAAATACCAAAAATATATTTATCTTATCATACTATCTCTATCAGATCTCACTTTCGCAAGTGGCCGTGAAGGGTTGACAACCCCTTTATTGCGTTGGTTGCGAGTTCTTTGTTTGTTTGTGTAGGTGCGTGGGACTTTTGAGGAGCCTCCTACTGGATTGATACCTTGGTTCTCTAAAACTGAGGGAAATACTTATGCTACTATTGTTGCATCACCCTTTCCTGTTCAAGGAAAACCAACACAAGCTCAAGACGTAGCAGTGGTGTGGTCGAAGAGCCCGACTGGCACCTCGGTTCGCCTCCCGCGCTTCTTCTCCGGCGAGCTTCCTTCTTCAGGGCCCGAAGGTCTATGGCTGTAGGTCGACGGTTGTTGCAGCAGGCCTTTGTGTGTTGGTATCGAGGTCACCGCCTTTGGTAGCATGGTCCTGACCCGCAGCTGGCAAACCTTTGCCCGTGCGTGTGACCTGGGCGGAAGGAGCACCCTCCACTTCAAGTACGATGGCCTGGCAACCCTCTATGTGAGGGTGTTCGGGGAGGATGGCCGTCGCGTGGGGTGCTGCTGTCGGCATCCTGAATTTGTGGGTATCCAGCCCCGCCTGCCTGCAGCCCACCATGTGGCTTCCTCGACGGCGTGGTACGGCCCAGCTTCAACACCAATACCAACACCGCAAGACCCTCGCGAGGAGCCAAGCCTCGTGAGGTGGACAACGCCAAGACCCATGAAGGAACTGGCCTCCTCAGGCTGGCTCCTGAGGGGCGGAGAGTTCTATGCAGCTGCCTCACGAGGCTCAGCTGACGTGAGCCATGACGACCAAGGCTAGGCAGGCGCAGAGCGCAGGTTTCCTCTTCGGTGCAAGGGAAGCAGGGCGCTGGCGCGGAGTCCTGAGGGATCAGCCAAAGGTTTCCATTCTGGCGCAACAAAGACCAAGACTGCCAGGGCGGCAGGACGGAGGTCATCGACGAGCCCACCGCAGCATCACTACCAGAGGCTTTTCGCAGGTGAAGAATACTTTTGTCAGGATAGACTGTACTACTTGTCCCCTTTCAAATCCCACCATTGTGGAATCCCTTCCCACTCATATTTGGGAAGAGGACCAAGGCCTCTATAAATAGGACCAACCACCACCATAGGAGGGGGGAGATAAGAACAAGTGGACCTAGCATACACCACACCAGCTCAAGAACACCTCACCTCCTAAGGCTTGTTCATCCACTGTACCAGTTCATCCATAGCCCTTCGAGGCAATCCACCACACCACACTGGATGAGGGTACTACACCACATTGGTGGCCCGAACCAGTATAAATCTCTTTGTCTTTGTGTCTCTTTGAGCTCGACGCGCTAGGCTTAGGAGGATCGCGAGTAGGCAGGCTAGGCAGGTTGAGATCTCTCCCCAGAGTTCGAACCTCTCAAGGGTTTGCGGATCCCTAAATCTGACATTTGGCGCGCCAGGTAGGGGTGCGTCAGAATCTTCTTCCTCGACCTTTAGATCGTTCCACTGACTCCTATGGCGGGCGCTCCTCCGTCGGCCCCGTCGACGCGCGTTCCCGAAGAAGCGCCGGGGGTGCGCTGCTTCACCCTCTCCTTGCGACAGGTGTAGTATCCACCCAAGTTCCGATCGGAGATTCCACCGTGCTACGACGGCGCAGCCGATCTAACCCCCTTTCTTCAAGCATACGAGGAGGCAGTTTGGGCGGCCGGCGGAGACGACAAGGCGAAGGAAAATTGGCTCCCCATGGCCCTTGTAGGCACGCCACGCGCCTGGTTGCTCAACCTGCCGGCATCTTTTGTGGCCTCCTGGGAGGAGCTGCATGACCTCTTCCTCGCCTACTACGCAGCACCGGCGCCCCCGGTCGTCGCAGCTCTCCTAGGTAGCTCGCAGGCACCACCTTCCGACCGCCACATCAAGCTGTTCTACCGGGGGGCAGGCACCACTCAGGCGAGCTCGGGGGATCCCCCGGGCTGGGCGGCACCCCAAGGTGACCTCGCCTTCGGCCCCGAGGATCACCCCGCCGCCCTGATGGGAGCAGGCGCGCTCCCAATGCTCTGCACCCCCACCGTCTGCCACGTCGCGATCACCAGGACCCTCATCGATGACAAAGCCGGCCTGAACATGCTCTCCTCGGAGGCGTTTGGCCTGCTCCATGTGCCTCCCAGCCGGCTCCGCCCCTCCAAGCCTTTCTCCGGGGTCGACGGCGGCTCCACCAAGCCCTTGGGGCAGATCCGCCTCCCTGTCACCTTCGGGGCCCGCGACAACTTCCGCACCGAGCTCATCGACTTCGACATCGCCAAGATCGACCTGCCGTACAATCCTATTCTGGGATACCCGGCCTTGGCCCAGTTTATGGCTGCAACCCACCCCACGTACAACCTAATGAAGATGCCTGGCAGCAACGCTATCCTCACAGTGCCGGGGGACACCAAAGGCACGCTCCAGGCCCTTAGGCTTGCCTTCAAGACAGCCGCGTCCGCGCTGCCCGGTGAGAAGAAGGATCAGGAGGCCCCAGAAGCAGCGCCCGTCAAGAAGAAGCAGTTGTACTCCCAGGACCAAGCCGACACGACGCAAGTGCCGGTCTGGGAGGATGGGATGGCCAGCGCCACCTTCACCATAGGGGCTGGCCTCCCTCGGTATCAAGAGGAGGCATTGATTAATTTTTTGCGAGCCAAAAAGGATGTATTCGCTTGGGAACCCAAACACCTGGCTGGGGTCCCAAGGGGGATAATCGAGCACCACCAGAGGGTATGTCCAAATGTGCGGCCAGTGAAGTAGAAGGTTCGCCGCCAGCCCACCGGGAAGCAGGCGTTCATCATCGAGGAAACCCGTAAGCTACAGGCCGCATGGGTCATCGGAGAGGTACGGTACCCAGAGTGGCTGGCGAATCCCGTCATCGTCCCTGAGAAAGGAGGGAAGGAACGCATGTGTGTCGACTTCACCAACCTCAACAAGGCCTACCCGCAAGACCCTTTCCCGCTCCCTCACATCGACCAGATCATCAACTACACCGTCGAGTGCGATCTGTTGTGCTTCCTAGATGCCTTCTCTAGCTACCACCAGATCAAGATGGCCGTGGAGGATGTGGAGAAGAGGCATTCCTCACCCCATGCGGGGTGTACTGCTACACGTGCATGCCCTTTGGGCTGTGCAATGCCAGGGCAACCTTCCAGCGGTTGATGCATATCGCCCTAGGTTCGCAGCTCGGGAGGAACGCAAAGGCCTACGTTGATGATATAGTGGTTAAGTCTCGGGAAGGCCAGGACTCTGATAGAAGATCTGGAGGAGGTGTTCGCCAGCCTGCGCATGGTGGATTTTCAGCTTAACCCCGAGAAATGTGTGTTTGGGGTCCCTTCCGGCAAGCTGTTGGGCTTCTTGGTATCACACAAAGGGATCTAGGCCAACCCAGAGAAGGTCAAGGCGATAGAGGACATGAACCCCCCACAGACCCCGAAGGACATGCAGAAGCTGGCAGGCTATGTAACCTCACTTTGGCGTTTCATTTCCAAGCTGGAGGAGCGCGCTCCTGTTTTTCAAGTTGATGAAAAGGAAGGAGCCATTCGAGTGGACCCCAAAGGCACACACAGCTTTCCAGGGCCTCAAGAGATATTTGACCAGCCCGCCAGTCATGGTGGCACCGCGCTCTCTCGAGCCCTTGGTGCTCTATCTGGCAGCAACCTCTCACTCGGCCAGCGCCCCTGGTGGCGCTAAGGAAGGAGCGCCTGATCAAGAAGCCGCAGCAAGATGCACAACCGTCAAGCAAGGCGCAGCACCCACATGGTGAGGCATCTGAAGTCTTGGCAAGCGCAGTGGTCGACATTCCTCCTGAAGCCATGGTTAATCCCGTGGCTGTCAAGGCTCCGGAGGACGTGCTTTGTGAGGCCATAAGGGACCTGAGCCCTCGTGAAGAACAAGATTCCACTGATGCTTCCCCCCTCATCGAGCACCCTGTCTACTTCATCAGAACTGTACCGAGGGAGGCCCGGGCGCGCTACCCCATGCCCCAGAATCTCTTGCTCGCACTCCTATTTGCCTCCAGGAAACTGCACCACTACTTTCAAGGCCACCCCATCAAGGTTGTTTTAGTGTACCCGCTGGAGAGGGTGCTCCAGAGCTCAAACGCAGCCGGGCGAGTTGCTGAATGGAACATCGAGCTTCAGGCATTCAATCTCGAGTTCAGCACCACCAGGGTCATCAAGGGCACGGCCCTCGCGGACTTTGTGGCCAAGTGGACCGACGCTCCCGACCATGGAGTAGGCGGGGACTTCTCCCTCCTGCCAGGTGACGAAGAGCCAGACAGATGGATCATGTACTTCGATGGGGCGTTTGCGCGACAAGGTGCAGGAGCAGGGGCCATCCTCATCTCACCCACCAAGGACAAGCTTCATTACGCAGTGCAACTCTACTTTCAGCTGGGCGAGAAGGTCTCCCACAACATCGCAGAATTCGAAGGCTTGCTCGCCGGACTTAGGGCCGCAGCTGCGCTGGGGGTAAAGCGCCTCACCATCACGGGCAACTCTTAGCTTCTCGTCAACTTCTCCAACAAGGAGTACACGCCTAAGGATGAGCACATGGAGGCGTACCTGGAGGAGGTACGCAAAATGGAGAAGCGGTTCATGGGCATGGAGCTACAGCACGTGCCGCATGGGACAAACAAGGAAGTAGATGACATCGCCAAAAGAGCCTCTCGCAGGCTCCCTTAGGAGCCAGGGGTGTTTGAGGAGCGGCTCTTCAAGCCGTCTGCAACCCCACACGTCACGACTCCAGCACCACCTCAGGAGTACTTGCCATAGGCACCCGAGACGGGCGCCCCAGCCTGTGGTCACCCCTCTGGAGCCCGCCTGCTACTCGCGCTCGAGCCTCGGGAGGGGTGCAGGATCAAAGAGTTCTAGGCGTACTTGCTTCAAGGGACCCTGCCGGAGAAGGAGTAGGACGCCGAATGCGTGGCCCATCAGGCCACCGCATACTGCATCAAGCATGGTGAGTTATATCGCAGGAGGCCCAATGACATTTTGTTGCGGTGCATCTCCAGGGAATAGGAGCTCGAGTTGCTGGTGGACATACATGGTGGGGACTGCGGGCATCACTCCTTGTCGCGCACCCTGGTGGGCAAGGCATTCTGCAACGGCTTCTATTAGCCCAATGCACTCAACGACACTGTAGAGCTAGTGCGCTCTTGTGAAGCATGCCAGTTCCATGCCAAGCAGATCCACCAGCCCATGCAGGGCCTCCAGACTATCCTGCTCACGTGGTCGTTCTCCGTCTGAGGGCTGGACATCTTGGGACCGTTCCCTCAGGCGCCAGGGGGCTATCGATACCTCTACATCTCCATCGACAAGTTCACCAAGTGGGCGGATCTGGAAGCTGTGCGCACCATCCCAGCTGGATCGGCCGTCAAGTTCATCAAATGAATCGTGCGCCGGTTTGGCGTCCCCAACCGCATCATCACCGACAACGGCTCGCAGTTCACCAGCAACCTTTTCAAAACATACTGTGTTAACCTTGGAATGCATATCTTCTACGCCTCAGTAGCGCACCCGCGGAGCAATGGGCAGGCTGAGAGGGCCAATGCGGAAGTCCTGGGGGGCCTCAAGACCCGGACCTTCAAGAAGAAGCTTGAGGCCTGCAGCACGGGCTGGCTCCACGAGTTGTAGTTCATGGTGTGGTCCATCTGCACCACCGCGACCAAGCCAATAGGAGAAACGCCGTTCTTCCTCATCTACGGAGCAGAAGCAGTTCTCCCTCGTGAGGCAAGCATCGCCCAATGCGGGTCCTGGTGTTCGATGAGACGCAGCAGGACGCCACGCAAGGGATGGATTTTGTGCTGGGGGAGGAACGCCGCCGTCAAGCCTTGCTCCGAGCAGCGAGGTACCGGAAGGCGCTATGGCGGTACCACTGCCGCAGTGTCCGCTCCAGGACGTTAGAGGTGGGCGACCTCGTCCTGGGGCGGGTGCTCTCTAGGGAAGGGCCGCACAAGCTCTCTTCCATGTAGGAGGGCCCGTTTAGGATTGCCTGTGTCTCCAGGCCTGGTGCCGCGTGCCTGGAGACACAGGACGGGGTCCCCATCCAGAACGCCTGGAACATCCAGCACCTCTGTAAGTTCTACCCCTGAAGAAAGGCTCAGGCCTCTGAAGAAACGCTCCGGCCTATGAAGGTCTCCGCTCGTGACACTCTCACATAATAATGAGTGGGGTTGTACATGCCTCGGAGTCTCCTGAGAGCCGCCCTGGGGCCTCATGGGGGCTCCCTCCCATGAACTAGTGGCAGGACTTAGCTCCACGCTGGTGAGAAGACTAGATTAGGTGCCGGACGCGGCTGTTCATTTGCTTTCTGAAGTTGCTTGCATTTTTTAGTAGCCTTTCAATGGATTTGGTATTCTCGAATGCTGGTCCTTCGAGCTGTTTTCTTCTCCTAAGCTATTTTTGGTCTAAGTATGTGAGAGAGGTGGCAGTTGACCGCCACTTCTCCTCGTGCTCCTTGCGTGTGGGGCTAGGTAGGTGCGTGCGCCCTGGGCTTGTTGGAAATATGCCCTAGAGGCAATAATAAAAGCATTATTATTATATTTCCTTGTTCATGATAATTGTCTTTATTCATGCTATAATTGTGTTATCCAGAAATCGTAATACATGTGTGAATAACAGACACCAACATGTCCCTAGTGAGCCTCTAGTTGACTAGCTCGTTGATCAACAGATAGTCATGGTTTCCTGACTATGGACACTGGATGTCATTGATAACGAGATCACATCATTGGGAGAATGATGTGATGGACAAGACCCAATCCTAAACATAGCACAAGATCGTATAGTTCGTTTTCTAGAGTTTTCCAATGTCAAAGTATCTTTTCCTTAGACCATGAGATCGTGTAACTCCCGGATACCGTAGGAGTGCTTTGGGTATGCCAAACGTCACAACGTAACTGGGTGACTATAAAGGTAGACTACGGGTATCTTCGAAAGTGTCAGTTGGGTGACATGGATCAAGACTGGGATTTGTCACTCCGTATGACGGAGAGGTATCACTGGGCCCACTCGGTAATGCATCATCATAATGAGCTCAGAGTGACCAAGTGTCTGGTCACGGGATCATGCATTACGGTACGAGTAAAGTGACTTGCCGATAACGAGATTGAACGAGGTATTGGGATACCGACGATCGAATCTCGGGCAAGTAACATATCGATAGACAAAGGGAATAGCGTACGGGATTGATTGAATCCTCGACATAGTGGTTCATCCGATGAGATCATCGTGGAGCATGTGGGAGCCAACATGGGTATCCAGATCCCGCTGTTGGTTATTGACCGGAGAGTCGTCTCGGTCATGTCTGCTTGTCTCCCGAACCCGTAGGGTCTACACACTTAAGGTTCGGTGACGCTAGGGTTATGAAGATATGTATATGCAGAAACCCGAATGTTGTTCGGAGTCCCGGATGAGATCCCGGATGTCAAGAGGAGTTCCGGAATGGTCCGGAGGTAAAGAATTATATATAGGAAGTGCTATTTCGGGCATCGGGACAAGTTTCGGGGTTATCGGTATTGTACCGGGACCACCGGAAGGGTCCCGGGGGTCCACCGGGTGGGGCCACCTGTCCCGGGGGGGCACATGGGCTGTAGGGGGTGCGCCTTGGCCTAGATGGGCCAAGGGCACCAGCCCCTATAGGCCCATGCGCCTAGGGTTTCCACCAAGGAGGAGTCCTAGTGGTGGAAGGCACCCCTAGGTGCCTTGGGGGGGAGGGAAACCTCCCCTTGGCCGCCGCCCCCCCTAGTAGATCTCATCTACTAGGGCCGGCGCCCCCCCATGGCACCCCTATATATAGTGGGGGGGGAGAGGAGGGATTTCAGACCAGCCCCTGGCGCCTCCATCTCCCCCCGTTACGTCTCTCCCTCGTAGTCTCGGCGAAGCCCTGCTGCTGTGGCGCCCTGCATCCACCACCACGCCGTCGTGCTGCTGGATCTTCATCAACCTCTCCTCCCCCCTTGCTGGATCAAGAAGGAGGAGACGTCTCCCGTCCCGTACGTGTGTTGAACGCGGAGGTGCCATCCGTTCGGCGCTGGTCATCGGTGATTTGGATCACGTCGAGTACGACTACATCATCACCGTTCTTTTGAACGCTTCCGTGCGCGATCTACAAAGGTATGTAGATGCATCTAATCACTCGTTGCTAGATGAACTCCTAGATGATCTTGGTGAAACGAGTAGGAAAATTTTTGTTTTCTGCAACATTCCCCAACAGTGGCATCATGAGCTAGGTCTATGCGTAGTTCTTCTTGCGCGAGTAGAACACAATTTGTTGTGGGCGTAGATTTGTCAACTTTCTTGTCGTTACTAGTCCTTTCTTGCTTCAGCGGTATTGTGGGATGAAGCGGCCTGGACCAACCTTACACGTACGGTTACGTGAGACCGGTTCCACCGACTAACATGCACTAGTTGCATAAGGTGGCTGGCGGGTGTCTGTCTCTCTCACTTTAGTTGGAGCGGAATCGATGAACAGGGTCCTTATGAAGGGTAAATAGAAGTTGACAAATCACGTTGTGGCTTTAACGTAGGTAAGAAAACGTTCTTGCTAGAACCCTAATTCAGCCACGTAAAACTTGCAACAACAATTAGAGGACGTCTAACTTGTTTTTGCAGCAAGTGGTTTGTGATATGATATGGCCAAAGTTGTGATGAATGATGAATGATCTATATGTGATATATGAGATGTTCATGCTATTGTAATAGGATTCACGACTTGTATGTCGATGAGTATGACAACCGGCAGGAGCCATAGGAGTTGTCTTTATTCTTTTTATGACCTGCGTGTCATCGAGAAACGCCATGTAAATTACTTTACTTTATTGCTAAACGCGTTAGCCATAGTAGTAGAAGTAATAGTTGGCGAGCAACTTCATGGAGACACGATGATGGAGATCATGATGATGGAGATCATGGTGTCAAGCCGGTGACAAGATGATCATGGAGCCCCAAGATGGAGATCAAAGGAGCTATGTGATATTGGCCATATCATGTCACGTTTATTATTTGATTGCATGTGATGTTTATCATGTTTTGCATCTTGTTTACTTAGAACGAATAAGATGATCCCTCACAATAAATTCAAGAAGTGTTCCCCCTAACTGTGCACCGTTGCGACAGTTCGCTGTTTCAAAACACCACGTGATGATCGGGTGTTTTATTCAGACGTTCACATACAACGGGTGTAAGACAGATTTACACATGCAAACACTTAGGTTAACTTGACGAGCCTAGCATGTACAGACATGGCCTCGGAACACAGAAGACCGAAAGGTCGAGCATGAGTCGTATAGAAGATACGATCAACATGAAGATGTTCACCGACGTTGACTAGTCGATCTCACGTGATGATCGGACACGGTCTAGTTAAACTCGGATCATGTAATACTTAGATGACTCGAGGGATGTCTAATCTAAGTGGGAGTTCATTAATAATTTGATTAGTTGAACTTAATTATCATGAACTTAGTCTAAATATTTTACAATATGTCTTGTAGATTAAATGGCCAACGTAGTCCTCAACTTCAACGCGTTCCTAGAGAAAACCAAGCTGAAAGACGATGGCAGCAACTATACGGACTAGGTCCGGAACCTGAGGATCATCCTCATAGCTGCCAAGAAAGATTATGTCCGACAAGCACCGCTTGGTGACGCACCCGTTCTCCCTGCAGAACAAGATGTTATGAACGCTTGGCAGGCACGTTCCGATGACTACTCCCTCGTTCAGTGCGGCATGCTTTACAGCCTAGAGCCGGGGCTCCAAAAGCGTTTTGAGAGACATGGAGCATATGAGATGTTCGAAGAGCTGAAAATGGTTTTCCAAGCTCATGCCCGGGTCGAGAGATATGAAGTCTCCGACAAATTCTTCAGCTGTAAGATGGAGGAAAACAGTTCTGTCAGTGAGCACATACTCACTATGTCTGGGTTGCATAACCGCTTGACTCAGCTGGGAGTTAATCTCCCGGATGATGCGGTCATTGAGAGAATCCTCCAGTCGCTTACACCAAGCTACAAGAGCTTTGTGATGAACTTCAATATGCAGGGGATGGAAAAGACCATTCCTGAAGTATTTGCTATGCTGAAATCAGCAGAGGTAGAAGTCAGGAAGGAACATCAAGTGTTGATGGTCAATAAAACCACTAAGTTCAAGAAAGGAAAGGGTAAAAAGAACTTCAAGAAGGACGGCAAGGAGGTTGCCGCGCCCGGCAAGCAAACTGTCGGGAAGAAGCCAAAGAATGTACCCAAGCCCGAGACTGAGTGCTTTTATTGCAAGGGAAGCGGTCACTGGAAGCGGAACTGCCCTAAGTACTTAGCGGATAAGAAGGCCGGCAAAACAAAAGGTATATGTGATATACATGTAATTGATGTGTACCTTACTAGTGCCCGTAGTAGCTCCTGGGTATTTGATACCGGTGCAGTTGCTCACATTTGTAACTCAAAGCAGGGGCTGCGGAATAAGCGAAAACTGGCAAAGGACGAGGTGACTATGGGCGTCGGGAATGGTTCCAAGGTCAATGTGGTTGCCGTCGGCACGCTACCTCTGCATCTCCCTTCGGGATTAGTTTTAAACCTTAATAATTGTTATTTAGTGCCAGCTTTGAGCATGAACATTGTATCGGGATCTTGTTTAATTCGAGATGGCTACTCTTTTAAATCTGAGAATAATGGTTGTTCCATTTTTATGAGAGATATGTTTTATGGTCATGCTCCTATGGTGAATGGTTTATTCTTTATGAATCTCCAACGTGATGCTACACATGTTCATAATGTGAGTACCAAAAGAAGTAAGGTTGATAATGATAGTCCCACATACCTGTGGCACTGCCGCCTTGGTCACATAGGTGTCAAACGCATGAAGAAGCTCCATGCTGATGGACTTTTAGAGTCTCTTGATTATGAATCATTTGACACATGCGAACCATGCCTTATGGGTAAAATGACCAAGACTCCGTTCTCAGGAACAATGGAGCGAGCAACCGACTTATTGGAAATCATACATACTGATGTGTGCGGTCCAATGAGTGTTGAGGCTCGCGGTGGCTATCGTTATGTTCTCACCCTCATTGATGATTTAAGTAGGTATGGGTATATCTACTTAATGAAACACAAGTCTGAAACCTTTGAAAAGTTCAAGGAATTTCAGAGTGAGGTTGAAAATCAACGTGACAGGAAAATCAAGTTTCTACGATCAGATCGTGGAGGAGAATACTTGAGTCACGAGTTTGGCACACACATAAGAAAATGTGGAATAGTTTCACAACTCACGCCGCCTGGAACACCTCAGCGTAATGGTGTGTCCGAACGTCGTAATCACACTCTATTAGATATGGTGCGATTTATGATGTCTCTTACCGATTTACCGCCATCCTTTTGGGTCTATGCTTTAGAGACTGCCGCATTCACTTTAAATAGGGCTCCGTCGAAATCCGTTGAGACGACACCGTATGAATTATGGTTTGGGAAGAAACCTATGCTGTCGTTTCTAAAAGTTTGGGGATGCGATGCTTATGTCAAGAAACTTCAACCTGAAAAGCTCGAACCCAAGTCGGAAAAATGCGTCTTCATAGGATACCCAAAAGAAACTATTGGGTACACCTTCTACCTCAGATCCGAAGGCAAGATCTTTGTTGCCAAGAATGGGTCCTTTCTGGAGAAAGAGTTTCTCTCGAAAGAAGTAAGTGGGAGGAAAGTAGAGCTTGATGAAGTATTACCTCTTGAACCGGAAAATGGCGCAAATCAAGAAAATGTTCCTGAGGTGCCTGCACCGACTAGAGAGGAAGTTAATGACAATGATCAAGATACTTCTGATCAAGCCCCTACTGAAATTCGAAGGTCCACAAGGACACGTTCCGCACCAGAGTGGTACGGCAACCCTGTCTTGGAAATCATGCTGTTAGACAACGGTGAACCTTCGGACTATGAAGAAGCGATGGCGGGCCCGGATTCCGACAAATGGCTAGAAGCCATGAAATCCGAGATAGGATCCATGTATGAAAACAAAATATGGACTTCGACTGACTTGCCCGTTGAGCGGCAAGCCATAGAAAATAAATGGGTCTTTAAGAGGAAGACAGACGCGGATGGTAATGTGACCATCTATAAAGCTCGGCTTGTCGCTAAGGGTTATCGACAAGTTCAAGGGGTTGACTACGATGAGACTTTCTCACCGGTAGCGAAGCTGAAGTCCGTCCGAATCATGTTAGCAATTGCCGCATTCTATGATTACGAAATATGGCAAATGGACGTCAAAATGGCATTCCTTAATGGTTTCCTTAAGGAAGAATTGTATATGATGCAGCCGGAAGGTTTTGTCGATCCTAAGAATGCTGACAAAGTGTGCAAGCTCCAACACTCGATTTATGGGCTGGTGCAAGCATCTCGGAGTTGGAACATTCGCTTTGATGAGATGATCAAAGCGTTTGGGTTTACACAGACTTATGGAGAAGCCTGCGTTTACAAGAAAGTGAGTGGGAGCTCTGTAGCATTTCTCATATTATATGTAGATGACATATTTTTGATGGGAAATGATATAGAACTCTTGGACAGCATCAAGGCCTACTTGAATAAAAGTTTTTCAATGAAGGACCTTGGAAAAGCTGCTTATATATTAGGCATCAAAATCTATAGAGATAGATCGAGACTCCTCATAGGTCTTTCACAAAGCACATACCTTGATAAGATATTGAAGAAGTTCAATATGGATCAATCCAAGAAGGGGTTCTTGCCTGTGTTACAAGGTATGAAATTGAGCTCAGCTCAATGTCCGACCACGGCAGAAGATATAGAAGAGATGAGCATCATCCCCTATGCCTCAGCCATAGGTTCTATTATGTATGCCATGCTGTGTACCAGACCTGGTGTTAACCTTGCCGTCAGTTTGGTAGGAAGGTACCAAAGTAATCCCGGCAAGGAACACTGGACAGCGGTCAAGAATATCCTGAAGTACCTGAAAAGGACTAAGGAAATGTTTCTCATTTATGGAGGTGACGAACAGCTCGTCGTAAAGGGTTACGTCGACGCTAGCTTCGACACAGATCTGGATGACTCTAAGTCACAAACCGGATACGTGTATATTTTGAATGGTGGGGCAGTAAGCTGGTGCAGTTGCAAGCAAAGCGTCGTGGCGGGATCTACATGTGAAGTGGAGTACATGGTAGCCTCGGAGGCAGCACATGAAGCAATATGGGTGAAGGAGTTCATCACCGACCTAGGAGTCATACCCAATGCGTCGGGGCCGACCAAGCTCTTCTGTGACAACACTGGAGGTATTGCACTTGCCAAGATGCCCAGGTTTCACAAGAAGACAAGGCACATCAAGCGTCGCTTCAACTCCATTCGTGAAAATGTTCAAGATGGAGACATAGAGATTTGTAAAGTACATACGGACCTGAATATAGCAGATCCGTTGACTCAACCTCTCCCTAGAGCAAAACATGATCAACACCAGAATTCCATGGGTGTTCGATTCATCACAATGTAACTAGATTATTGACTCTAGTGCAAGTGGGAGACTGTTGGAAATATGCCCTAGAGGCAATAATAAAAGCATTATTATTATATTTCCTTGTTCATGATAATTGTCTTTATTCATGCTATAATTGTGTTATCCGGAAATCGTAATACATGTGTGAATAACAGACACCAACATGTCCCTAGTGAGCCTCTAGTTGACTAGCTCGTTGATCAACAGATAGTCATGGTTTCCTGACTATGGACACTGGATGTCATTGATAACGAGATCACATCATTGGGAGAATGATGTGATGGACAAGACCCAATCCTAAACATAGCACAAGATCGTATAGTTCGTTTGCTAGAGTTTTCCAATGTCAAAGTATCTTTTCCTTAGACCATGAGATCGTGTAACTCCCGGATACCGTAGGAGTGCTTTGGGTATGCCAAACGTCACAACGTAACTGGGTGACTATAAAGGTAGACTACGGGTATATCCGAAAGTGTCTGTTGGGTCACATGGATCAAGACTGGGATTTGTCACTCCATATGACGGAGAGGTATCACTGGGCCCACTCGGTAATGCATCATCATAATGAGCTCAGAGTGACCAAGTGTCTGGTCACGGGATCATGCATTACGGTACGAGTAAAGTGACTTGCCGGTAACGAGATTGAACGAGGTATTGGGATACCGACGATCGAATCTCGGGCAAGTAACATATCGATAGACAAAGGGAATAGCGTACGGGATTGATTGAATCCTCGACATAGTGGTTCATCCGATGAGATCATCGTGGAGCATGTGGGAGCCAACATGGGTATCCAGATCCCGCTGTTGGTTATTGACCGGAGAGTCGTCTCGGTCATGTCTGCTTGTCTCCCGAACCCGTAGGGTCTACACACTTAAGGTTTGGTGACGCTAGGGTTATGAAGATATGTATATGCAGAAACCCGAATGTTGTTCGGAGTCCCGGATGAGATCCCGGACGTCACGAGGAGTTCCGGAGTGGTCCGTAGGTAAATAATTATATATAGGAAGTGCTATTTCGGGCATCGGGACAAGTTTCGGGGTTATCGGTATTGTACCGGGACCACCGGAAGGGTCCCGGGGGTCCACCGGGTGGGGCCACCTGTCCCGGAGGGCCACATGGGCTGTAGGGGGTGCGCCTTGGCCTAGATGGGCCAAGGGCACCAGCCCCTATAGGCCCATGCGCCTAGGGTTTCCACCAAGGAGGAGTCCTAGTGGTGGAAGGCACCCCTAGGTGCCTTCGGGGGGAGGGAAACCTCCCCTTGGCCGCCGCCCCCCTAGTAGATCTCATCTACTAGGGCCGGCGCCCCCCCATGGCACCCCTATATATAGTGGGGGGGAGAGGAGGGAGTTCAGACCAGCCCCTGGCACCTCCATCTCCCCCCGTTACGTCTCTCCCTCGTAGTCTCGGCGAAGCCCTGCTGCTGTGACGCCCTGCATCCACCACCACGCCGTCGTGCTACTGGATCTTCATCAACCTCTCCTCCCCCCTTGCTGGATCAAGAAGGAGGAGACGTCTCCCGCCCCGTACGAGTGTTGAATGCGGAGGTGCCGACCGTTCGGCGCTGGTCATCGGTGATTTGGATCACGTCGAGTACGACTACATCATCACCGTTCTTTTGAACGCTTCCGTGCGCGATCTACAAAGGTATGTAGATGCATCTAATCACTCGTTGCTAGATGAACTCCTAGATGATCTTGGTGAAACAAGTAGGAAAATTTTTGTTTTCTGCAACGTTCCCCAACAGGGCTTGCCTTTGCGCGCTCGGTCCACGTCGAACCCTGGTATTTCGGCTTAGTCCTCGCGAGGAGCCCTCGATTAAGTCCATGGGCACTAGTACCCCTCATGTCCGTACCCCCCGGGCAGCGCGACGCGGTGCATCAGGTCCAAACTAATTTGTGGCAGGGGGCTCGCGTTAGGGGGAGTGAGCGGCTCGACAAGTTTTCTCTTCCTACAAAAAACAGCTCTGACCTATCATAGCTCCCGAGAGCGCAAGGCGTATCTTTCGGGGGCTGCGTCAAAGACCTCCCGAGGAAGGGTGCCCCGTCAAGTACCTAAGGTCAGGTTCTCATGAGGCAAAAAACGACTACACGTACCAAGCTAAGCTTTCCTACCTTAACTCACTCAGATCACAAACATTACAGCACAGCATCAGGATGGCGATTATAGCATAAAAGGAATAACAACAACAGTTCATTACATGCTCCCGCAGGGTACACCTTTCTTTTTTTGGATTGCAGGAAGGAAAAGTTAAACAAAGAGGGCCCGAAGGCGTACTAGCTCGGCACCAGCGCGACATCCTCAAGCAGCGCCTCAAGGTGACTCGGCGCTCCACCAGTTCTCCCATAGGTGACCTGGGGCCGCCGGCCTTGAGTCCAAGTTCGCCGGCTCTCAGCTTCACGCCAGGCTCGTCTCCAGCTTGACGGGGGCGCCGCGGCGGGATGAACCATCGGTGTCCTCAACACGAGCATGACGACGCGGAGGCTGGTCATAGCCACCGCTTCTCGAGCTCTCGTCCGAGAAAGAGCTACTGTCGCGGGAGGAGGAGTGCGCGGCATCGAGACCAGGCTCGTCGTTGCCACCATCTCCATCGTTGCCATCCTCTGGGCAGCACCCCACGCGGCGGCCGTCTTTCCTGAACACCCTCACGTAGAGGGTCGCCAGGCCGTCGTACTGGAAGTGGAGGGTGCACCTTCCGTCCAGGCCACGCGCGCGGGCGAAGGTCTGCCATTCGCGGGTCAGGACCACGCTGCTGGAGGCGGTGACCTCGATACCAACCCACCAAGCTCTGCTACATTACCCATCAGCCTGCAGCCTGAGGCCATCAAGCCCCGAAGAAGGAAGCTCGCCGAAGAAGAAGCATGGGAGCCGAAGCGAGGTGCCAGCCGGGCTCTCCGACCACACCAGGAACTCAAGGAGCACGTCCAGCAAGGAAAAGCACGGCCGAGGAAGGCGCACGATCACGGCGCCTCCCTTCATCATGGGAGCTGCTATGTAGCCAGTGGCCCCCACCGCGGGAAGAGGTGCCGTTGCGGGCGCCTAGAGCAATGCTGCTTCTGGGGGGCACGCCCACGCCCCCTAGAAACTGCCGAAGGGACCGTGGGGTGCTTGCGAGGGCGGCCGCGGCCCCTCTTGGGAAGAGGACCAAGGACTCTATAAATAGGACCATCCACCACCATAGGAGGGGGAGATAAGAACAAGTAGAGCTACCATACACCACACCAGCTCAAGAACACCTCACCTCCTGAGGCTTGTTCATCCATTGTACCAGTTCATCCATAGCCCTTCGAGGCAATCCACCACACCACACTGGATTAGGCTATTACACCACAACGGTGGTCCGAACCAGTATAAATCTCTATGTCTTTGCGTCTCCTTGAGCTCGATGCGCTAGGCCTAGGAGGATCGCGAGTTGGCAGGCTGGGCAGGTTGAGATCTCCGCACGCACCCTAGAGTTTGAACATCTCAAGGGTTTGCGGATCCCTAAATCCGATAGCTACCCTGAGGATGCCAACGACGACGATGGTGTGGCGACGGTGATCTTGGTCTTGGCGACGCGCGCTCCTCCTCCCGCGACGGCAGCTCTTCCTTAGATGAGAGCTCGAGCAGCGGCGGCTACGACCGGCCCCCGCTTCGTCGTGCTCGGGTCGAGGATGTCGGGGGTTTGTCCCGCCGCGGCGCTCTACTGAAGCTGGAGAGGAGCCAGGCGTGAAGCTGAGAGTCAGCGAACTTGGACTCAAGGCCGGCGGCCCCAGGTCACCTACGAGAGAACTGGTGGAGCGTCGGGTCACCTTGAGGCGCTGCTTGAGGATGCGGTGCTGGTGCTGGGCTTGTACGCCTTCGGGCCCTCTTTGTTTAGATTTTCCTTTCCCCTGTAATCTGAAAAAAAGAAAGATGTACCCTGCGGGGGCGTGTAATGAACTGCTGCTGTTATGTCTTTTATGCTATAATCGCCATCCTCATGCTGTGCTGTAATGTTTGCGATCTGAGTGAATTAAGGTAGGAAAGCTTAGCTTGGTATGTGTAGTCGTCTTTTGCCTCACAAGAACCTGACCATAGATACTTGACGGGGGCCCCGTCCTCGGGGAGTCTTTGATGCAGCTCCTAGAAGATACGCCTGCACTCTCAGGAGCCATGACAGGGCAGAGTTCTCCTTTGAAGGAAGAGAAAACTTGTCGAGCAGCTCACTCCCCCTTACGCAAGCCCCCTGCCAAATTAGTTTGGACCTGATGCATCATGTCGTGCTGCCCAGGGGGCATGGACATGAGGGGTGCTGGTACTCGTGGACTTGATCGAGGGCTCCTTGCGAGGATGAAGCTGAAATACCAGGGTTTGGCGTGGTGCGTGCGCGCAAAGGCAAGCCCAGGGCGCACACACCTAACTAGCCCCACGCGCGAGGAGCGTGAGGAGAAGTGGCGGGCGACTGCCACCTCTCTCATGTCCTTAGACCAAAAGTATCTTAGGAGCAGAAAACAGCTCGAAGGACCAGTGTTCGAGAATACCAAATCCATTGAAAGACTACTAAAAAACTGTAGGCAACTTCAGAAAGCAAATGAACAGCTGCGTCCGGCACCTAATCTAGTCTTCTCACCAGTGCAGAGCTAAGTGCTGCCACTAGGACGTGGGAGGGAGCCCCCATGAGGCCCCAGGGCGGCTCTCAGGAGACTCCAGGGCGTGTACAGCCCCACTCATTATTATGTGAGAGTGTCATGAGCGGAGACCTTCACAGGCCGGAGCCTTGCTTCACAGGCTAGAGCCTTTCTTCAGGGGTAGAACTCTTGGAGGTGCTGGATGTTCCAGGCGTTCTGGATGGGGACCCTGTCTTGTGTCTCCAGGCACGCGGCGCCAGTCCTGGAGACACGGGAAATCCTAAACGAGCCCTCTCACATGGGAGAGAGCTTGTGCAACACTTCCCTAGAGAGCACCTGCCTCAGGACGAGGCCGCCCACCTCTAACATCCTGGAGTGGACGCTGCAGCCGTGGTACCACCGCAGCGCCTGCTGGTACCTCGCTTCTCGGAGCAAGGCTTGACGGCGGCGTTCCTCCCCCAGCACGAGATCCATCCCCCACGTGGCGTCCTGCTGCGACTCAGCAAACGCCAGGACCTGCGTGGAGTGATGCTTGACCTCGTGAGGGAGAACCTCTTCTGCTCCGTAGACGAGGAAGAACGGTGTTTCTCCTGTTGGCTTGGTCGCGGTGGTGCGGATGGACCACAACACAGACTGCAGCTCGTCGAGCCAGCCCCTGCCGCAGGCCGCGAGCTTCTTCTTGAAGGTCCGGGTCTTGAGACCCCTCAGGACTTCTGCATTGGCCCTCTCAGCCTGCCCATTTCTCCGTGGGTGCGCTACTGAGGCATAGCAGATCTGCGTACCAAGGTTAGCACAGTATGTTGAAAAGGTTGCTGATGAACCTTGAGCCGTTATCGGTGATGATGCGGTTGGGGACCCCAAACCGGCTGAGGATTCCCTTGATGAACTTGACGACCGATCCAGCTGGGATGCTGCGCACGGCTTCTACCTCCGCCCACTTGGTGAACTTGTCGATGGTAACGTAGAGGTATCGGTAGACCCCTGGCGCCCGAGGGAATGGTCCCAAGATGTCCAGCCCCCAGACTACGAACGGCCACGTGAGCGGGATCGTATGGAGGCCCTGCGTGGGCCGGTGGAGGATGCAAATGGCAAAGTATTTTCTCAGTATTGAATTCGGTTACTCCGAGTTGTTTGCTTCGGTGGCACCGAGTTGTTTCGGTTTGGGCGAGAGAAACAAATCGGTAAGGCTGAATTCACTTAGAGAGAAGAACAATTGTCATCTCAGCTCACTAGGCAAATCGGATCTCACAAAGATTTGCAGGGAATTAAATGAAAGATTGGCAATTAATTGGATGCAGGTAATGCAGAACATAACAGGGAAAAGAAGATAAATCTAGATGATTTTTTTGATAAAAGGGAAACAAACATGCAAGAGAAAAATGCAAGAGCTTAGAAAAACACTAGAGAACTTCATCTAGAATTTGTCAGCGACAAAGTCACCTATGTTAGAGTATATTGACCGATGAGTCAAGTGAGAACACTTGATCATAGGTCATACTCATCGTCTAAGCTCAAAATGGGGTTGACATTTTTCGAATAAGCATTTTGATGTATTCACATTTTGTTGAGCTGCTTTGACCCATGTTTTGGGGTAAAGCTTCTCTATGATGGAATACCATACCTTGGGTGGTGGTGTTGATCTTGATCCTGTAGTTGAACTTGTGTGGGATGCTCAGGGTTGGTGTAGCTCATCAATGATTGGGAGCACCACTTGTAGTTTGAGTTCATCTACCTACATGGGTTAGTCTTGCAAGGAAGAGCACTTGTGTATCCAAAGTGACAAGCATGAAATTTGATACCAAATGAAATTTTATATAGAGAGATTGTCAAAGGATATGTTGAAGGGTTTCATGCTTCCTTGTCTTCAACCACTGAATCTGTAGAGACTTGGTGATGTAGAGATTGCTCAAGATGTGAGTGAGTTGCAATCTCATAGATTTAGATTCATCCAAGTACCTACAAGGGTTAGAAAGCATGCAAGGCTACAAGTATATCCAAGACATATGATCATCATCATAAGAGAAATATCAAGGATTCGTCAAAGGATCATGCATTGCATGTATCCAAATGGAGTTTATGCTCCAAGTTTGAAGCATCAATGTTGTTCAATTCACCTCTCAAATGGCAAAATACTTTCTCATCAAGCGGTTTGGTGAATATATCCGCCAATTGCTTATCGGTACGAACATGCTTAAGATCAATATCTCCTTTAGCAACATGATCTCGAATGAAATGATGACGAACTTCAATGTGCTTAGTTTGATAATGTTACACGGGATTATGAGGAATCTTAATAGCACTTTCATTGTCACATAGCAATGGAACATGTTTCACATAGATCCCATAATCTTTAAGAGTTTGGGTCATCCAAAGTAAATGAGGACAACATGAACCGGCGCCAATGTATTCCACTTCGGTGGTGGATAAGGATACTGAGTTTTGTTTCTTGGAGGACCAAGACACAAGAGATCTACCAAGAAATTTTCAAGCACCCGAAGTGGACTTTCTATCAACCTTGTCACCAGCATAGTCCGAATCGGAGTAGCCAACAAGATCAAAAAAAGACCTCTTAGGATACCAAATGCCAAAATTTGGTGTATGAATTAAGTATCTCACTATCATTTTCACAGCCTTAAGATGACTTTCTTTGGGCGCCGCTTGATATTGCGCACACATGCACACACTTAGCATAATATCGAGATGGGAGGCACATAGATATAACAACGAACCAATCATAGAGCGGTAAACCTTTTGGTCAACCGGTTTGTCACCTTAGTCAAGTTAACATGTCCACTAGTAGGCATGGGTTTTTCATACCTTTGCTTTCTTGCATGTTGAACTTCTTGAATAAGCCCTTGGTATACTTTGTTTGAGAGACAAAGGTACCCTCCTTAGTTTGCTTGATTTGCAAACCAAGAAAGAACTTGAGTTCACTCATCATAGACATCTCAAACTTCTCCGACATTAGCCTTCCAAACATTTCACTAAAATGAGGGTTAGTCGAACCAAGTATGATATCATCAACATAAATTTGGCACACAAATAATTCTCCATTAACCCTTTTAGTAAAAAGAGTAGAATCAATCTTTCCAATCTCAAAGCCTTTTTTCATAAGGAACTTGGTCAACCATTAAAAACATGCTCTAGGAGCTTGTTTAAGACCGTAAAGAGATTTGTGAAGTTTGTAAACATGGTCGGGTTTCTTAGGATTAACAAAGCTGGGAGATTGTTTAACATAAACTTCCTTCTCAATTTCACCATTTAGAAAACCACTTTTATTGTTCATTTGGTACAAGGTAATATCATGGTGATTTTCATAGGCAAGTAAGATGCGGATGGACTCAAGTCTAGCAACGGGGGCATATGTCTCACCATACTCCATACCTTCGAATTGAGTGTAGCCTTGGGCGACGAGACGTGCTTTGTTGTGAACGACTTCTCCACCTTCGTCTTGCTTGTTGCGAAACACCCATTTTGTACCAATGATGTTGTGGTTGTTGTCGGGCTTCCCAACCAATGTCCACACTTGGTTTCTTCCAAAGTTGTGTAGCTCTTAGTGCGTGGCATTTATCCAATCAGGATCTTCCAATGCTTCTTCAAACTTCATAGGTTCAATGCTAGAGATGAATGAATATTGTTCACAAAAGTTAGCCAAATGAGTTTTAGAGCGAGTGATTCTCCCGGTTTGGATATCATTGAAGATTTGTTTGACGAAATTGTCTCGTAAAACTCTTGCTCTAACTCATGAGAGCTTTAGTTTGGGTCGGGGTGGAACATCTTGTTCTTCCTCTTGGCCTTCTTCATTTGTGATGTTGTCGTTCTCTTGTCGAGGTGGAGAAGGAGGTTCATGAGGTTCATCTTGGTGTACTTCCTCATTTTCTTCATCTTGACATGTCCTACTTGTGGATGCCTCCTGGTCAACTCTTGGTTCACCTTGTCGTGACGTAGAACCTTCCACTTGGACGGATGAGGTACTCTCCTTCACCTCTGTTGGACGAATCTTACCAATAGACAAGTCTTGGATTGCTTCCGAAGGGTCTTTGTCTCCTACATCAATTGGCAATTGCTCTACTTGCGAGCCGTTAGATTCAGCAAACTTCACATCTACCGTCTCTTCAACCTTTCGGGTCAAATTGTTGTAGACACGGTATGTGTGAGAGTTTGAGCCATAACCGAGTAGGAAACCCTCATGATATTTAGGAGAAAATTTAGAACGATGATGCATATCAAGAATATAACACTTTGAGCCGAATGCTCGAAAGTATCCAACTTGGGGTTTGTTACCGATGAGAAGCTCGTATGCCGTCTTGCCGAGTAGCTTGTGAAGATATAGATGATTTGTTGCATGACAAGCTGTCTCAACCGCTTCCACACAAAAGTGTTTTGGCGTCTTGTATTCATCAAGCATCATTCTTGCCATCTCAATAAGAGTCTGGTTCTTCCTCTCAACAACTCCATTTTGTTGAGGCATGTACGTAGCCGAGAACTCATGTGAAATCCCTTCTTCGTCAAGAAAGGTATCCACATTTGCATTCTTGAACTCCGTTCCATTTTCACTGCGAACCTTCTTGATCTTCACTTCAAATTGATTTTGGGCCTTCCTAGCGAAGTTCTTCAAGATCTTTTGGACCTGCAATTTATCATCAAGAAAGAACACCCACGTAAATCTTGAAAAATCATCTACTATGACTAAACCAAATGAGTTTCCACCAAGACTTTTATAGGCGTTTGGACCAAAGAGATCCATATGAAGTCGCTTGAGCGGTCTTCTCGTGGTCATGATGTTCTTCACGAGGTGGCTTCCTCTGACTTGTTTTCCTGCTTAACAAGCACTGCACAATATATCCTTGTCAAATATAACGTCTTTCACTCAAAGGATATGATCAGCTTTAATAAGCTTATCAAGGTTTCACATGACCACATGACCTAACCTTCTATGCCACAACCAACCTTTAGAAGATTTAGCAATTAAGCAAGTTCTAGGTTGAGCCTTTTTAGTTAAGTCAACAATGTATAGATCACCTCAATGTATACCGGTAAAGACCATTTTATGATTATCTCTACGAAACACTTGGCAATGTACTTCAGTAAATAAGACATTGAAGCCAAAGTCAGCTACTGTGGATACAGAAAGTAAATTATAGACAAGAGATTCAATGAGCATAACATTTTGTATGGAGCTATCATGTGAGATGGCCACCTTACCAAGGCCAACCACCTTACCCTTTGAGTTACCACCAAGAGTGACATACTTTCGAGAGCCATCGTTTTCAGCTAGATCACGAAACATATCATTATTTCCGGTCATGTGATCGGTATATCCACTATCCAGAACCCATTCCTTTCCTCCAGCCATGTAGACGCGAAGATTAGCCATAAGACCAAAGTGTCTCATAGACTCATCGAGATCGAAGTCACTATCATCATCCTCATCATAGTATCCATGTTCAACATCGTCTTGTGATTGATCATTTCCTAGAGAGAGCGATTCCTTAGATAAGTGATCATCACAATGTTCATCTTTGTGAATTCTAATGACTTCGGAAATGATGTTGCTAATGATTCCAACATCTCCTTTGGCACGCATAAGGTCATAGAGCTCAAACAAACAATCACCAAACTTAGGATCATTGGAATTCATCTTACTTAAGGCAATTGACTTATGAAGAATCACATCTAGATTTAGCAAGGAATAGTTTGGAAATCGTTCCTCAAGGAATATCCATATTGTGTAAGCACAATCAAGAGTAGGCAAGAAAGCTCAAATTTCTAGGTAATCCTCTAGTGATGAGATTGACAGTTCTAAGATTACGGATCATGTCAAAAGACTCATTGGGAGTAGGATGTAAAGGATCAACAAGGGGCGCACAAGGAGTAGTAATGTACTTGTTCAAGTGATATACATTGAAAATCTCAAGCATATCATTTTCCATTCATGAAAGAACTATCCATCAAGTATAGGAACTCTACATCTAAGACTCCCCAACATAGACTCATCCATCTTCCTCCAATGGTGATTAAACCAAAGCAATGGAGACCAATGCTCTGATACCAATTGGAAGGATTGAGAAGAGGTGTCTAGAGGGGGTGATTAGACCCTCAACAAAGAAAAGTAGTAGTTTTCAAGTTCTTCAAGTTAAGGTGGAGTTTTAGCAAGCATGGCAAGAGTATATGAGCAGCGGAAAGTAAAACATGCAAGTTGCAAGAAAGTAAAGGGATGGGATCGGAGTGTGGAAACGCAATTGGAGACACAAAGATTTTTTTCATGGTTTCGATAGGTGGTGCTCACTACCAAAAAAATACACTTCCATGATGATACGAGTTTGTCACAGTAGGTCGCGTTTTTTGTCATGCATGTACATCCATGATGATTTTATGACAGAATCAAGTAGTCATACATGTGCTGTCGTAGAAGTGTTCCATGACATTACCAAAATTATCATCACGGAAGTGTCCACTTCCATGACGATAAATCACGCGTCACAGAAGTGCTTTTGTCAAGGGTGACCTACATGTGGCATCCACCGTAACAGAACGCTGTTAAGCTATCGGGTCCGGTTTTGGATCCGAGAACCCGTTAACAACCCGGACAAATGGGGATTTTCCATGTGTAAAATCATCATTGGCTGGAGGAAACACGTGTCAGCTCTGCGTTGGCATAGGTGTCACCCATCCAATGGGCGAGATGCGTCTATGATATGTTGACACATGGACCGGCCCAAAAGTGGCCCATAATGTTTAAATGGGCCGACCCAACTAAAGGCCCGCAAGATTTTGCGGACCATAATGGGCCGGCCCAGCTAAAGGCCCACGAGATTTTGCGGAGCATAATAGGCCGGCCCAGCTAAAGTCCCATGAGATTTTGCGGACAATAATGGGGCGGCCCAGCTAAAGGCCCCCAAGATTTTGCGGGCCATAATGGGCCGGCCCAGCTAAAGGCTCACAAGATTTTGCGGACCATAATGGGTCGGGCCAGCTAAAGGCACACAAGATTTTGGGGACCATAATGGGACGGCCTACCTAAAGGCCCATGAGATTTCACCGACCATAATGGGCCGGCCTAGCTAAAGGCCCACAAGATTTTGAGGACCCTAGTATGTCGGCCCATTAACTAGCTGCCATGTTTTGGGCCAGATGTCGACCCATATTTGATCCGGTCCATTAATGGCCTGCCACATTCCAGGCCTAATAATGGCCCATATGAGATCCCGCCTGTTAAAAACCTACCACGTTCAGGTCCGGTCCTTTAAGAGGCTTTGGGCGAAATTATGGCCCATATCAGATTCGACCCATCAACTGGACGCTATGCTTTTGGGCCCACTTGATAAAAGCCCATTTAGTAATTCGACCTGATATTAGTTTCAGCTTGTTAAAGGCCCGTTTAACATTTTGGCCCTATACATACTTCGGCATGTTAAAAGCCGTCATATAGTTGGGCCTAACTACGGCCCCGTTTGCATCCAGCCTGCTCACAGCCAATAATCTGATTGGGCCAAACAAGGACCAAGACAATTTTTGCATGTTATAAGCCCGTGATTCGATTGGCACAATCATGGGCTGGGGTCTATTTTGGCCTGCTGCCGGCCCGTGAGTTGTTCGACACATTTCACGCCCAACCTACTTTTCATCCTCCTAAAAGCCCATTAAGATTTCTTGGGAAAATAGGGCCAGTGGTTTTACTCGGCCTATTAAAGGCCCGAATATACTAGTGGGCCAGTTTACATTTAGGCCTATTAACGGACCAAGATAATGGGGCCCATGATGTAGATCATGATGGCCCGATTATGTACCTAATGTTACGGTTTGGCCGGTTTACTACGAAGACAGGATATATATATATAGTAAAATAACTGCAGCATCATGAATAAGAAAAGAAAACCTAGACTATACAATAAAGAAATTACAGCATATTACTTCCACTGGGCATCAAAGTTCGCCACTATGATAATAAAGCACAAGCAGACAGCAGATTACATACATTGGGCATCAAAGATCGCCACCAGTGCAATTAAACACGCCGACAAAATAATATAGAAAACCGACAGCACTTCAGTAGAGTTCAAGAAAGGTTAGCCCTGCTCGGGAGCTGCAGCGCAAGCAGCTGAGCAAGCTGATGAGACTGTGCTTGTTTGACACTTATATCCTCCTCACTCTGAAAGATAAACAAGCAGACAAATGATAGGTTTTGCACATATAAGTATCAATGCTGACAATTCATCACATTTCATACTGACGAATAAAGTGACACAGTTTAAAATAGCATTAACACAATATGGTATTGGTCAGGTTAAGACATGGCGGGAAGTGACATTGTGAAGGAGTTGGCAGCTTCACAACACCACTGGATTACAGATCAAGAACTCATAAGTATCAATGGTTAGTGTGCTGTCAATTTATCCCATTTCAGATTGGCAAAATAAGATCACTTGCTCTGTATAGTTTAATTTACATGGTATGAAGAAGGAACTTGGTTGTATAACTGAAAACTTAAATTGAGAAGGACAAACTTTTGTTTATGAATTACAGAATAAACTTTAAACATGCAATTGGATGCAAACACCAAAAATAAACAGTTGTTGCAGTCATGCCTAACCAAATATACACAACAAAGTTTGAAGGCTTGCGAAGGACAAACTTACATTATTGGTGAAGGCGGGATCTATAAATCCCTTGTCAATGTTGATGGGGGGGCAATTTAAGAAGTTTACCACAAAATCTTCTTCATAAGCATTACCTTTATTCTACACTTGTTAAGACTAAATATGGATGTGACAATATAAGAAAAAATGGAGAATATTTAAGATCAGATGAAGAGTGATGCTACATAACCAAGTAGGTACAAATGTAAGCACATCGATATAGGCAAAATGTACAGCCAAGAGCAATGCAGAGCTAAACTTCTTCGGTACCATCGGTGTTATCCAACCCTATGGTAAGAGTAAATATAGATATTATGTGTAGAAAGTGGAGGGCAAAGGAAAATAAGCTGCAGACTGATAGTACATGCACAACTACCTGTCAATATAAGTACACTGATAAAGGACAGCTAGTATGTCAGCGTTCTAGGAACGGGGGTCCCCAGATTTTCCTGCCTGTGGCTTGCGGCGTGGCTCAAGTGGTGGCCCAGTGCGGCCCATCTTCATCAACTCAAGCTCAAGACCCTCGCGAGGGGCCAAGCCTCGTGGGGCGGACGACGCAAGGCTTCCTCAGGAACGGCCTCACCAGGCAGGCTCACGAGGAGGCGGAGAGATCAAGGCAAGGGTACCTCGCGAGGTGCTCATGACGCAAGCCATGACGATTGAGGCCAGGCGGGTGCCGGCCTGTGCACTGTCCTTGTTTCCTCTTTGGTGCAAAGGGGGCAAGCACATGCACGGAGTACCAACGCATCAAGCAAAGGTTACCATTTCGGTGCAACGAGACCAAGACTAGCAAAGTGGCAGGACAGAGGTCACCGTGGAGCCCAAGACGGCGTCATCGCCAGGGCCTTTGGCAGCCGAAGACCAACTTTAGTTAGGATAACCCGTACTAGATGTTCCCCTTCAAAATGGCCGTTGTTGGCGCCCTGCCCGCTCAATATTTGGGAAGAGGACCATGGCCTCTATATATAGGGATAGCCACCACAGTAGAAGGGACCTCATCTGATCCGATCTCATCGAGAGCTGAGAGAAATCTTCTAAAGCAGACACCACCACAAGAACACCTCTCGCGAGGCTGTTCTTCCCTTGTACTATTCATCATCATCCCCAGAGGCAATCCACCACACCACACACTGGAGTAGGGTATTACACCACATCGGTGGCCCCGAACCAGTATAAATCTTGTGTCCCTTGTGTTGTTCATCGTTTAGCTTAGATTCTCAGCGAGGCATTGGACGTGGATCGGTAGGGGAAACATCTTCGCGCGCACCCCAGAGTTTGAACCTTAAGGGTTTTGCCGGAACCCCACATCCGACAAGGTACTTACAAGAACTATTCAGAGCTAAAAAATTTCATTAGCATTGGATATATTCTACACTAATGTAACCATTCATACATATTAGATAATTGGGAGCGAACAATTGATAAGCAAGCTATCATGCATACCGCTGTCACATAATGAACCAGGTATGTATGCAAGTACAGTGATACAGGACAACAGGTACTAACAATAGCAAAGCAGCGGGTAGCATATTTGCAATATCCTGTCGTTCTTTTCAAACCGGAATTCTTTTTTGAGCAGATATCCTCCAAAAAAGATCCATAAGGCACATGCGGCAAAGTAGAAGTTTAAATTGTCATGCGATATCATAGACAACACCTCATCCTCGGAACGAGACCAGTGCATAACAAGGTTTTTCCATTCAACGTCTTCTAAATTTAGCACAGGAGACTTCACAGGAAATTCGTTTATAGAATTGCCATCAAAGTGTGATTTCCTCAGGTAACACCGATACTGCTGCAATGCTTCCTTGAAAAGCGCAAGCAAGCTTTGCTCATCATGACTATCCAGATTGACCCTCGCCTACTTATAACAATGTAATGTAAATCACTGATGTGTTCAATCAGCAGAAAACAAGAGAATAATCACCATGAATAATAACACTTACACGTAAGTGGGACAGGAAGATGTGAAAATGGTGTTTGTCTTCACTATAATCTTCCATGATGGGAATATATGCACGCAGTCCCTAATAACATTGAAAGCTTTGTCTTTTAAATTGGGAATAACTAGAATGGGGTTCCAATCTGCATGAATTGGCCATCTCTATGGTTGGGATAGGTCTTCGATCGGTGGACTTGTTGTACTTTTTGCTGGAGTGGGATTTTTCTGTGGTACGGCTGGTGCTATGGCAACTGAAATCAGCATACCTTTTGTTAGAGTGCAAGTCCTGTGTGGCGGGGCTAGTAGTGTGGCCAGGGAAGTATGTGTACAGTCTGCTGGAGTCGGTCCTATGTTTTGTGTCACTGGTTGTACAACCAATATAAGTGGGGTGTTGTCTGATTTCTCCGGCACAATCATGTTTTTCAAGGACTTTGCGGGTGCTCCTTTAGGTTCGGCAATCACCCTCTTCCTTTTTGATGTTTGATGCACAAGAACAACATTTGAGTGGAAAAACATGGTATGATGACAGATGGAATATGTATTGATAATGGATGGGCATGGCATCTCGACATATATGATGAGTAAACTAAGCAGATGGTAGTGCAGTAAAGTAGAAGAAATGCAAGACAACATATGCAAGATACGCGCAACCAATAAAACCTTGCCAAATTAGAACAGGCGCCTTGATGGGTGAACATGACAGGCCATTTGCCTTTGACTCCTTGAGGTAAGAATAGTCATTAGGATCATATTATGAACAAGAATCTACATGTGGGGACCGTATGAGTGTCATTGCATCCAGAATGGCACTCAAAGCCTTGGTGCCAATTTTGTAAGTCATTGCAGTGTTCCACAATATTCTTCTGATGCGCGGATTCTGATATTCACTGTAATTACATATAATATTTGAGAACCATGAAAACATAAATAGTTGTGATATTATCTTTGTACTGCAGAGGATATTCTAATATAGGGGCGCCCCTGTAAACACTTGTGTGCTATCACTGGATTCTGATGAGAGAGGTCATGTGTGCTGTAATATGGTGCGTGCATTTATATATCTGGCACAAATACACAAAAAATAGGCTCCATAAGTAAGGATAGTTGGCAGATGATAGGTTCATAATATACTATGTAGAGAGTTTATTGCCAAACCAGGATAACAAGAGCACACAACAACTAGGTAGATCATAGTGTACATAAAAGGGGTACACCATAACCACAATATATAAATCGGGAAAGTGGAACAGGCTTGAAAATACATTGTTGTATTGCCGCTAGTAATTGATAGCCTATCGATCACGTACGGGCCAACTCTATCAGCTGTTGACTGCAGATGTCCCTGCTCCCCTTCCTGACAAGGAACATACTGTACGTACTAAATACAGAATAACAAAAGAGGAACATGTTAAAGAACAGAAGAGGAAGCATATTATTGAGGTTCCGCTTCATTGCATACAATGTTGGTTGCCCACTCATAATGAATCACAACGCTCAAAGAAATGCAATTCCATGTTGTCTATCTATATGTGGCAATTTTAAACAAGAGTCATCACTACAAAAAAATACACTTCCGTGATGATACGTGTTTGTCACAGTAGGTCGCGTTTTCTGTCGTGAATGTACTTCCGTGATGATTTTATGATAGAATCAAGATAGTCATACATGTGCTGTCGTAGAAGTGTTCCATGACATTACCAAAATTATCATCACGGAAGTGTCCACTTTCATGACGATAAATCGCGCGTCACAGAAGTGCTTTCGTCAAGGGTGACCGACACATGGCATCCACCGTAACGGAACACCGTTAAGCTATCGGGTCGGGTTTTGGATCCGATAACCCGTTAACAGCCCCGACCAATGGGGATTTTCCACGTGTAAAATCATCATTGGCTGGAGGAAACACGTGTTGGCTCATCGTTGGGACAGATGTCATCCACTCATTGGACGGAAGGCACCTATGATACGTCGACACGTGGCACGGCCCAACAGAGGCCCATTCCTGTGAAAAGGCCGGCCCGTTTGACTTGCTCAAAGGTGGCGGGCCGGCCCATGGAAAGCCTGTTAACGGCCTTTTCGCATATAGCCCATTTACAGCTCGCTAACCCAAGGCCCGTTAATCCCTATCCGAATTAGGCCCAGTAGCATCATCTGGGCCATCCAATATGATTCCAGCCCGTTTTCACTTCTGGCGCATGTATGGCCCATGACGTCTTTCGGCCCATATGAGGCCCTCACTAGTAGAAAAAGGGCCTATTGTCCCGGTTGGTGAGGGCCTTTAGTCCCGGTTCATGAACCGGGACTAAAGGGTCGGTACTAATGCGTCCAGAACCGGGACAAAAGGGCCTCCATGTGGCCTGTCCCCTGAGCCCAGGCAGGAGGGCCTTTGGTCCCGGTTGGTGGCACCAACTCGGACCAATAGGCATCCACGCGTCAGCGTTTATGTGGC
>NC_041391.1:461048396-461053487 GCF_002162155.2 Triticum dicoccoides
GGGGGGGGGGTTTGGGGGGTTTTGGGGGGTTAATTTAGGTGTTTCATATATTGTGCTATAGCTAGCTAATTAATAGAGAGAAGTGTCCTCTCTTTTGTCCGTGCTTGGTCGACGCTACGTACCATACATACGTATAGAGAGGACTAGCTAGACACGCTAGCTAGCTAGAGTAAGCAAACAGAAGATCGTCATGAACATATATGCATACAGAGAGAAGTGATATCGACCACCTCTCCTTCTCCGAGAGATTGGTCGAACAACAAGTTCTCGTATATCTATCCGACACTACCGGCTACATATATACAATAATTATCTTTTACAAATATATAATCTCCTAAAATACGGACGCATGGTCCACATAGTATTCTCCGTCTTCAGCGATCACGTGGTCAAGAAAGAATGCCGCCAATTCCTCTTGAATTGCTCGCATGCGATCTGGTGCTAGGAGTTCATCCCGCATCCGAAACATCTAATTTTAGGAAGGGGGTCAATACACGTATATATATATATGAATGAATGAAACTCAACACAAATGATGGTAATAAAATAAAATTGTGAGTATTGTTATTTACGCACTTCATATTGTTTGTCGGAGTAGCCCCGCTCACAGGTCGTGTGGCGGATGGACTCGCAAATGTAGTATCCACAGAAATCATTCCCTTGTTCCTGCCACAACCACTTTACAAGAAATAGAGGTCAATCAAACTGATAATTAGCAAGCATGCTAAATGGTATTGATGAAACTAGCGCTTGAATCACTAGGAGATGCCTGGAATATGCTACTATATAGTACTTACTTTCGGGTGCCTAAATTGCAGCTTCTTCGGTAGTCCCGGAGCTTTTTTGGTGAATTTTCTCCAAGCCCTGCCATACAAAGAAAACAATTACTTGATATCAGAAATGAGCAAAGTTGCTGATATGGTGGATAATGATCGATTTAACTTACTTCTCGAGCATTTCAGTCATGTCCGCATACTCCTTGGGATCTTTTCGCATGGAGTCTAAGACAGTTACTACTCCCTTCTCAAGCTTAATCTCTAGGAGAATATAGTGGTAGCTGCGCACACATGCATAACTCATCAATATTACATTACTATAACCTGGACTAATAAGGAAACCGAATATGCCACAAGACAGTAACACTCACTTGAAGTTGTAAGGAAAGAGTATTATATCTTTGTGTTCATTTATTTCCAACGATCGTAGCAAGTTGGCCTCGGTTTCTTGGGCACGATATTGAACCTCAGTTGCATCTATGAGATACGTGTTAATGAACCCAATATCTCCCACTTGTCTTTTCTTCAATTCGGCGATCTTCAATCTGCATAATATAGTGAGGATAATTATAAATACATGCAAATGAAAGGGCTGAGTTATATAGAGAGACTTAATGACGGAAGTAGTACTACTTACAGACAGTAGGAGGTGATCGTTGCTTTATCGATGGCCAATTGATTGAAAAACTGATAGAACTCCTCAAATGGAATAGGTAACAGTTCAATTCCAAGGAGGTCATGCTCCTTTTTAACTCTCATATACAAAGTATTCCTCCCCTCAGACTCTTTGCAGGTTTTCATGTACCCATCATGCAATCTTCGCATCATCGTTGATAGAGAACTTTCATCTTTGACGAGAGGCTTCCCGTACTCGTATCTTTGTATCTGCACCTCCAAGATATCATAATGTACATTGTCGGGCAGGTAATTTGCGGGATTGCCATAACCGGGCACCATCCTCGGATCGACGATGTCGCTAGCAGGCACCTTGAGCGGGGGGCACGATTACTTCCCGACCTCTCCACTTCGGCAAATGCCTTTCCAATAATGCGCTCATAGTTGCCTTTCGGCGGAGACTTGGGTGGTTTTGTCAGGGCAGCCAGAGTGCGCTTCCCTTTCACCGGATCTACCTTCTCCTCCGGAGGTGGATGTCTCTTTGCTTTCAACCCTTGAAACCATTCATCCACTTCAGTCTGCGCGATCTTCGCGTTTTCCTCCTCGCTCCTCTCGTACGGTAACTTCTCTGGAGTCTTCAGAGAAGGACCGAATCTGTATCTCCTCCCGCCTTTGGCTGTACTGCTAGACGCCGGTAGAGTAGACGGAGCAGATGTCTTCTTTCCTTGCTTACGAGGTGGAGGAGAAGGACTGCGACGCGCCGTAGAAGCCGGAGCGGCGGCGGGTCTCTTCCGCCCTTGCTGACGAGGCGGAGAAGGAGGAGGCTGGCTGCTCGGGCGCGCCGGCGCAGGCGGAGAAGGAGGCGGAGTGCCGCCACACGCCGGAGAAGGAGCGGGCCGAGTGCCTTGATCGTCACTCGCCGGTGGAGGAGGCGGAGTGCCCTAACTCGCCGGAGGAGGAGGAGGAGGCGGAGGTGTCCAGTTCGGAAGGTTGATGAGATCCTTCCGCCATAGGCATGGAGTCTTCAGAGCAGAACCCAGCCGATACTCCCCTTCACCGGTAGGGTGGTCAAGCCGGAGGTCCTCAAATCCCTCCGTTATTTCATCGACCATCACCTTAGCATATCCTTCGGGAATCGGCCGGCAGTGAAAAGTTGAGTCGGGTTTAGTAGGATAAACTGAGCCAAAAGCCGCCTTGACCTTCAAATTGCTCCATTGCGCCATAAGGTGGTAATTTTCAGCATCCGTGGTAGCATCCACGGGATAGCTGGCAGGAGCCGTCAAGGCATGCTCTGGCTGAAGCAGCTCGGTGGAAGCCACGCTGCTTTTCCGCTGAGATGGCGGGGTAGCTTCGGGGGAAGCTTCGGCAGGTCGTTTGCTGCGATCTGCTTCTCGTTCCACTAGCCCCATTACCCTTTCGTGCAGCGACTGCAGTTGGCTCTGCTCCAGTTTCTTCCTGCTCTCGTGGGTTTTGTAACACCTGCGTCCGGAAATCCAGCCTTCCACGAAACGGAGCCTGGCGTGCCTCGTGTCCGTCCAGGGTGCTCAGGATTGCCGAGGGCCATTGTGAGCTCGTCCTTCTCCCTGTCTGGAACGAACGTCCCTTGCTGCGCTACTTCGATATATTGCTGAAGCTTCTTGATTGGTATGTCCAATTGTTCCTCCGTCCAAATGCACTTCCCTGTTATAGGGTCCAAGGATCCTCCGGCCCCAAAGAACCAAGTCCGGCAACATTCTGGCCAGTTCATTGTCTCTGGTTCGATCCCTTTATCAAGCAGATCATTCTCAGCCTTGGCCCACTTAGGCTGTGCTACGAGGTAGCCACCTGACCCCGTGCGATGGTGAAGCTTCTTCTTCTTAGCATTTCTCTTGTTTGTCGCCGACATTTTTTTACTCTTTTCCGATGTCTTGTGGGCCACAAATGCGGGCCAGTCATCTCTGATCTTCTCATATTTGCCAATGAATTCTGGTGTCTCATTTTTTTCGACATACCTATTGAGGTCTTTCTTCCAATTCCTGAATAGGTCTGCCATCTTCCTCAGAGCAAAAGACTTAATTAATGGCTCTATAACTGGCTTCTCCGGATCATCCTCCGGCGGTAGGGTGAAATTTGACTTCAGCTCAGTCCAAAGATTCTCTTTCTGCATCTCATTGACATAAGACACCTCACGGTCTTTGTTCTTAGGCTTATACCATTGCTGGATGCTGATCGGGATCTTGTCCCTAACCAAAACCCCACACTGAGCAACAAATGCCTTCTTTGTCTGGTAGGGTTCAATCGGTTGGCCGTCGCGCGCGATTTGTATGATCTCAAACTTTTCATCCGAGCTCAACTTTTTCTTCGGGCCTCGTCTCTTTACCGAAGTTGTGCTCGATCCGGAGGGCTAGAAAAAAGAACAAAGACGAGAGTTAATTAATATGTGTACATACCAAAACAATGAATGCATCAATTAGCTAGTCAGCACAGGCTTAACTAATATATATACCTGGCCGGACTCGGTTTGGTGATCACCGGAGCCGTCCTCACGGTCTACTTCTTCACCCTCTCCTTCTTGCACCGGCATTGGGTCATCGGAGCCATGTAAATCAATGAGGAGAGGGCCAGCTGCTTCTTCACCCTCTCCTTCCAGACCATCGTTGTCGTTGAGAAACATCGAGGAGAGGGCATCACTTCCTTCTGCGATTATGTCCCTCAACAATGCTTCTTGTGCTTCGTCTCGGGGGGTGTCCATAGTTTCTACAAATATTTACAACATGGCAATTATTATTCAAACATGACAGATATGGATATATTAGTGGCAAATGTAGAACTAGCTAGCTAATCACAATAAGGAATCATATTAGTGGCCTCGATGCTGCTTCTCTAGGGTTTGGGGTGGCCTCGACAACGCTTCAAGGGTTAGGGGGTGGCCTCGAGAACGCTTCAAGCTAGGAGGGGGTAATATCGACCCCCCCCCCACGTGTTGAAGCTATCGGGAGGGGGTCGGTGTTGAACAGTACATCTATGTCCCACAAGTGACGTGGGCATCGACGTGGGCATCGACGCCCACAAGCTATTGGATTTCTTCAATACTTTGACACTATAGGAACCCTCGACCCTGAAACCTTTGACCCTTGACCCCTTAACGACCCTCGACCCTCTACCCTAGTTGCCGACCCTCGACCCTCAGCGATCCTCGACACCCTCGTTATATCGACAACGACGCAACATACATATACATGGGAAAATAATGTTATCGGGGAGGGGGTATCGGTACCCCCCCCCTCGTGTCAAAGTTTCTTCTTTCTCCTCTATTCCTTTCTTTCTTCTTCTTCTCTTCTTTTCTTCTTATCCCTCGAGAAAGGAAAATAAGGAAAAGGAAGAAAAGAGGAAGAAGGAAGAAGGAAGAAGAAGAAGAAAAAAAAGAAAAAAAAAGAGGAGAAGAAGAAAAGAATAGAGGAGAAGAAGAAAAAATAGAAAATCTATTTTTTCTTCTTCTCCTCTATTCTTTTCTTCTTCTCCTCTTCTTTTTTTTCTTTTTTCTTCTTCTTATTTATTTCTCCTCTTCTTCCTATCCCCTCTTCTTCTCCTTTCTTCCTCTTCTTTTTTCCTTTTTCCTCTCATTCTTTTTCTTCTTCTTGTATTGCTTGTTTTTTTTAAATAATGTTCAAATAAAAATCTATGAACATAAAACATATATACACACAGAGAACATATATAC
>NC_041391.1:461054152-461054758 GCF_002162155.2 Triticum dicoccoides
TAAAGGGCGGCATTAGTCCCGGTTCGTGAAACCAACCGGGACTAATGCCCCCTTTAGTCCCGATTGGTGCCACCAACCGGGACCAAAGGCCTTGTGCTGTCCCGCGCCAAATGTTTAGTCCCACCTCGCTAGTTGAGAGGGAGCCGCACCAGTTTATAAGGTGCGGTGCGGCTCCCCTCTCGAGCTCCTCTCTAAAGCAGGCTTTCGGGCCTAACTCTGCCATCTGTGCCTGTGGGCCTACTAGGCCTTCCACGGGCCTGAATCCTGGCCCATAGGGTTTCTAGTCGTATTCAGGCCGTGGGGGCCCAGTAGGTGGCATTTTTTTTTGTTTTTTTGTTTTATTTGTTGCTTTATTTAGTTTATTTTGGTTTTGGTTTATTTTTCTTTTGGTCTTTTGCTTTATTTTTTAATTATTTTTGCTTTTAGTTTTAGAAAAATTATAAACTTTCTGTTAGTGCCATTAGTTTTCAAATCTGAAAACTCTTTTTTTGTTTTCTTTGTTGCTTTATTTATTTTATTTTGTTTCTACTTACAACAAAATACTTATTGTTGCTATTTTTATTTTTTTTCAGTTTTTTGTTCTGTTTTCTGCATTATTTAGTTTTT
>NC_041391.1:461054854-461071366 GCF_002162155.2 Triticum dicoccoides
CTTTCTGTTAGTGCCATTAGTTTTCAAATCTGAAAACTCTTTTTTCGTTTCCTTTGTTGCTTTATTTATTTTATTTTGTTTCTACTTACAACAAAATACTTATTGTTGCTATTTTTATTTTTTTTCAGTTTTTTGTTCTGCTTTCTGCATTATTTATTTTTTGTTGTTTTTTGCTTTATTTTTTAATTCTTTTTGCTTTTAGTTCTAGGAAAATTATAAACTTTCTGTTAGTGCCATTAGTTTTCAAATTTGGAAACTCTTTTTTTGTTTTCTTTGTTGCTTTATTTATAAACCGGTGTGAGCGCCCTTCGGTTGGCGAGGTTTTAAAATTCATAGTTTTCAAATGAACTCTGAAAAAGTTGGCATAGCATGTGCATGTACAAAACGGACAATGGTATCATATTCGTCTGTTACAAAGTTGGCATGTTATCATCATAATAGTTGCGGGAGAAAGTCTTCACTTTTTCTTCGCTTGTGTCGTTTGCTTATTGCGCCGTAACCATGGATAATCTTCATCGTTTATCAGGATGCTTGGGTCAGCCTTGACTTTGAAGGGGGGAATTTCATGAAACTTTTCATACTCTTCAGACATGTCTGTCTTGCCCTCCACTCCCAGGATGTCCCTTTTTCCTGAAAGAACTATGTGGCGCTTTGGCTCATTGTATGATGTATTCGCTTCCTTATCTTTTCTTTTCCTCGGTCTGGTAGACATGTCCTTCACATAGATAACATGTGCCACATCATTGGCTAGGACGAACGGTTCGTCAGTGTACCCAAGATTTTTCAGATCCACTGTGGTCATTCCGTACTGTGGGTCTACCTATACCCCGCCTCCTGACAGATTGACCCACTTGCACTTAAACAAAGGGACCTTAAAATCTACTCCGTAGTCAAGTTCCCATATGTCTGCTATGTAACCATAATATGTGTCATTTCCATTGTCGGTTGCTCCATCAAAGCGGACACCGCTGGTTTGGTTGGTGCTCTTTTCATCTTGGTCAATCGTGTAAAATGTATTCCCATTTATCTCATATCCTTTCCGAATCATTACAGTCGAAGATGGTCCCCTGGACAACAAGTACAGCTCATCACAAATAGTGATGTCACCTCTGAGACGTGTTTCCAACCAACTACTGAAAGTCCTGATGTGTTCACATGTAATCCAGTCGTCGCACTGCTCCGGGTGTTTGGAGCGCAGACTGTTCTTGTGTTCATCAACATACGGGGTCACCAAGGTAGAGTTCTGTAGAACTGTGTAGTGTGCTTGAGACCAAGAATATCCGTCCCTGCATATTATTGAGTCCCTTCCAAGCGTGCCTTTTCCAGTCAGCCTCCCCTCATACCGCGATTTAGGGAGACCTATCTTCTTAAGGCCAGGAATGAAGTCAACACAAAACCCGATGACTTCCTCTGTTTGATGGCCCATGGAGATGCTTCCTTCTGGCCTAGCACGGTTACGAACATATTTCTTTAGGACTCCCATGAACCTCTCAAAGGGGTACATATTGTGTAGAAATACGGGCCCCAGAATGACAATCTCGTCGACTAGATGAACTAGGACGTGCGTCATGATATTGAAGAAGGATGGTGGGAACACCAGCTCGGAACTGACAAGACATTGCGCCACATCACTCCTTAGCGTTGGTACGATTTCTGGATCGATCACCTTCTGAGATATTGCATTGAGGAATGCACATAGCTTCACAATGGCTAGTCGGACGTTTTTCGGTAGAAGCCCCCTCAATGCAACCGGAAGCAGTTGCGTCATAATCACGTGGTAGTCATGAGACTTTAGGTTCTGGAACTTTTTCTCTGGCATATTTATTATTCCCTTTATATTCGACGAGAAGCCAGTCGGGACCTTCATACTGAGCAGGCATTGAAAGAATATTTCTTTCTCTTCTTTCGTAAGAGCGTAGCTGGCAGGACCTTCATACTGCTTCGGAGGCATGCCCTCTTTTTCGTGCAAGCGTTGCAGGTCCTCTCGTGCCTCAGGTGTATCTTTTGTCTTCCCATACACGCCCAAGAAGCCTAGCAGGTTCACGCAAAGGTTCTTCGTCACGTGCATCACGTCGATCGAAGAGCGGACCTCTAGGTCTTTCCAGTAGGGTAGGTCCCAAAATATAGATTTCTTCTTCCACATGGGTGCGTGATTCTCAGCATCATTCGGAACAGCTAGTCCGCCGGGACCCTTTCCAAAGATTACGTGTAAATCATTGACCATAGCAAGTACGTGATCACCGGTACGCATGGCGGGCTTCTTCCGGTGATCTGCCTCGCCTTTGAAATGCTTGCCTTTCTTTCGACATTGATGGTTGGTCAGAAGAAATCGACGATGGCCCAAGTACACATTCTTCCTGCAGCTTGCCAGGTATATACTATCGGTGTCAAGTAAACAGTGCGTGCATGCGTGGTATCCCTTGTTTGTCTGTCCTGAAAGGTTACTGAGAGCGGGCCAATCGTTGATGGTCACAAACAGCAACGCCTTTAGGTTAAATTCCTCCTGTTTGTGCTCATCCCACGTACGTACACCGTTTCCATTCCACAGCTGTAAAAGTTCTTCAACTAATGGCCTTAGGTACACATCAATGTCGTTGCCGGGTTGCTTAGGGCCTTGGATGAGAACTGGCATCATAATGAACTTCCGCTTCATGCACATCCAAGGAGGAAGGTTATACATACATAGAGTCACGGGCCAGGTGCTGTGATTGCTGCTCTGCTCCCCGAAAGGATTAATGCCATCCGCACTTAAAGAAAACCATACGTTCCTTGGGTCCTTTGAAAACTCATCCAAGTACTTTCTCTCAATTTTTCTCCACTGCGACCCGTCAGCGGGTGCTCTCAACTTCCCGTCTTTCTTACGGTCCTCACTGTGCCATCGCATCAACTTGGCATGCTCTCCGTTTCTGAACAGACATTTCAACCGTGGTATTATAGGAGCATACCACATCACCTTCGCAGGAACCCTCTTCCTGGGAGGCTCGCCGTCAACATCACCAGGGTCATCTCGTCTAATCTTATACCGCAATGCACCGCATACCGGGCATGCGTTAAGATCCTTGTAGGCACCGCGGTAGAGGATGCAGTCATTAGGGCATGCATGTATCTTCTCAACCTCCAATCCTAGAGGGCATACGACCTTCTTTGCTGCGTATGTACTGTCGGGCAATTCGTTATCCTTTGGAAGCTTCTTCTTCATTATTTTTAGTAGCTTCTCAAATCCTTTATCAGGCACAACATTCTCTGCCTTCCACTCCAGCAATTCGAGTACGGTACCGAGCTTTGTGTTGCCATCTTCGCAATTGGGGTACAACCCCTTTTTGTGATCCTCTAACATGCGATCGAACTTCAGCTTCTCCTTTTGACTTTCGCATTGTGTCCTTGCATCGACAATGACCCGGCGGAGATCATCATCATCGGGCACATCGTCTGGTTCCTCTTGATCTTCAGCAGCTTCGCCCATTGCAGCACCATCGTGCACATCGTCTGGTGCATCTTGATGTTCAGTAGCATCACCGTATTCAGGGTGCACATAGTTGTCATCGTACTCTTCTTCCTCGCCGTCTTCCATCATAACCCCTATTCCTCCGTGCCTCGTCCAAACATTATAGTGTGGCATGAAACCCTTGTAAAGCAGGTGGGTGTGAAGGATTTTCCGGTCAGAGTAAGACTTCGTATTCCCACATATAGGGCATGGAAAACACATAAAACCATTATGCTTGTTTGCCTCAGCCACTTCGAGAAAATCATGCACGGCCTTAATGTACTCGGAGGTGTGTCTGTCACCGTACATCCATTGCCGGTTCATCTGCGTGCATTATATATAATTAAGTGTGTCAAAAATCATTACAGAACATCATGAATAGATAATTAAGTGACCAAATTAATAGAAGTTCATCATCACATAAAAACCAAAGTAGATACATAGTTCTCATCTAACAACATAAAGCTCTGCAGAGCATCTAAATTAATTAAACCATACATTGAAACTATGTAAAACATTTCAATGCGAAAACAAATGCGATCATAATCGCAACCAAGGTAACAACTGATCCAACGGCATAATGATACCAAGCCTCGGTATGAATGGCATATTTTCTAATCTTTCTCATCTTCAAGCGCATTGCATCCATCTTGATCTTGTGATCATCGACGACATCCGCAACATGCAACTCCAATATCATCTTCTCCTCCTTAAGTTTTTTTATTTTTTCCTGCAAGAAATTGTTTTCTTCTTCAACTAAATTTAACCTCTCGACAATAGGGTCGGTTGGAATTTCTGGTTCAACAACCTCCTAGATAAATAAAATCTATGTCACGTTGGTCGGCATAATTTTCATAAACAATAAATGAACCAAGAGTTATGAAAAGATAATATATACCACATCCGAATCACAGACAGGACGAGGGCCGACGGGGGCGGATACCAAAACCATTGGCGCACTATATAAGATGCAATAATAAAAGTAAGAAAATAATACAAGTATCTATCTAAACAAACAAGTAATTATATTTTTCCTTTCAGAAAGAAGATAAGAACAAGAGGCTCACCACGGTGGTGCCGGCGATGAGATCGGCGCGGGTGATCGACGGCGGTGAAGACGGGGACAGGGCGTGACGGACCGCTAAACCTAGATAAATATTGAGGAAAATGGAGCTTGGCGGTCGAGCTTGGAGAGGAGAAACCTTAAGTAGTGTGGCTCGGGCATTCCATCAAACACCTTGTGTGCATAGGAGGTGAGCTAGAGCACCACCAAGCCCTCTCCCCCTCGGCCAGAAAAAACAGAGCAGTGTGCTCTGCTCTTGCGCGAGGGGCTATATATAGGCAGCACCATTGGTCCCGGTTGGGGGCATGAACCGGGACTAAAGGTCACCCTTTTGGTCCCGGTTCATGCCACCAACCGGGACCAATAGTGGTGGGCCAGGAGCCAGGACCATTGGTCCCGGTTCGTCACCAACCGGGACCAAAAGGTCCGGACGAACCGGGACCAATGGCCCACGTGGCCCGGCCGGCCCCCTGGGCTCACGAACCGGGGCAAATAGCTCCATTGGTCCCGGTTCTGGATTGAACCGGGACTAATGGGCTAAACTGGCCTGGACGAAAGCCCTGTTTTCTACTAGTGCCTATGTAACTCTTGGCCTATTAACGGCCTGTGGTGAAACTGGCCCGAAATGAATAGTGTATCACTTTACACCCATTAACGACCCGTGGTGAAACTGGCCCGTAATGAACAGTGTATCAATTTATACCCATTAACGGCCCGTTATTCTATTGGGCCATTTTCGGCCCATGTTATCTTTCGGCCTTCTCAGAGCCCATTTATTCTTGGGCTCATTTCCAGCATTCATTTACTTACGGCCCGTTACTGTCATTTTCTGCTTGTGGGCCAAATTCAGCCCGTGGTTATAGTCGGCCCGTTTGTGGTCCGTTAATACGTTGGGGCGTTTTCATAGCGTCATCAAATACGGCCTATTAACGATGGCCCGTTATGGTCAGCCCATGAAAGGACGATTCCAACCCTAGCCTGTTTACGACCATAATGCGGTTTGTTTGGCCCATGTTTAGCCAATCGATCATACGGCCCGTATAAGGCCCACTGATTATACGGCCCGCAGAAGGCCCATTGTTTCTACGGGCCGTAGGAGGCCCATTGTTTCTACGGCCCGTAGAAGGCCCACTGTTTCTATGGCCAGTAGGAGGCCCATTGTCACTTCAGTAAATATTAGCCCATGGTTATTGTGGCCTAGTTTTAAAAAATAGGTTATTGCAGCCACTAGCAAACCACGGAATAAGAACTGCACTGACTACAAGCAACAAATATACAAGACAACAAGGAAATAAATAAGCAAGCAACTAATGCTCGGCTATCACGGCTATTACACATATTACATCCACTGGGCATCAAAGTTCTCCACCAGTGCAAATATAGGGAACAAAGCAGCATATCATATACACTTGTTGTCAAAGTTGGCGACCAGCGCAAATAAACCCCGCAGCAAAACAAATCCAGAACTGAAACCACTTCAGAAGATCTCAAAAAACAATATCCTAGGTACCCATAATGCTGGCAAGATGCTTAGCAAGATTATTAACTTTCTCTTGTTTGGCGCTTAAATCCTCCGGCGCTTGTTGTTGCACCAGAAAATATGCATCTGAATTCTGTAGGGACTTCCTCAGTCCTTCAGGTTCCTGTCGCAGCACATCTGATTAATGTCTTTCAACTTGAAGTTGAGACTCAAGAAGACGAATTAATTCAGGCAGCAAGTTCGAAGAGCTTGTGCCAGCAGTAGTGGGCAGTAACTCGAACACTACATCAAGACAGGACTTCTGGGTTCCCTCACTGTCGTCAAGATAGTTTTTATCAGCTTTCTTGGAGACCAATAGGGATGTCTCACTATCTTGAACCTTATCTACATTACTTCCTTTACCATTGGATAACGCGATACTATTCTCCAATATTTTGTCTGATTCTAAAAGAGAAACAAGCAGACACATCACATGTTTACCATGTTGTATATGAAACTCATTTTGGTAAATGAGTTCAGTAGTAAAGTGGACAGGATAACAGCATGAAACAAACATATATCTATGTACCATGGTCACTTTATGGTCTATATCATTCTAGTTTTTGTTGCCAAATCAAGATAGAGACACAGTTCAAATAATATTTGTTCAAGACAAAGCAGAATAGACAGAATATAAGTGTGGGTAACTATAGAGCAATAACAGCACTTGTAATGTGCATGACATGAGAACATAACTGTTTATTCAATTGAAACTGAAATCAACATAGAGCAGGTTACAAGAGCAAACCAGTTAAAGAAACAGGTTTAAAACATACTTGTTGCGCCATTGGAGTTTCAATTCCATCCTTCAAATTTGAAAATAGTTGGTATGAGTAAATACATTAATGCAAGAGCAAAGGAGTATGAACCATAGCTACAGAACCTGACCTGAGAACAAATCTTCTTCTCCTTTAAGCGTTGAGTTGGGATTCGAAGTGGTGGTCCTCGTGCTTTGGGCACCGCAGTTCCCTTACTAACTGCTCGTGTCTGGGTGCTTTGTGGTGGAGACGATGCTGCGTCAACTGGAACTGGGTTACTATCTGCTGGGGTTGGGGTTAGAAGGGGTGTAGCTGGTTCTCTGTCCACTACTAGGAAAAGGGCTATAGATGAAATGGACACTAATGGCGCACCTGTCATGTGGTGCGCCACTACTATATAGCAGTGGCGCACCATGTGCAGGTGCGCCATTAGTGTGGAAGACACTAATGGTGCACCAGGCACATGGTGCGCCACTAGTAACAATTTTTTTTCCAAACATACTAATGGCGCATCATGGCACGGTGCGCCATTACTAGTGCTAACTAGTAATGGCGCACCGGCCACACAGTGCGCCACTACTATTGTTTTTTTATTCTTTTTTTGCAAAACTACTAATGGTGCACCATAGCATAGTGCGCCATTACTAGTTTAAACTAGTAATGGCGCACTATGCCACAGTGCGCCATTAGAATATATATATATATATTTATTATTTTTTTGCAAAACTTCTAATGGCGCACCAGCAGCAGGTGCGCCATTAGTAACCAGGGTTACTAATGGCGCATTTGCAGGTGGTGCGCCATTAGCAACCTGGGACCAACAAGATATTTTGGACAGCCCGCCTACCCACTCACTTTCCCCACTTCATTGTCCACCTCCTCCTCCAAGCTTGTCTCGGCCGCCTCCTCCTCCTCACCTCATTTGCACCATAGATTCATCCAAATTAAGTGGTTAAATTACCTTTTTTTGATAGGTAAGTAAGGGGGGAAGCTACCTTTATGTTGTTCTCCCTCTCCAACAACATGCACATGCACTTTTTGTGGCCTAGCTAGATCTATGTATGTTTGTGGTGTTGCATATGTTTGTGGTGTTGCATATATGTTTGTGTTTGCAGGTACCGGTATTTGAAATGCGATAGTTGCCAATATTTTGCCCGAATGTGGATTCATTTCCATTTCGGCGAGAATTTTGGCACTATGCATTCTTTTTGGTCCTATTTTTAGGGAAAGTCATGCCAAATTTTTTTCTTGGTTCTAAAAATATCATTTTGCTCTACCCCGCAGGCGACCATGGTCCGCACGATGACCGAAGGCATTGTGAATAGGTTTTTGAGCTCCACGAAGGCCGAGATGCTTCAAAAGAACGAGACAGAGATAAGATGTCCGTGTCGAAGATGCAAGCTGAAGAGCCTTATTGCGGACACGGATTCCGGGAAGGTGCGGGACCACCTGCTCTTGCGTGGTTTCATAGATGGCTATCAGTGGCAAGGTGTGGAAGATGACTATGAAGTCGTCCATCGGGCCCGGGCAAGAAATGAGGAAGGGCAGCAAGACAACCACCGCGGCTCAAGCGGGCGAGAAGACGAAGAATCTCGAGGACATGATCACGACGGTGATGTTGTATAGAGTCATCATGTAGAAGCTGCCGGACATGATGATGAGGAAGATGTCAGAGCATATGAAGGGCATGATCATGAAGATGAAGATGCCGACGGAGCAAACGACGATGGACCATCGATGGGCTGGGTGCAGGACCCTCATATTCAAGAGCTGCTTCTCAAGCAGACGGATAACACAAGAGCTGCCGCCCGAGAGAAAGCCAAGATGGATCAACTGGAGATAGACGCGGTTACTCCATTGTATGAAGGATGCAGGCCCGAGGATACCCACCTGAAAGTAACGCTCATGGCTTTGGAGATGAAGGTAAAACACAAAATGACCGACGCATGCTTCGACGAGAACATGTCATTCTGGCACGAACGTCTTCCCAAGGGGAACAAGTGCCCGACCAGTTTCGAGGAGGTGAAGAAAATCGTGTGTCCTCTGGATTTACCACACGTGAAATACCATGTGTGCACGAACAATTGCATCATTTATCGGGACGAGCACGCAGAGTCTACCATATGTCCGGTGTGCGGCGTCACTCGATACAAGAAGAGGAAGAAAGCTCCTCGAAAAGTGGTGTGGTACTTTCCGATCACTCCTCGTCTGCAGCGGTATTTCACGGACCCTCAGGTAGCAAAGCTCCTGCGTTGGCACGCGGATAGGAAGGAGAAGAAGCGAGAAAATGACGCAAATGATCCGAAGATAAATAAAAAAGACAAGATGCTGAGTCACCCAAAGGATGCGAGCCAGTGGAAAGCGTTGAACTTCGAACACCCAGAATTTGGGAAGGATCCAAGGAATATCGTGCTGGGCGCGAGCACCGATGGAGTCAATTCATTTGGCAGCCAGAGAAGCACACATAGCACCTGGCCTGTGTTTGTGTGGATGTACAACCTTCCCCCCTGGTTGTGCATGAAGAGGAAGTACATTCGCATGAGTATGCTAATTGAAGGGCCGAAACAACCAGGGAACGACATCAATCTGTATCTGGGGCTGCTGAAAGAGGAGCTAGACACGCTGTGGAAAACGCCAGCCAATACGTGGGACGCCGTAGAGAAAGAATATTTCCCTATGGGAGCCGCACTGCTCACGACGGTGCACGACTATCTCGGTTATGGATATCTCACGCGGCAGGTGGTCCATGGATTTTCTGGATGCGTCAGGTGCACAGATTGTCCAAGAGCAAGTGCAACAACAACTGGGATCGATGCTCACCGGCATTATGCCTATCTTGATTCATGGGCTGACGACGTGGATTGCGGGTGGCTAACAGGGGCCGTCCCCGATTCCCAGCTTCACGGCCAGCACGCGGGTGTACGCCGGCCGGCACCTCGACATCAAGCGGCCCCTCCATCAGTTGCACGCCCGCCATTGGCAGTTCCTCGACATTAGCCGAGCTCGACGCCATCATCATGGTAACTAATTAAGCCTCTCGGCCGAGGACTTCATCTCCTTTTGCCTTTGACTGAGCATCCCTCACGCCCTACATGTTTTCGCAGGGCACCGCCGATGTTCCGTGCACTCTCCTGCACTTCGTGAACGATGAGTTGGTCGATGTCGCCAAGGGCAAAATCGTTCAATCGGGCAACCCCATGTTCCACGGTAAATCGATGCCATCCACCGTGTATAGGGTTCAACTGGTTCGGGTGATGCCAGGCTGCGATGAGTTGTTACCTCCGATTCGACCCGCCGGGGCCGACGAAGACGATCTAAAGACCCTCAGCGCCTGCCTAAGCTGGCCCCTGCTTTGGCCGATGAGCCAGATTAGTTTGGGGGTGGGGGACACCACCCCAAAGACAACACCGCCAGTCGTGTCCGCGCCAAGCCATGGCAAGACAGCCGCAACGCTACCGGACAAACCGGACATCCCTATGGCACAGGATCCGAACATGCATATAGCACATGATCTGGACGACAACGACAACGACGATGGCCGTACATTTAGCAGCATCGATAAGTACTTTGTCGAACATGGGTACGATGACGAATTCTGCGGGCCTCTTTCTCAAGAACCCAACCAAGACGACCGCGGTCTAGCTGGTACGGCGGAGAAAACCAATTTGAACTGGCGTCGTCTGGCGTTCAGTTCTCAGGAGACGCCTCCAGCTGCCGACTTCACCGATCCTCAGATAGCCAAGGTGCCAAATATTATCAGCCCCAACACACTCAAGAAGGCGGTCTGTGAGCAGAACTCGGTCCCATTACAACAGAAGAAGAAGGGACGGAAAAGAAAGAGTAACAAGGGTGCGAGCCAGCCGGCACCGAGTACGATCCGTGCTCAGGACGGGCCACCTTCACCTAAGGATATCTCGAGGAGGGTGCATGTGGCGGGTAGGGCGATGCCACCGACAAATATGCTCAATGCTGCAACCGGTGCTATCCGGAGTCTGCATGATAGTGTTCTTTATTTGGAGAAGCGGCGTCTTAGAGAGAATGATGTGGCATACCCGGTTTTCGTGGCCAAGGTGCCAGAGGGCAAGGGCTTTGTGGATGGCGCCATCGGGGGTACGATCGTCCTGTGGTTTGATGACATCTTTGCTATGTTTAACCTTCATCCACTGCACTACACCTTCATGTGGCTGTTTTCGCTGGGTATGGAGATGCGCATCATTAGAGACAAGACCCCGGACATCGTGATAGTTGAACCCTTCTACATGTGTGCCAAGAACTTACGCAGCGCTGGGGACCGGCATGTCGCGAGTTGTTACCTCGAAGGCGTCATTCTAGCAAACCCAGATAAGGATAACTTCCTCGTGCCTTACTTTCCCGAGTAAGTCATCCCCTAACCGCCCCATAACATATGATTTCTTAGATTTTGTTCGTTCTTTTTTTTCTAACATTCCATGTTCTGTGCAGTGACACACATTGCACAGTCATCCTCTTAAGCCCGAAATATTCCATGGCCACGTATTTCGACCCAGACCGTGACTCCAAGATAGACTACACAAATATCAATAAAGTCCTTGACGATGTTCTCCCTGGCTACGCCAAATCTGGAGGCACCTTCACCAAGCCAGTTCATAGGCGGTACGGCGTGCACGTGTTCGCCCACAATACAAAGTTCTCCTGCGTCAAGCAGCCGCCTGGCGGTCAGAAGGATGCCTAATACACCCTCCATCACACGCGGGAGATCGTACGGGACCATCATCATCTTCTGCTACCAGATAATCTCAAAGATTGGGCCGCGAGCTTGTCGGCAATCCAGGACGCGGACATGAGACAAGAATTCTTTCGCATCCAGTCGGAGTTTGTGGAAATTATCCATCAAGATGTCCTTCGTACCTCGGGGTAGTTCTACCTCAGATATCAACCGTCCAACAGTGAGATAGACACAACACTACAAATGCAGGCTGACAACGCTCGCGATTTCATGACCATCACGACAGACGGCGGCTTCATCCACACTTCGGTCCCATGAGTCGAGTCGAAAGTAGTGATGCTATGTGTAGTTCTGAAACATTGATTGGCTCATGTTGTAATTAAACATTAATGAACTTGTATGTTTTTTTGGTTTGGATAGTCGTGCAACTTAGATGTAATCAATGCTATTTATTAGTAGGACCATGAATCATGCTATTACTGTCTTGCTTTTCTCTTCCGATCCTTTTGTTGCATACTTATATATTGCTTATGTATTGTCTGTTGTTTGGCTTGTGCATAGAGATTCCATCGTATGTCGTGTACAAGGGTAAGGTTCCCGGAGTCTACGACAACTGGGAGGAGTGTCGGAGATAGGTTCACCATTTCAGCGGTAACAGTTACAAAGGGTACAACACTAGGGCGGAGGCAGAATCTAGATACACCCGCTATCTAGCGGGGGAGAGGAGGGAGCGTTGGAGGAACCGGATGAAGACCAGTTTCATCGCGATGATGCTCATCATGATGACCGCAGCTCTCTTCTATGTGATGGTAGTTTAGATGATCGATATCGACTTGTAATGTGAAGAAAACCTCGCTACTCGCGGTCTCGAGACTTGTAATGTTCTATCTTTGTTCGGTCTTTTGAATTCGGAGACTAATATGATGAATTGTATTCGGAGACTAATCTTCTATTATATTCGATGAATCTGCTATTGCTGTGTGGTGTTGTCTAAATTCTGTCCAATAATATATTTTGTAACCTTTGAAAATATCAGAAAATAAAAAAAATCCCTAATATTCATACTAGTGGCGCACCACACAAGACACTAATGGCGCACTGTGATAATCACACTAATGGCGCATCACCCACTGGTGCGCCATTAGTATGCCAAAGCACATGGGTACATATGGCCCCCTGGGAGGCATTCTAATGGCGCACTACGGGCTATACTATTGGCGAACTACGTGGTGCGCCATTAGAACACCAGATACTAATGGCGCACCAGTGGTGCGCCATTAGAATTTAATTCTAATGGCGTGATGCTAGTGGCGCACCAGTAGTGCGCCATTAGTAGGCAAAACTGGTGCACCACTAGCATGCCTTTTCCTAGTAGTGGTCCAACTAGGTAGGGGTACAATCTGCGAGAGTCTGGGTTATGTGTGGTGGATCTGGTCCTTGGTCAAGTACAACCGTGGTTCTATCTACATCAACTGGTAGCACTATCTTTTCTGAAGACCGTGTTGTTACTCCCTTAGATACTGCCATCACGCTCTCCAATTCAAATGGCTGATAAACAAGAAAAGTAATTGAAAGTACAGACATTGTATGATAGACAGGTGCAATGGATAGTGGGGAATAAAAGAGGGCATGAAATAATTCATATTTATGTTGTCTAACCAAACAGGATAGCATGACACAATTTCATATATATGATGGCTAACTAAACAGGATAGCATGACACAGTTTCACAGTATGATGGCTAACTAAAAAAGATGGAAATACATATTTCAAAATATGAGACTATGTAAACAGGATGACATGACATAACTATATAATGTGTTTATTAAATAGGTTGGCATGCCATAATTCACATACATTCACGGATTGAATGCCATAATTCAAAATATAATGACTGTAAACACTAAACAAGATGAGATGATATAATTATATGCTGTCTTTATTAAATGGGTTGCCCTGCCATAATTCAGATAGATGATGCGTATGTACTATGTAAACATGATGGCATGATATAATTCAAATATATGATTTATATAGTAAGCAAGTAAGCAGATGGCAATCCATATATGATGTAAAAACTAAGGAATGCAAGACAACATGCATGACATGGGTAATATAACCCTGCCAAGTTTGAGCATAGACCTCAGGGGGGAAATAGGACTGGTCATCAGTCTCTGAATCCTCCTATGAGGAGCTCTCTGTAACCAGCAAGATGCCTGCTTCAGCAGGTAGCATTGTCTGCTCTGAATACCTTGTTTTCACTCCAAATACTTCCATCACCGCTTTAAATGGCTGATGCACAGGAAGAGTAGTTGAATATACAAACGTTGTCGACAAATGGAACACGTAATACAAAAAAATGATAGGATGATATAATTCACATACACGATGATTGGCTAAACAACATGGCATTGCATAATTCACATATATAATGCCTTTGCAACAAGATAGCATTGTATAATTCACATATATAATGTCTTGCAACAAGATGGCAATGCATAATTCACATATATGGTAATTAGACACTTAACAGGTGGCATTCACACAAAGCATGTCAAAACTAATCAAATGACATAGCAATGCAAGACACCTTACGCACGATCTGAGCAACATAACCCTGCCAAGTTAGAGCATACACCTCAGAGGGGAATAGGACTTGTCATCTCTCTCTGAATCCTCCTCTAAGGAGCTATCCATAACCAGCGAGATATGCGCTTCGTCGGATAGCATAGTCTGCTCTGAAGACCTTGTTTTCACTCCAGAATTTTCCATCACCGTGTCAAATGGCTGATGCACACGAAGAGCAGTTGAATGTACTAACATTGTTGACAATTGTAATATGTATCGGAAAAAAAGGATGGCCTGATATAATTTACATATAAGATGACTGGCTAAGCAGGATGGCATTGCAAAATTCTCATATATGATGTCTGGCTAAACAAGATGGCGTTGCATAATTCAGATAAACGATGAATAAACTAAACAGATGGCATTCGCACAAAGGATGTCTAAACTAAGCAGATAACATATTTGATGTATAAAGTAAGCAATGCAAGACACCATATGCATGATATAACCAACATCAGCATGCCAAGTTAGAGCGAAGACCTCAGGGGGTAACTAGGAGTTGTCTTCTCCTTCTGAATCCCCCTCAGAACAGATATCTTCCTCTCGATTACAATCCGAAATGCGTGGAGGGGGGCTGCCTTTGCACCTACCATGGAGCGACGTTTGCATGAAATTTTATTGCCACGCAAGGCTCGTCTCTTTTGCTCTACATGTTCGGTTCTATTGTTTACAATAACTGTCATGCATAGGAATAAAACATAGTGAGATTATGTAAGGAGTGCATGCAGAAATCCAGAGTGATGGTAGCAACCTGTGGATAGACCCAAAACCAATAATAGCACGCAGATAATGGCTTCATTTAAAAAATACAGATAATGGCTTCTTCACTATTTGTTTCCCACCCAACATGAAACTCATAGTAGACCGGAGATTAACCAGATAGTAGATAGATACTATTGATAGCGGCCCTGATATGTACCCCACAACCATTTAAAAACTCAAGTTTGACCATTAGTTTGGAGCTGAATCAGAGTCTAATCGGTGAACAGGATGATAAAGTAGCATGTAATATTAAGCGATGCATAAAGTAAGCAGACACGAAAGAGTGCGACCTCTCTGGCGGACCCGTGTAGTCCTCGCAGTCATCTGCTCGGTTGATGATGGTAATGCAGTTTTCATGGCTGCCAGCAGCGGGGAAGAAGATCCGAGGTGGCGAAAGATAGTCTGGAGGCCGGATCCCTGCTATGCTGGACCCTTCTGTCGTTGGAGCAGCTGAGCTAGGGTGGACGACAGCACAGCAGGAGCGGGACAAACCACGCAAGGTTTTCTTTGACAACTATCTATAAGAGAAGTAATTCTGTAAGGGCTTGTTTGAATTGGAGGATTCCAACAATGCAAGGATAGGAAATAGACAGGAATAGGATAGGAATGCACGTGCAAAACAGAGAATTTAAAAACACAGGATTTCCGCCAATCTGGGTGTTTGATTCACAGCAATTGGAAGATCACAGGATGCAAACAAGCATGGTGATATTAAGTCAAACCACAAGAAAATGTACGGTTATAATGCTATTATGCTACTATCTCTTAGTCTTGTGCTCCATCAATATGAATTTGAAAAGGAGGACAAGTGAAAATTAAAATTCCAATGTTTTTCTTTCTTTCAAGGAGACACTAAAGGAACAAATACATGTGCTCAGTGGACAATATATATAAAATGTAGAGTAAAAAAGAGATGCAACAAGTGTACAACATCTTTGGCGAAGCCATGTCGATCTCAGCGTGATTGGGTTGGCCGGTGAGGATGCTCCTGCTGACTTTGCCGTCGGAGGAGGGGAAGAAGATCTTAGGCGTCTGGAGATGGAGCCCGAGGTAGTGCTCCGCTGTGATGGAGGGTTTCGTCGTTGGAGAAGCTCCGGTGAGTTGTACAACGCCGAGGCTGAAGCAGGACAAGAGAGACAACGAACAACGCTAAGCTAAGTGGAATTCTAATAGCATTGCCAATACATGACATAAAATACATAACCACAAAGTTCTAGATGTAAAATACATCAGCCGCTCATCTCTGAACTTAACTGTTGAAACTAAACTTAACTGTCGAAACTGAACTTAACTATCGAAACTGAATTTTCCTGTCGAAACTGAATTTTGCTGTCGAAACTGAACGGACTAGCAAGGTGAGGCTACACATCGGTCGACTGACTTTTTCATCTTTGGTCAGTCGATTTTGCAGCCGTTGGATACGAAATCAAGGGCCTGCGGTTCATCTTCAACCTCCACCCCTCCTGAGCTGCCAGCCACCACCGGCCAAACAGCAGCCCCCCACCGCCCGCGGCCGGCGGTGTGCTGCCCCACCCGCCCCAAAAACACTCCCCACCGCCGGTCCGCCCCCGCCCCGGCCATCCCTCTAGCCCC
>NC_041391.1:461071754-461159467 GCF_002162155.2 Triticum dicoccoides
CCCCGCCACCACCAGCGACCACTGCCCCATCCTGAACCCTAAGATAGATAGTGGGGTACCTCTCCGGCGAGCCCCCCTCCCCATTGCGGCTAGTTCTTCCTTCACCTCGGTGAGCCCCACCCCACCCCCTGAAAATCGACTAAACCAAAAGTCGATTCAGTCAACTGAAGTGTAGCTAAATCGAAGCAGCATCGCAAGCAAGAGCAAGAGCGAGAGCAGCAGCGCGAGCAAGAGCAATAGCAAGAGCAGACCAGGTAGGCGACCGAGAGCAATTGCAGAGCAGCAGCACGAGTGAGAGCTAAAGCAGCAGCAGCTCCTACTGATGTGGACGTCGCCGCCGAGGGAGCGATGTCGTGGAGGAGGTGGCCGGCGATGCCGCCGTGGATGGAGCTGCGCTGTCTCGGCTCGGGACCGAGCGCCGGCAGCACCGTGAGATCGAATCAAGAAGAAAATGCGGCGATTAGTGTACAACCTCTTTGGTGGCGCCGATTAGGCCGCAGCTTCATCTGAGGAAACGGTGATGATGATGCTCTTACGGTGGTGCAGGTGAAGATGGCGGTGTGGGAATGGAGGTGGCGCAAAAGACGAGGGGAATGTCGGGGAAGCTCCTTGGAGGTGGAGGATGGGGTGGCTGAACCGGCGGGACGATCAGATCGACAACAGATACTCATCCGGTATGATGGATGAGGGACGTCGAGGTGTTGCTGTGGACGACGTCGTCGGGCAAGACGCTCCGGCTGGGTGGCGGACGGAGCAGGGTGTGGGGTTTTGTTGCGGGTTTTCGTGGCCTCGGTGTACGAATGGGTGGGTGGATGGGATGGCAGTGGGGAACCATGGCTTAGAGACGCGCTTGTTCAAAATGTGGGGTAAGTTACGAAAGTACCCCCCACCGATTTGAGGCGGTTCTTTCGGTTCAGGGGTACCACAGGCATTTCACATGTCGGGATTTCACAGGAGGTGGGATTTTTCACGTGCGTTGTAATTTTGGAATAGCAAGGCACGGGTTGAGATGGAGGGAGTTATCGGAGCACAACGAGACAAAGATATATCTTAAATATTTCGGGCTAACAAGGCGCGGGTTGAAATTTCTGGACAAGCCTAACGTGTACTGTACCAAATCAATGCGCACTACAAATGTCATTCAAAACTTTGAATTCATGTTATGTTCAATTAAAATATTTCGCTATGTGTATAATGCATGCAACCTACTACTCAAATGAACGTTTTAGTGCATTCCAAACGTATATACTATCGCTTCAATATGAACTAAATTTGAATTTGTTTCTCTATTTGAATAAGATCTACAGTAATGAATGTTGTGAAGTCAAAGCATTTGAATTCGTTTCTCTGTTTTAATAAGATCTACAATCATCATTATTGTCAAGTTAAACCATCGTTTGTGTATTATCTTCAGAACACACCACATGATTAGTCTCGAGTTACATATGAACTATGTGTACTATATGAACTCGAACTAGATTTTTTGAATCTACTTTATTTTGATTTCAAATCACATTATATTTCTAGCTCTAGCTAGATCTTCATAATCTAAACCATGTCTCGTATGTATAATGTGTTTATCACATTATGTATGGTGCCCCGCCCCCTACACCTACAAGTATTTAGATGTGAGTTGCAAACACCACACATTTCCACAAATTCAAATAAAATGTGAGAATGTTTGATATATATTATTGTTTAGATTGCTCGATATTTAGTTGTAAGCTGCAAACGCCACACATTATCACAAATTCGAATAAAATGTGTGATTGTTTGATGTATAGTATGGTTTAGATTTTTCGGCATTTAGCTGTGAGTTGCAAACGCCATGCATTATCACATTATGGTATAACATATGCACAGCACGTGTATCACCGCTATATTCATGCATGCAATGTTTAAAACACTATGATCTCCTATTCAAATATATGAATGCGCTTTCATATCAAATTATGATCTTTGTTAGTCTCTTACACCCACACAATCCTCTAACCTTTGTAGCTACCACTAACTTTCTCTCGTGCATGCACACGCCCTCCTCGCCCTCCCCCTCCCTAGGCATTCTATCCAGCGGGCACATTCATTTTTTTTCTTTAGGTCGTTCTCCCAGAGTCTCCACAACTCCTTTCCGACACACACCGATCGATAAACCTCTCCAGCGATGCCTGCCTACAACATACACACACACCTTCAATCATCTCCTTTATGTGTCCTTGCCTCGTGTCTCTCATACAGTCAGACACACGTGTAAACTCTCGCCCCTCTTTTCATCGATCGCACAACCGCACACTCCTCCCCCTATCTGGCTAGTAGTTGGGCCTCTCGCACTATTCTCTCTATCTATCCGTCTCGCTGGGCCTTATTTTCCTCTAACAAATGGACGTACACCGACCGATCTCTCGCTATACATATAGCTAGCTAGGTCCTAATAACTCGTTTTTACCCACACGTCGATCGATCTACCTCATTAGTTGTGTCTCTCCCTTCCTCCGACAAACAACAATTGATCTACAGATCTAGTTAGGTTTGCTTACCAAACACATGGTTCCCCTTCATCATACATGGATGCGTCCCGACAGATCTTTCACGCACATGCACACACAGAAACACATCCCCACTCTTATTGATAACAATGCAGTTCCACCCTCAGTTTGTCTAGTAGGCATCTCCCAACATCTCCGAGAAGCAAATCCATCAGCCATCCATCACTCTACCCCTCTCCCTCCCTCTCCCTCCCTCTCTCTCTCCTCTCTCTCTGTCCCATCATATTTCCCGTCCTTCAGTTATGTATGGATATTGACCAATCTCCCTCAAGACATAGCTAGGTCTCTCCTTCTCAACACATATACGAGTCGTTCTACCTCTATAGTTAGGCCTCTGCCTACCCCTCCCCCCACCCCCTCCCCCCACACACACCGATACATCGAGCACTCTAGTCATGTCTCCCTTCCACACACAAAATTGACATGTGCCCTCTAACGTTTCGGTAGGCCAGTCGCCCTATATCTTTGACTTGCACACACACACAATTTCGATGGCTCTCTTCATCGATCTCGCACCCACCCACTTGATCCTCTCTTCGACTGTATCGATAGCTATGACCCTGACCCTCTATGTATGATATGGATAGGCCTCCATTTCTCACACATTGCATGCAAAATTTTGTTTGAGATGTCATCGACACATATTCCCACAAATATTTCACGAAATCAACCCCCCACTCCACCCCCACCCCCACCCCAAAACAAAAACACTCACGAACGCGGTTTGTATCTCTCACACACACCCACGTAGGTGGGGGACATGCACGAAGAGAAGAGGTGCATGCACGGTGCACGTACTCCCATCTCTTTCCCAACCACACCCGCGCGGGTACACGGTGGAGCTCATTTCTGTACGAAAAAGGCAGCCCACGTGGTAATTTGGCACGTGTACTGGTTGTCCACTTGGTGGAGGGAGGATCGTCTACCACGGGTGAACAAACAAATTGCGACTTGACACGTTATGTTAAATTAAAAAAAGAGGCAAACCATGTGGGGCCTACCTTAGAGGCAAGGCTCTATACACTGGAGTACTTTTGATGTGTCCCGTCAACTCGTAGAACAAGGAGAAGCTTGTTTAGTACGCCGTCTCCCCCGCCCACGGGCGCGGTGGCTCGCAGGATGAGGTGAAGCTTGCTCCGCCTTATGCCCGCTCCCTCGCCCATGTGCGCGGTGGCTCGCAGCACGAGGAGAAAAATTTACTACTCCCTCCATTTACTCCTCGTCCCTACTACCTTGGTTATAGAGATTATATCATATTGTTTGGAATATATATGTCCTTTAGTAGATTTCAATATGAAGTACTAGTACATACTCCAAACACTAATGTATATAGACGTATTTTAGAGCATAGATTCACTCATTTTGCTCCGTATGTAGCACTCTCCCTCGCCAGAACGATATATACTGCACTACCATTATTGCTCGACTTCCCGAAGAGGCGAAGAGCCAATCGCAAGGTTTTATATTTTGGAGATGCCAAGCGCAAGGTTATAGGAGAACGAGTAGTAGGTGCCACGTCATTTATAAATAAAGTTTTTTTTTCTTCAGTGGCACGTACGCAATATGATAGGTTGATATGGAGAGAAAAGGAAACCGCTCCACTATATACATAGTCAGGACGGGCCAACCTACATGGTTGCTTGCTGGGGTTGCTCTCTTCACACTCTGTCGCACAAAACGACTGTGGCCACATCTCTAACATCCCGGCGGATCACGTCCGCTTGGGGAAGGGGTGGATGCTTAGTGTATATGCGGTGGCCGACGCCGACGGTGAAAACCCACAGTCGGCACGTCCCGATCAGGGGTCCCTGCCGTTCTCTCTCACAAAGCCGGTGAGGTTGCGTTTGTCCCTTGCTCATTGCCACGACGTGGGCAGTTGCCGCCTCCCGCCGCCCTCCTCAAGGTTGAGCTACGTCCCTCAGGTACAACTCCCTTTATAGCCGGCTTGCACCACTGCTCCAGCTGCCCACATCACTCCCCGTGGATATTTCTCTACTTCTTTGCCCCGCACATACCTGATACCTCTACTGGCTTGTACGTACTATATTTGTGATGAGTTTATGTCTCATCAACTAGTCCCAGTAATCTTATTCCAATCACGCTTCTTCAATTTTTGGCCACAGGGATGCTCATCTCGATTTTGTTGAAACTCCACAAAATGATCCGATGGTCAAAAGGTTGCAAACTTTATTTATTAGGAAGCTCGAACGTTGCCAGCAAATTGAAGCCTGGTCAGGGTTCACGGTTCAACGACTAGGGACTGCATGGATCGTTTTTTTCTTTAGCTGCCTCTGTTCCAAAGTAAGTGTCAACTTTAGTGGTAGTACAACTTTGTACTAAAGTTTTCACAAAGTTGAGACACTTATTTTGGAATGGAGGGAGTACATATTTTCTATGATCTGTCAATCATTGAGATGCAATAGCATGCATGTTAGTCTCCTTTGTATTTGATAAAATGTTGCAATGGGCAACCTTGGACGCAAGATACATGTAACATTAGCTGGAACCTTCATAGCATTGTACAAACTTATCTCGCTGATAAATTACAGTACGTACTATACTAGTACTTCCCCCGTTCCTAAATATAAGTCTTTGTAGAGATTTCACCATGAACCACATGCGGATGTATATAGATGCATTTTAAGTGTAGATTCATTCATTTTGTTTCGTATGTAGTTCACCTAGTGGAATCTCTACAACGACTTATCTACTAGTAATAGCTAGCCCCCACTACTAGGAATTCTCTATCCTCTCCTTGAGCCACATCATGAAAATTGATGTAGCCGTTAGATGAAGTAAATCAGTCCATAATAGCCATCTGATCTAGATGTTGAGAGGCTCCCCACTAAGCCACATGCAAGCATGCAGAAATACCGTGGCACATGCATGTGAGTGGGTTTTAAATCACATCAACATGTCTGCATGCAAGCATGCACCGGTGGCATGCATGTAAGTGAGCTTTTAAGTCCAATTAACAGGTCAAAAAGAAAAATATAATCCCATTATGCAGTAGGAGTTGGCTGATCTTTTTTCCTTACGTGGGATGATCTAAATGATGATGGGAGTTTACTTAGTTTGGCTACCACATTTGTCATGCGGTTATAGAGTTTTTTTAGTTCTATGAAATTGATAATTTTGCGCAGAGAGATATACCGCTGTTCTGCGGCAACGCGCGGGGACTCATCTAGTAATATTTAGGAACGGATAGAGTACGATGTAAAGAGTTAGGTGTCGCATGGTGATAGTGTGAGGTGGGCCATGTAATCACTGAGCCTACGTGTTTTCACTGCTCTTGCACTCCTCCGCTGTAAGAATGGAGAAAATTGTAATCTAGTAGTAGTAGTACCTCCTGATGACCCACAAGTGTAGGGGATCTATCATAGTCCTTTCGATAAGGAAGAGTGTCGAACCCAACGAGGAGCAGAAGGAAATGATAAGCGGTTTTCAGTAAGGTTTTCTCTACAAGCACTGAAATTGTAGGTGATAGATAGTTTTGTGATAAGATAAATGGTAACGGGTAAAAAGTAAATAAAGAAAATGAACTTCAGCAAGGTGGCCCAATCCTTTATGTAGCAAAGGATAAGCCTGGACAATTTCTAATAACGAGAAAGGAGCTCCCGAGGACACATTGGGAATTATCGTCAAGCTAGTTTCATCACGTTCATATGATTCGCGTTCGGTACTTTGATAATTTGATATGTGGGTGGACCGGTACTTGGGTACTACCCTCACTTGGACAAGCATCCCACTTATGATTAGCCCCTATTGCAAGCATCCGTAACTACAAAAAGAAGTATTAAGGTAAACCTAACCACAACATTAAGCATATGGGTCCATATCAGCCCCTAACGAAGCAACACATAAACTAGGGTTTAAGCTTCTGTCACTCTAGCAACCCATCATCTACTTATTACTTCCCCATGCCTTCCTCTAGGCCCAAATAATGGTCAAGTGTCATGTAGTCGACGTTCACATAACACCACTAGAGTAAAAGAAAACATACATCTCATCAAAATATCGAACGAATACCAAATTCACATGACTACTAATAGCAAGACTTCACCCATGTCCTCAGGAACAAACGTAACTACTCACAAAGCATATTCATGTTCATAATCAGAGGAGTAATAATATGCATAAAGGATCTGAACATATGATCTTCCATCAAGTAAATCAATTAGCATCAACTACAAGGAGTAATCAACACTACTAGTAACCCACATGTACCAATTTGTGGTTTTGATACAAGATTGGATACAAGAGATGAACTAGGGTTTTGAGAGGAGATGGTGCTGGTGAAGATGTTAATGGAGATTGACCCCCTCCCGATAAGAGGATCGTTGGTGATGACGTTGGTGATGATTTCCCCCTCCCGGAGGGAAGTGTCCCCGGCAGAATAGCTCCGCCAGAGCCCTAGGTTGATTCCGCCAAGGTTCCGCCTCGTGGCGGCGGAGTTTCGTCCTGTAAGCTTGCCCCCGATCTTTTCTAGGGTAAAAGTGATGATATAGCAGAAGATGGACGCCGGAGGCCCACCAGGGGGCCCAGGAGATAGGGGGTGCGCCCTATACGGGGGGGCGCCCCTGTCTCCTGGACAGGGTGTGGCCCCCTTGGCATATTTATTTCCTCATAAATTCTTATTAATTCCAAAAGGTTGTTTCGTGGAGTTTCAGGACTTTTGGAGCTGTGCAGAATAGGTTTCCAATGTTTGCTCCTTTCCCAGCGAGAATTCCAGCTACCGGCATTCCCGCTCTTCTAGGTAAACCTTGTAAAATAAGAGAGAATAGCCATAAGTATTGAGATATAATGTGTAATAACAGCCCATAATGCAATAAATATTGATATAAAAGCATGATGCAAAATGGACGTATCAACTCCCCCAAGCTTAGACCTCGCTTGTCCTCAAGCGGAAGCCGAAATCAAAAAATATGTCCACATGTTTAGAGATAGAGGTGTCGATAAAAATAAAATACGTACATGAGGGCATCATGATCATTCTTATAATAGCAACATATATAGATCTTATCATATGATTTCTTATGCTCAAGTAACAAACAATTCACAGTATCAAGTATGGTTCAAAAACTTCATTGGGAACTAACAAACTATAATCTCAATCATTGAAGCAATTGCAATTTATCGTAACATCATAAAGAGTCAACAATAGATCTTTTCAGCAAGCTCACATACTCAACTATCTCGTAGTCTTATACAATTGCTAACACTCATGCAGTACTTGTGGTTATAGAGTTTCAGCCGGACACTGAGAAATATAGGGGCTTACTGTATTGCCTCCCAATGTATTCACCTTTAGGTGATGTCAACAATAATAGTCTATGCAAACTTACATCCAATTGGATATATATATATATCATGATCTTTCAAACACGAAGAGCTTGCCAAAGGATAAAATGAAAAAGGGAAAGGTGAGGATCACCTTGACTCAAGTATAAAGTAAAAAAAGACATAAAGTAAAAGATAGGCCCTTCGCAAAGGCAAGCAGAGGTTGTCATGTGCTTTTAGGGTTCATGCATAAAATATTAATGCAAAAGACCGTTACTTTATATTGCCCCTTGTATGTGGAACTTTATTATGCAGTTCGTCGCTTTTATTACTTCCACAACAAGTTTGTACAAAGCTTATTTTCTCTGCACTAACAAGTCATACATATTTAGAAAGCAATTTTAATTGCTTGCACCGATGACAACTTACTTGAAGGATCTTACTCAATCCATAGGTAGGTATGGTGGACTCTCATGGCAAAACTAGGTTTAAGGATATTTGGAAGCACAAGTAGTATCTCTACTTGATGCAAGGAATTTGGCTAGCATGAGGGAGAAAGGCAAGCTCAACATGTTCAGAAGGTCAATGACAATATACTTTAACTAAGATGTCGGAAAACATAAACCATTACGTTGTCTTCCTTGTCCAACGTCAACTCTTTTAGCATGTCATACTTAATGAGTGCTCACAAGTATAAAAGGTGTCCAAGATAATATATTTATATGTGAACCCCTCTTTCCTTATCACTTCCTATTATTTGCAACAATGACCAAGGCTATGTTCATCAACTCTCAACAATTTTTATGCCTCATACTTTCTATGTGTGAAGTCATCACTATCCATAAGTTCAATATGAACTCTTTTATTCTTTCTACTTTCTCAAGATCATAGCAACATAGCAAAGCCCTTGACTCAACACTAATATTTATTATAGATAGCTCATGGACTTGATTACAAAAAGAGATCACAAAGCAAAACTCAAAACTACTTGATATCAAAACTTCAAACTACTAGATCAAGATATTACTAAAAGGATCAAACTAAATAAAGCGGTAAAGATAGGAGTGTGATGGTGATACGATACCGGGGCGCCTCCCCCAAGCTTGGCAGTTGCCAAGGGGAGTGCCCATACCCATGTGATTATTTCTCCTTCTTCGGAGGTGGTGATGGTGGGGTTGTTGCATTTTTCTTCTCTAGCTTGCGTCTGAGGCTAAAACTTTCCTCCCTCAGATCCTCATTCTCGAGCTCAAGTTTCATTATCTTCTTGCATAATGCCGCCTTGCTGTCCTGCAAAAAACGTGGTGGGATAGATTGGACCTTAGGGAGGCTTGACTTCTTGAACTCCACATGCATATCGCCCGGTTGAGGTAGTGGATCGTCCTCTTCATCAGAGCTTGTCTCCTCCTTCCCCTTTGGATCATAATCTTCTTCTTCCTAAGTGGTCCAGCCATAAGGTTCCACATCCCCATATGCTTTTGGATTTGCGATATAATTAGCCATATAGCTTTCTCCCTCTGAATCTTGGGACGACATCTTGCTCCAAATCTGCAGCAGGAACAGCTCGAAACGAAAACAGAGGATATTTGCATGATACGGTGGTCAAAACCTTTGGGAGTATATATAATGAATTTTTACCGACCAAAATACGTAATGTGCAAGAAAACGGAGTCCGGGAGGCACACGAGGTGCCCACGAGACAGGGGGCGCACCCTACGGGGAGGCGCACCCTCCACTCTCGTGGGAGCCTTGTGTCCCTTTCGGACTACTTCTTTCTTCCTAAAATTCTTAAATAATCCAAAACTGATAAAAATTGCCATTGGAGTTGTTTTGGAGTCGGATTACTTACCGTACCACATACCTATACCTTTTCGGAGTCTGGAACGTTCTGGAAAGTATCCCTTATGTATTCCTCAGGGGTTACGGTTTCAATAATATTAGTTTCAACATTGATAGGATTACCTGAAATATAATGTTTAATTCTTTGACCGTTTACCACCCTCGGATTTGTGCCTTCGAAGTTGTTGATTTTTATAGCACCAGAATGATAGACCTCCTGGATAACGTAGGGACCTTCCCATTTTGAGAGGAGTTTTCCTGCAAAAAATCTTAAATGAGAGTTGAATAATAACACATAATCTCCTATGTTAAACTCACACTTTTGTATCCTCTTATCATGCCAGCGTTTGAATTTTTCTTTGAAAAGCTTGGCATTCTCATACGCTTGGGTTTTCCATTCATCAAGTGAGCTAATATCAAATAACCTCTTCTTACCGGCAAGTTTGAAGTCATAGTTGAGCTCTTTAATAGCCCAATATACCTTATGTTCAAGTTCAAGAGGTAAATGACACGCTTTTCCATAGACCATCTTATATGGAGACATACCCATAGGATTTTTGTATGCAGTTCTATAGGACCATAATGCATCATCAAGTTTTTTGGTCCAATTATTTGTAGATCTATTCACAGTCTTTTGCAAAATTAATTTGAGCTCTCTATTTCTCAACTCTACTTGACCACTAGACTGCGGATGATAAGGAGATGCTATTCTATGATTGAGATCATACTTAGAAAGCATCTTACGGAAAGCACCATGAATAAAATGTGAACCACCATCGGTCATAAGATATCTAGGGACTCCAAACCTTGGAAAAATAACTTCTTTAAGCATTTTAATAGAAGTATTATGATCAGCACTACTAGTGGAATAGCTTCTACCCACTTAGTAACGTAATCAACAGCAACTAAAATATGTGTATAACCATTAGAGGCAGGAAAGGTGTAGGACCTTGAAGTATGTCTAGAGGGGGGGGGTGATTAGACTACTTGACCAATAAAAACTTAACCTTTTCCCAATTTTAGAGTTTGACAAGTGAAGCAATCATCACACTATCCAAGCAAATATGCAAAGAGTATATAGGCAGCGGAAAGTAAAGCATGCAACTTTCAAGAAAGTGAAGGAAAGGGTTTGGAGGTTTCAAACGCAATTGGAGACACGGATGTTTTTGGCGTGGTTCCGATAGTTGGTGCTATCGTACATCCACGTTGATGGAGACTTCAACCCACGAAGGGTAATGGCTGCGCGAGTCCACGGAGGGCTCCACCCACGAAGGGTCCATGAAGAAGAAACCTTGTCTATCCCACCATGACCGTCGCCCACGAAGGACTTTCCTCACTAGCGGTAGATCTTCACGAAGTAGGCGATCTCCTTGCCCTTACAAACTCCTTGGTTCAACTCCACAATCTTGTCGGACGCTCCCAAGTGACACCTAGCCAATCTAGGAGACACCACTCTCCAAGAAGTAACAAATGGTGTGTTGATGATGAACTCCTTGCTCTTGTGCTTCAAATGATAGTCTCCCCAACACTCAACTCTCTCTCATAGGGTTTGGATCTGGTGTAAAGAAGATTTGAGTGGAAAGCAACTTGGGGAAGGCTAGAGATCAAGATTCATATGGTAGGAATGGAATATCTTGGCCTCAACACATGAGTAGGTGGTTCTCTCTCAGAAATGGTAAGTTGGAAGTGTAGGTTCGTTCTGATGGCTCTCTCCATGAATGAAGAGGAGGTGGAGGGGTATATATAGCCTCCACACAAAATCTAACCATTACACACAATTTACCAAACTCGGTGGGGCCGAATCGTTAAACTCGGTCGGACCGATTTAGTAAACCTAGTGACCGTTAGTGATTTTTGGTGGGACTGACATGCATCTCGGTGAGACCGATTTGGTTAGGGTTAGGGCATAACGTAATCTCAGTAAGACCGATTACACAAACTGGGTGAGACCGATTTGGTAATAAGCTTTCCAGAGAGTTGGTCAGGTAAACTCGGTGGGACCGGTTTGCTCTTTTCGGTGAGACCGAAATGTTACAAAAAGGAAACAGAGAGTTTACATTGCAATCTCGGTGGGACCGATCGCTCACTTCGGTTAGACCGAAACGTTATGAAGGGAAACAGAGAGATTACAACCCCATCTTGGTGAGACCGAGATCCCTATCGGTAAGACCGATTTGCTTAGGGTTTGTGGCAGTGGCTATGACTTTTGGAATCGGTGGCGCCGGATAGGAAGAATCGGTGTGACCGATTTTGGCTTTGGGTTTAGGTCATTTGTGGATGTGGGAAAGTAGTTGAGGGTTTTGGAGCATATCACTAAGCACATGAAGCAAGAGGCTCATTAAGCAACACCTCATCCCTCCTTGATAGTATTGGCTTTTCCTATAGACTCAATGTGATCTTGGATCACTAAAATATAAAATGAAGAGTCTTGATCTTTTGAGCTTGAGCCAATCCTTTGTCCTTAGTATTTTGAGGGATCCACTTTCATCATCCATGCCATGCCATTCAATGAGCTTTCCTGAAATAATAGTCTTGGAATAGCATTAGCTCAATGAGCTATATGTTGTTATGAATTACCAAAACCACCTAGGGATAGTTGCACTTTCAATCTCCCCCTTTTTGGTAACTGATGACAACATATAGATCAAAGCTTCGACAAATGATAATAAGATTGAATAACATCGTCGCTTTGAGAAGTATGTGATAAGCAGGAGCTCCCCCTAAATTTGTGCATAGTTTAAGATTTGCTTTGGACTGCAAATGCATAATGAATTAGGCTCAAGGGTTACTCTTCCATGTCACATACATCTTGGTGGAGCGCTCAAAATAATAAAGATTGAATACATGCACCCATCACCAAGCAAAGTGAATGATCACATAAGATAGATAGGTTAATATCATCAAACATGCATAAGTGTAGCTTATGATCAAACACATGATCATCAATGTCCCACAAGCATAGTATCTCAACCAATCAAAGCAAACAAAGTTTTAAACCACCAAATAGAGCAAGAGAGAACAAAAGCAACACACTCTCTCTCGAAGCCTATGATCTATACATTTTTCTCCCCCTTTGGCAACAAGTTACCAAAAAGTTCATAGAAAATGCATAGTGCTAGTTCGACTATCAGGCTTGATCTTCTGGTGGTGGTGTCTTGATGACTCCAAGGACGAAGGCTTCAGTTGAAGTAGAGGGTGCTGGAGTGGATGCTGGAGCTGGTTGCACTGGAACTGTAGGTGTTGTGGCTGGTGCATATGTTGTTGCTCTAGTTTCTGTCACAGGCACTGCAACTGACCTCTGGGCTCTGGGCACTCTGGCAAACACATTTGTTGTAGTCTTGCCCTGCCTCTCCTGCATATCATCCTGTAGCTGCTCTACAACTAACTGAATCTCAGTTACTTTGACATCAAGGTCATGGAATTTGAGTTCCATGATTCTCTCAAGGCTCTCCTGATTCTGAGGGAGGGTGGCCTGTCCCTTCTCAATCCTCAGTGTTGATGCTATCAAGTAACCAAGCTGCTCCTGTTTGGTTTTCAAGAAATATTCAGATGCCTCCTCTTGAGTTGGCATCTTTGCAGCCTTCTCCTTCTTTGTCTTCTCCTTCTTCTCCAGAAACATTTGGCACTGGGGCCTTGTTCTTCTCAGCAGCTGGAATACTCCTAGTATTCTTCTTTGGAACTTTCTTGGCCTTGGAGGCATCTTTGGGTGCTTCCTTGGGCTTAGATGTTGCAGCCCCTGATCTAATTGCATCTCCCATAAGCTTAGGTGCCTTAGGTGCTGGTGCAGCAACCTCTTCCTCTTCTTCAGAATCTCTTCTCATAAAGGGCTTTCCAAGGACCTTGGCAGTTGTGGTTCTTGCTCTCTTCTTCTTCTTGTCCTGACCACCTTCATCCTCTCATTCAATTGTGAACTTCATAGTCTCTCCAATAGGAACTTTCTGAGGTTTGGAAGAAGTGACTTTCTTCTCAGGTGCCTCTTTGGGTTGAGTCTGAGCTGGCACTTGAGTGGACTTTCTAGCTTTAGGCATTGGTGTCCTCTTGGCAGGAACTTTCTTATTCAGTCCAGGCTTTGTGCTATGTGCAGAGCCATATTCCTTCTTGAGCCCTACTTTCTTGGAAGTAGCCTCATCTTCCTCAGCTTTATAATCTTCATCCTCTGAGTCTGAAGTTCTCTTCCTCCTTTGCCTAGTAGCAGCCTTAGGCAAATTGCTAGGAGTACTTCTGCTCCCTTCATCTGTAGTTGAGGGACTAGTGCCCTCACTCAAGTCCATCTGCTCTTCTGACATGTTCTAACTATCACTCTGGTCTGACATGCTGCAAAAAGCTGACTGCTGACCCTGTGAAGAGTTGTAGATGAGATAGAATAGATGAGCATCACAAAATGCAGAGATTTTTGCAAAAGAATGACTCAAAAATTCAGTTTTAGTTTTCCACAGAAAGCATTTCGGATCAACCGATTTTCAAACTCGGTGATATCGAAGCAGTTTTGGAACCTAAACTGATGGACTCGGTTGGACCGAGACACAGTTTGGTGGCACCGAGACTGCTAGGGTTTCACAGAATCCTCAAATCAGTCGCACCGATTAGTAATTCTCGGTCAGACCGAGAGTCACTAGTGCAATGGCATAAGCCAAATCGGTGAGACCGAGTTTTTCAACTCGGTGGGTCCGAGATGGTTTCGGCGGAAACCTAACCCTAAAAATTTGAATCTCATCTAATCTATGGACTACTTTGGCTGGATAGAAGTGTTTCAATCGTGGCAAGATTCAATAAGAGTACAATGTGCTAGGAATCGGACGTGGATAGCACAAAGATTGAGTCCATACCCTAACTTGGCGGTGGACTCACTACGGCGGTAACGGTGGGGGCGAAATCCGTTGGCGGCGGCGGAGACCAGCGACAGGAGGCAGCTGGCGACGAGGAGACGATCTAGAGACCTCCGATGGCAGAGTGAGCTATTGCACGGGCGAAGGGTTTCGAAGAAATTTACAAAATTTTGCCCGTGACTATATATAGCCCGACCCTGTCGGTGTGACCGAGTGGAACAACTCGGTGGCACTTAGATGCATAACTGTGTATAGTTACAGCAAATTGGTGAGACCGAAAAGTTCAAATCGGTTGCACCAAGATTGAAAACTCAGATCAACTTAGTGATCTCGGTAGGACCGAAATGGAGGAATCGGTCAGACCGAGAGTCACAAAGAGGTTTTGGAAGTTTAAGTCTATGACGAATCGGGGACTCCGAGTGCTCCTCACACAGAGTGGTTCGAATCTGACTTGATCAAATTTTGTGATGTAGCATGAATAGAGTTTGAGACGAGAAAAGCATAGATATCTAAAGAAGGTTCTTAGGCATTCTTGTCCATCCACTTGGCGAAAAGAAAAGAGACCAAACAATCAAAACAAGAAGTGGATGTCCTTGAATGAGTAAAATATGCACCAACATGCTCACACAATAAAATGGCAAATGAAATATGTGGCAAAGCATGCACAACCAATTCTAGCATCTATCAAACAATTGGCGATCACTAGGTCATCTATATATCAGTATATTGACTTAGGAGTCAAATGAGAACATTCGATCCTAGGTCATACTCATTGTTTAAGCTCAAGTGGGGTTACCACTTTTACATAATGCATTGATGTGTTCACACCATTAGAGTTGCTTTGACTCAATTCTTAGAGTTAAGCTCCCCCTAGATGTGAGATCCCCCCTTAGAGGGATGAACTAACCTTGGGTTTTGTCGATGATGACTTCATGTAGGTGTTGAAGATGTGGATGCTCAATGTTGATATAGATCATTTGGAGCAATCCTTTGGAGTGAGTTGCACTTTCAACTTACCTACATGGGTTAGTCCCACAAGGAACAAACAAGAATATCCATAGACATAGAGTGATGCACACATAAGATGATGTCCATGAAATCATTAGGTTACCTTGTCCCTTGCCTTACCAACATGAGGGTTTGTGACTCCTTGAACTAGTGCAAGATGTGGAAGTTGATTGCACTTGTTCTTGCCATAATGATATGAGTGAAGAATGTTGGCGGAGTCACCCTCAAGAACTCTCTAGTTCCTCTTCTTCGGGATCCACATCATCTTGATGGGAATCCTTGGAGTTGTAGTTGTACTTGATGAAGTAGAACTTGACGTAGTCTTGGGGACCCACTTGAACGAGGCTTTAGGTGCTTCTTCAAATGCATCAATCTATTCTTGAAGCTTGTCCTTGCCTTTGTTCTTGTGGTCTTGTGGTGGAAGATCATCTTTAGCTTGTGTTCTCTTGAAGGAAGTAGGATCATACTTCTCTTGTTGAGGAACAAACTTCGTCTTGGGGTATTGATCTTCTTCCCACTCAACTCCATTGGCATTGAACTTGCGTTCAAAACCAACACCTTGATTCTTCCGGTGCCTTCCTTGCTTGCGTACAATTTCCTCGAATTGCTTACTCCCGACAAGTCTCTTGTAAACACCTTTCTCTATAATTCCCTTCAATAAGATGTTTTCTTGCTCAAGTGTGACTTGGCTAAGAGAATCATTAGTGGAATCAAGAGAACTACTAGAAGAAACAATATTGGATTTGACATTATTATTGTTACTACTAGAGGAAGTTTCTTTCTTGTACTTGTTACTAGACTTGACTTGAGGCATGTAAGTAGATAAGAGTAAACGCTTGGCAATGTAAGAAGAACTTTTCTTGCGGAGATCATCATTGATTGCTTTTAAGAACTCATGCTCTTGCTCAAGATTGAGCTTTTCAAAGCGTAACTTCTCATGAGCCCTTAAAAGTTCTCGATGATCTTCGTAGATAGTTTCATGAGCTAACTTAAGAGTGTTTAGTTCTTTAGTTAGAAGCTCAATCTTCTCCTTATCATTGTCATTCATTTTATCTTGATTAGCATGATTAATTGACTTTTCATCATAGTATTCATCACTAGAGTTGTCAACAAGTAAATCATCATCCACAAGCAAGTCATCTTCATCACTATTGAAATCAACATACTCAGTATGTGTTACCTTTGGACCTTTGGCCATGAAGCATCTTCCAACACCTTCATTTGGTGAATCAAATATGTCGAAGGAGTTGGTTGACACAAGTGCTAGACCGGAAACACCTTCATAGCTTCTCTCGGAGTGATTGTCGGAGTCGGAGCCGGATACCCATTCACCAACATGAGCTTGATGTCTTTGTTTTGTGTAGCTCCTTGATGACTTGTCCTTCCTTTCTGAATCCTTGCTTCTCCGTGAGGGTCTTCGTTCATAACGATCATCTCTACTCCTCCTCTCTCTTGGTGGTTATTCTTCTCTTCTTTTGTAGGGTGCCGTACACTCATTTGAGTAGTGTCCGGGTCTCCAACAATTGTAGCAATTGCGCTCACGACTAGAAGATCTTTTTGCATTGTAAGACCTTGACTTGGAGCTTCTTTCTCTGGTTCTACTCTTGTAGAATTTGTTGAAGTTCTTCACCATTAAGCTCAATTCTTCATTGAAGGTTTTTTCTCACTTGATGATGTGGGGGCTTCACTTGAGGCTTTGTAAGCACCACTTGACTTGTTGTGAAGTTCCTCCTTATCCTTGAGTGACATCTCATGAGCAACAATTCTTCCAATGACTTCCGTTGGCTTGAGATCTTTGTAGTTTGGCATCATTTGAATCAACATGCACACGGTATCATACTTTCCATCCAATGCTCTTAGGATCTTCTTGATGATGAATTTGTCGGTCATCTCTTCACTCCCTAAGCCGGCAATCTCATTTGTGATAAGAGCAAGCCTAGAGTACATTTCAGCGACACCTTCACCATCCTTCATTTTGAATTTGTCAAGTTGACTTTGGAGCACATCTAACTTGGATTCCTTTACGGACTCGGTACATTCATGCATATCAATCAAAGTATCCCAAATTTCCTTTGCATTCTCAAGACGGCTGATTTTTTTTAATTCTTTTGGGCACAATCCGTTGAAGATGATATCGCAAGCTTGAGCGTTGTATTGCAGCATCTTCAATTCTTCTCCATTAGCTTCACGGTTTGGTTCTCTCCCATCAAAGAATTCACCTTGCAAGCCAATACAAATAATTGCCCAAACGGCGGGGTTATGTCCGAGAATATGCATTTTCATCTTATGCTTCCAACTAGCAAAATTAGTACCATCAAAGTAAGGACCTCTATGGTGATAATTGCCCTCGCTAGACGCCATACTCTCCTAGGTTGTGAAGCCAAGGCTATGACCACCAAAAGCTATGGAAATCAAAGCAAATGGAGACCAAGTCTCTGATACCACTTGTAGGACCTTGAAGTATGTCTAGAGGGGGGTGATTAGACTACTTGACCAATAAAAACTTAACCTTTTCCCAATTTTAGAGTTTGGCAGATTTTAGCTACTTTAGGACAAGTCAAGCAATCATCACACTATTCAAGCAAGCATGCAAAGAGTATATAGGCAGCGGAAAGTAAAGCATGCAACTTGCAAGAAAGTAAAGGAAAGGGTTTGGAGGATTCAAACGCAATTGGAGACACGGATGTTTTTGGCGTGGTTCCGATAGGTGGTGCTATCGTACATCCACGTTGATGGAGACTTCAACCCACGAAGGGTAACGGCTGCGCGAGTCCACGGAGAGCTCCACCCACGAAGGGTCCACGAAGAAGCAACCTTGTTTATCCCACCATGGCCGTCCCCCATGAAGGACTTGCCTCACTAGCGGTAGATCTTCACGAAGTAGGCGATCTCCTTGCCCTTACAAACTCCTTGGTTCAACTCCACAATCTTGTCGGAGGCTCCCAAGTGACACCTAGCCAATCTAGGAGACACCACTCTCCAAGAAGTAACAAATGGTGCGTTGATGATGAACTCCTTGCTCTTGTGCTTCAAATGATAGTCTCCCCAACACTCAACTCTCTCTCATAGGTTTTGGATTTGGTGGAAAGAAGATTTGAGTGGAAAGCAACTTGGGGAAGGCTAGAGATCAAGATTCATATGGTAGGAATGGAATATCTTGGCCTCAACACATGAGTAGGTGGTTCTCTCTCAGAAATGGTAAGTTGCAAGTGTAGGTTCGTTCTGATGGCTCTCTCCATGAATGAAGAGGAGGTGGAGGGGTGTATATAGCTTCCACACAAAATCTAACCGTTACAAACAATTTACCAAACTCGGTGGGACCGAATCGTTAAACTCGGTCGGACCGATTTAGTAAACCTAGTGACCGTTAGTGATTTTCAGTGGGACTGACATGCATCTCGGTGAGACCGATTCAGTTAGGCTTAGGGCATAACGTAATCTCGGTAAGACCGATTACACAAACTCGGTGAGACCGATTTGGTAATAAGCTTTCCAGAGAGTTGGTCAGGTAAACTCTGTGGGACCGATTTGCTCTTTTCGGTGAGACCGAAATTTTACAAAAAGGAAACAGAGAGTTTACATTGTAATCTTGGTGGAACCAATCACTCACTTCGGTTAGACCGAAACGTTACGAAGGGAAAGAGAGAGATTACAACCCCATCTCAGTGAGACCAAGATCCCTATCGGTAAAACCGATTTGCTTTGGGTTTGTGGCAGTGGCTATGACTTTTGGAATCGGTGGCGCCGGATAGGAAGAATCGGTGTGACCGATTTTGGCTTTGGGTTTAGGTCATTTGTGGATGTGGGAAAGTAGTTGAGGGTTTTGGAGCATATCACTAAGCACATGAAGCAAGAGGCTCATTAAGAAACACCTCATCCCTCCTTTATAGTATTGGCTTTTCCTATAGACTCAATGTGATCTTGGATCACTAAAATATAAAATGAAGATTCTTGAGATTTTGAGCTTGAGCCAATCCTTTGTCCATAGTATTTTGAGGGATCCACTTTCATCATCCATGCCATGCCATTCATTGAGCTTTCATGAAATAATAGTCTTGGAATAGCATTAGCTCAATGAGCTATATGTTGTTATGAATTACCAAAACCACCTAGGGATAGTTGCACTTTCAAAAGAGTCCCATATAATCAAAGCCCCAAACATCAAACAGTTCAATAACAAGAGAATAATTCATAGGCATTTCTTGACATCTACTAATGTTACCTATTCTTTGACATTCATCACAAGACAAGACAAACTTACGAGCATCTTTGAAGAGAGTAGGCCAATAAAAAACAGATTGTAGTACCTTGTGTGCAGTTCTATCTCCAGCGCGGTGTCCTCCATAAGATTCAGAGTGACACTTGCGTAGAATCTGTTCCTGTTCATGCTCAGGAACACAACGTCTAATAACACCATCTACTCCTTCCTTATAAAGGTGTGGATCATCCCAGAAGTAATGTCTTAAATCATAAAAGAACCTTTTCTTTTGCTGGTATGTGAAATTAGGCGGTATAAATTTAGCAACAATATAATTAGCATAATCAGCATACCAAGGAGCAGTACGAGAAGCATTGACGACCGCTAATTGTTCATCAGGAAAGCTATCATTAATAAGCAGTGGGTCATCAAGAACATTCTCTAACCTAGACAAGTTGTCTACAACGGGGTTCTCAGCTCCCTTTCTATCAATAATATGCAAGTCAAATTGTTGGAGCAAGAGAACCCATCTAATGAGTCTACGCTTAGCATCTTTCTTTTCCATAAGATATTTAATAGCAGCATGATCTATGTGAATAGTGACTTTGGAATCAACAATATAAGGTCTAAACTTATCACATGCAAACACAACTGCTAAGAACTCTTTTTCAGTAGTAGCATAATTTCTCTGGGCAGTATCAAGAGTCTTACTAGCATACTGGATAACATTAAATTTCTTATCGACTCTTTGTCCAAAAACAGAACCTACCGCATAATCACTAGCATCACACATAATTTCAAAAGGTAAATTCCAATCAGGCGGCTGAACAATGGGTGCAGTGATCAAAGCTTTCTTAAGTGTTTCAAATGCTTCTACAAAATCATCATCAAAGACAAAAGGAATATCTTTTTGCAATAAATTAGTCAGAGGCCTAGAGATTTTAGAGAAGTCCTTAATGAACCTTCTATAAAAACCGCCGTGACCAAGGAAACTTATTATACCTTTTACGTCCTTGGGACATGGCATCTTTTCAATAGCATCAACTTTGGCTTTATCAACTTCAATACCTCTCTCGGAGATCTTGTGCCCCAAGACACAATGCCTTCATTAACCATAAAGTGACACTTTTCCCAATTCAGGTCGAGACTAGTGTCTTCGCATCTCTGCAAAACTCGATCAAGGTTGCTCAAACAATCATGAAAAGAGGATCCATAAACGGAAAAGTCATCCATGAATGCCTCACAAATCTTTTCGCAAAAATCAGAGAATATAGCCATCATGCATCTTTGCAAGATAGCAGGTGCATTACATAAACCAAAGGGCATACGTCTATAAGAAAAAGTACCAAAAGGGGAAGTAAAAGTAGTTTTAGATTGATCCTTAGCTGACACAGGTATTTGAGAGAAGCCAGAATAACCATCTAGGAAGCAAAAATGTGTGTGTTTGGATAGTCTTTCTAGCATTTGATCACTAAAGGTAAAGGGTAATGATCTTTCCTAGTAGCTTTATTTAACTTACGGAAATCAATTACCATCCTATAACCTGTAATAATTCTTTGCGGGATAAATTCATCTTTATCATTAGGAACAACGGTAATACCTCCCTTTTTAGGAACACAATGAACAGGGCTTACCCATTCACTATCAGCAACGTGATAAATAATACCTGCCTCAAGGAGCTTTAGTAACTCCTTTCTTACCACTTCCTTCATCTTGGGATTTAATCGTCTTTGAGGATCTCTAATTGGTTTGGCATCGTCCTCCAATGTAATTTTGTGTTGGCATAACGTGGGACTAACGCCCTTAAGATCATCCAGAGTATATCTAATAGCTGCTCGGTGCTTCTTCAGAGTTTTCAATAATCTTTCTTCTTCTTTCTCTGAAAGGTTAGCACTAATAATAACAGGATAAATTTCTTTTTCATCAAGATAAGCATACTTAAGATTATCAGGTAATGGTTTGAGTTCAAACACGGGATCACCCTTGGGTGGAGGGGGATCCCCAAGAATTTCAATGGGAAGGTTATGTTTCAGCGTAGGTTCCTATTTAAGGAACACTTCATCTATTTCCTCCCTTTCCTTCATAAACATATTGTTTTCATGGTCTAGCAAATATTTTTCTAAAGGATCAGTTGGAGCAACGGCAATGGAAGGAAGACCAATAATCTCATCCTTACTAGGTGGTTCCCTTTCACAAGGTTGTCTACTAAACTTAGCAAAATTAAATTCATGAGACATACCATCTATGCCAACAGTGACAATATTCTTTTCACAATTAATCCTAGCACTAACAGTTTCAAGAAGGGTCTACCAAACATAATGGGACAAAAATGATCTTGTGGGGAACCAAGAACAAGAAAATCAGCAGCATATTTAACCTTCCCACACAAAACTTCAACATCTCTAACAATCCCAATCCGTTTAATGGTATCCCTATTAGCAAGTTTAATAGTAACATCAATATCTTCTAATTCAACGGGTGCGATGTCGTGCATAATTTCTTATATAGATCATAAGGTATTGCACTAGCACTGGCACCCATATCACATAAGCCATGATAACAATGATCTCCTATTTTAACCGAAATAACATGTATGCCTACGACAGGTCTACGTGTCTTAGTATCAGGTCTAGCAATATTAGCAGTCTCACCCAAGAAAGAAATAACATGCCCATCTAAATCCTCATCCAAGAGATCTTTAACCATAGCAATACTATGTTCAACATTAATTTGCTCAGGAGGTGTATAAGTCCTAGTATTACTCTTACGAACAACAGTCGAAGCTTTAGCATGATCTTTTATCCTAACAGGAAAAGGAGGTTTTTCAACATAAGCAGTAGGAACAGTAGGATCACTATAGGTAATAGTCTTTTCTTCGACTGTAATAGGTGCAACTACTTTCACTTCAGCAGGAGGATTATATTTAAACCATTTCTCTTTAGGGAGATCAACGTGAGTAGCAAAAGATTCACAGAAAGTAGCTACTATATCAGAGTCCAGTCCATACTTAAAGCTAAATCCATGGAAAGCATCTGTATCCATAAAAGATTTAACACAATCAAACTTAGGTGTCATATCTGACTCCTTACCATCGTCGGAACCCAATCTTCAGAGTTGCATTTGATTCTTTCCAATAAGTCCCATTTGAAATCAATAGTCTTCAGCATATAAGAACCAGCACAAGAAGTATCGAGCAGGTTGCGATTATCAAGAGAAAGCCGAGCATAAAAGTTCTGAATAATCATTTCCTGAGAGAGCACATGATTGGGGAATGAATATAACATTGACTTAAGCCTCCCCAAGATTGAGCGATGCTTTCTCCTTCGCGAGGCCAGAAATTATATATGTAATTATGTGACGATGAACAAGATGCATAGGATAGAACTTCTGGTGAAATTCCAACTTCAATCGCTTATAATTCTAAGATCCCGTATCATCACATAGCCTATACCATGCCAATGCATCTCCCTTCAAAGATAAAGGGAAAACCTTCCTTTTGACAACATCATCGGGAAACCTGCAAGCTTAAATAATCCACAAACTTCATCCACAAAGATAAGGCGTAAATCGGGATGCAATGTTCCGTCTCCTGGAAATGGATTAGCTAGCAGTTTTTCTATCATACCCGAAGGAATCTCAAAGTAAATATTTTCATAAAGTTCAGTAGGTTGAGGAGAAACTCTTTGCACTTCTGGTTGGGGTGAAGATACCCCAAACAAGCCCCTCAAAGGATTAGTTTCCATAGTGACGAGGGGGCCCAGGAGATAGGGGGTGCGCCCTATAGGGGGGGGGGGGCGCCCCCTGTCACCTGGATAGGGTGTGGGCCCCCTGGCATATTTCTTTCGCTCAGAAAATTTTATTAATTCCAAAAAGTTGTTTCGTGGAGTTTCAGGACTTTTGGAGCTGTGCAGAATAGGTTTCCAATGTTTGCTCCTTTTCCAGCCAGAATTCCAGCTGCCGGCATTCCCCCTCTTCATGGTAAACCTTGTAAAATAAGAGAGAATAGCCATAAGTATTGAGATATAATGTGTAATAACAGCCCATAATGCTATAAATATTTATATAAAAGCATGATGCAAAATGGACGTATCACCTCCTTTCGCCGAAAGCGTGGGACATCCAGCAGTCCTACCACCTCAGTAATAAAGACCAATGAGCTGTCAAATCACATAGACCCAGCAGTAAGTTGGACGGACGAAGCAACCATCACTCTTGCGCTAGTGAGAGGTCGCGTCCGCTCTACCCGGGCATGAATGCGGCACCGATTCTTTGGAGCAGCGCTGAACGTTTCGGGCGGGAAGCGCGCGTGGGCGATGGAGGGGCTTTGGGTGGGCCAGGCTGGTCAGGAGCGGGCGTGGCAGCTGTCCACATGTCCCTACCAGACATGCTCGGAAACGAGAGGATGCACCGACTCTCGCGGCTAAAATCGTACACTACACACCATCTCTATGTAGGAGTAGGTCGATCTGTCGCACTCTCTAACACACACATGTTGTTAAACACACACACGCACACGCACGCACCTTGGTCCCGTTGCTCCTTCTAACGTGACTTATTACACCTAGACGGAGGGAGTAGTAAGTATACGAGATACGGTGGCACACTAACTTAAGTCGAATACAAGTGCCCAAAATCTGTGTGCATGTTATAATAAGGATTCACTTAAAATAGTACGTGAACGAAGAGAGGGATCAATTGCACAATGTTCCCGAGCAGTAGCGAGATGTGTGAGCTAAGATACACCGCTGGCGCTTTTAATTTTTCTTATTAATTTGTTTGTTTCACCCTCTGACTGTTGGGACCCAACGTACTACATGGAGAGAGGTAAGGTGACTATGGCTGCATTATTTCTGCACCACTTTGGATAGTCTTACCACCAAAGCCACATGACATGAGTATGATTGAAATCCCAATGACTCCCCCCCACACACAAAAACATGGCATGCTTGTCACACGAATGTAGGAATGTATAAAAGGTTATTTTCCTCTCATTGAACATAACGGGATGGTTGTGTAGCTGGTTAGCCTATTCGCTCATCAAACTTGAGGTCTCGGGTTCGATAACTACACTTGAGCATAATATGTGCCAGGAGGATTCTTTGACTGGTCAAAATGTTTTCTAGGGTTTTCACGCTTCACACTCTCTCTCCAATTTATATATACACGCTGGAGCCTCAGTGCTTGAAGTTTCTCTCTTCACACTCTCTCGCCTTCGCCCGCTGGAGCCTCAGTGCTTGTAGTTGCTCTCTTTACACTCTCTCGACCTCTCCAGATCTAAACAAGACTTCGTTGGCCTCTCTCTCCCCTCACTGGTGTTCAAAGAGCCGACAGGATCCGTCCACCGGGAAGGGAAGGAGGCTTAATGTTGTCGCCGTCAGCGAGGGAGGGAATCCACTACCGGCGCAACTGTTCACTTTCCACCCAGCGGCGGCGTGTGAGGGCCTTCGACCCCTTCTTCTTCGCCGCCGTCCCGTCGCCCACCGAACCACACCCCAAGAACCTTAAGGTATAATTTACTTACTCCACATGCATTGCTCTAGCTGCATGTATACCTTGAATCTAGGGCATGGTTCAAAGAGGAAATGAGTGGGGGAAAGTAGTGGGAAAAGTTGTATATAGCATGAATCTTGGACGTGGTTCAAAGAGGAAATGAAGGGGGAAAGTTGTATAGCATGAATCTAGGACATGGTTCAAAGAGGAAAGGAATGTGGGAAAGTAGTGGGGAAATTTGTATCACATAAATCTAGGACGTGGTTCAAAGAGGACAGGAAGGGGCGAAAGTACTAGTTCAAAAAGGAAAGGAAGGGACAAGGCTGTAGAGTTTGAGCAGGACTAGATTTGCTGCGCTCACATAGGGAAAGGTGTCTAAAGATAACAAAACTGGGACCAACACAAATATGCTCCTTGGTTGTTTGTTCTTTGTTGCAACAGATTGTGCATGACCACAGTACATCGGTAGATGCACATGGTGCTGGTGCGTCCACTGTCCCGTGCAACTCATTAGCTGTTGTTAATCTAAGGCCCTGTTTGGTTAAAAACTCCCTAGTCCCTACCTGCTTGGTTCCAGGGACGAAACATGGACTAGAGGTTATTAAATGACATGATAAAAGACCATGTTACCCCTAGTAATGAACTAATAGAGACAAGGTGCGATGCGTGGCAGGGGCACCTATTGGAAAAAGTCCCAAAAAGACTCCCTCGGGGTCTTCTTTCTCTAGTCCCAAATGCCCACTTTTAGTCCCTAAAAGTCCCTCCTGTTTGGTTTAGATGGGACTGACACGTAGTTTTTTTAGTCCCTACACCAAAATGTCCCTGTAAACAAACACCCTCTAATAATGCCGCTGGAAAATTGATGCAATGCCACAGTTAAAAGCAAATTACATGTTTAACGAATTTTATTGTTAATATAATCTCTATGTTAATATTAATCAATGCCACCGTTTGAGAAATGCTACTGTCTTGCTTTCTTTCCCATTTAGATAAGGTAGATGCTTCTTTTTGTTGGCTTCTGTGTCATCCACTATTATTGACCACTAATTGTTTCCTTTGCACCTCTGTATAAACAGGGTTATCTACTTCACCTCGTTGCCATTGTGACCTTTTGTTGCACTGCACAAAACACTTTTGTTTTAAGAGTGTTTTGTGCAGTTCAACCAAAATATCACACCGACAACGTTGCTTGATTGCTTGATCTTAGTGGAACTGCACAAGAGGAGATCTTACTTCCTATCCGTTAAGGTGAATTTGGTTCAGATCTTCTTCTTGTGAGTTGTTTGAATTCCGCATCATGAGAGGTCAGTACTAGCCTTCTTTCACATGATTCTGCAGTGTGCTTTCATATGTTGTGCTATTTGTATGATAATGTTGCTTGATTTTAGTGAACTGCACAAATGGAGACAAGACTTCCAATCTGTATGTGCACCGTAATATCCCATTGAGGTAAGATAAGGATATTTCACAACTGCTGGCCTGTATTTTACCACTTTCATCCGAAAATTCAGTTTAGTACTATACTTGTGCTCCCTAATTGACATGCCAAATCTTACATTGAAGGCGAAGCTTGTCTGTTATTGAACCAAGTGATGAATGGGAAGAACAAGCGGAAGAAAACAAAAATCAACTCCCGGTGATGTAATGAAGCACTGGAACTGTGATGACACAAGTAATGATATAGTTTTGCATCTTAATTTATTGCTATGGCTGGAACGAGCAATTGTTTTGCCACTAATTTGATGCCACTCTTAATGTAATACGTAATTATCTCTACTTGTGCAAACAGGGATCTTCTTTGAAGATACCATGTATTTTAGTGGAACTTCACAAGAAGATGTTGGAAACATTAAACTAATCGAGGAGTATATAGTAAGCATGGACACCACCGTAGATATCAATAGATGGTTCCGGAGAAGTGCTTCATCTGTATGCTCTATACAATAATCCTCCTGACAAAGGTTGGTACTCGCCCACTGATTTCATCCATATGATTGAGCTTTGTCATCTCTATTGGTGTTGTGCTACTGTTTAGATACTGTCATGAAAAAGTGGTATTGTCCTTGAGAAGTGCTTCATCCGTGCTATTTTAAATATTTCCTTTCCTTTTTTTGAGCAAACAGGGATGCTAGCATTTAGTAGTCCTCTTGTCTTTGCACAACAGGATCATCTTCCTTTGAAGAAGAATATGGAGTACGTGAAGTAACTAGTTCCGATTATGCCAGGATGAAGAAGCCCTGTCTATCTTCTCATCAAAAGGAGCAGTTGAAGGATGGTTACATTACTCCCCACAAGACCAAACTAAGTTCAGCTCAGAAGGACTGACAAATCTCCATTTTTTTGCTTTGATGCGCGAGTACAATGTTGTTCTAGTATTCTTTCTGGTGAGTTCCATTTTTCTAAAAGTGTGCTCTACATGGACCATGTATGTGCCTGTTGAAACTGTCAATTCATAGTACAGTTTGCTTTATACTAATCACTTTTTTGTATTTGTGCAAACAGGGGTGCTCAGCTTGATTTCAATGGGAACTGCACAAAATGTTCATGAATACATCGAATCATTCATTTCCACCACAAGAAAGGAGGTGCCGATAAGTTCAAGGCATTGCAACATATAATGGCGAAATCATACAAGCTATGCACGAATTTGGTTGATTTTGGTGGAACTGCACAAAAAGAACAGCTAATTTATTTAGCACGAGGTGCCATGTCAATGTCCGAACTGATGGCAAACCCTGCCCATTCCACAATTGTAGGCATTTGATATTTTGGAATGGGACAACCTTGTCAAATTTTGCTCATTGATTTTAGCAAGACATGCGTTTGATATTTTCAAATGGGAAGCCCTTTGCTGTCAGCAGCATCGATCAATTTTTTCTTTATTATTTAGTTGTGAAGTAAATATTGCCTCTGACATGTGAGTCGCTGAGATGCATAACCATCGATTGTTTTGAATGTTCTCTATGAATTGCCAAGCATGTGTGTTTGATTGCAATGTACAGAAACGCTAAAAAGCTGCTCATACTCTTTGTACTCCTTCTGTTCACTTTTACTTTGCACATTGTGAAAGTGCATACTTTTTTGTATAAGATTGGTCAAAGTAGAGATACTTTGACTGCAGACAAAACTTGTATGCAGACTAGAAAGGACCGGAGGGAGTACATGTGAAACTGCTGCAAACGAGGTGATCACCCTGTGAATAATGCTAGTACGTATTGTTTTGCATGTTCATCCAATGCCTGTGATACAGGAATTCGAACTAATCGAAATAAATTCATTCATACACGGTCGGATTTCATATGAACATGCCGGATTTCACTACATTTCATACATTCTTCAACTAAAAAGGGGTGCTCTCGAGGTATAATTAATTAACCGAAGCTACCCACATGTGTCCCGCTGAGCCGAACAGAAGCTTCAGTGACTTAACTGCAGGTGCAGTTGCGTAATTGACATGTGGCCTGTTGGGCCCACGTGTCAGTCAGCCAACTGCACCAGTAGTTAAGTAGAAGCAGCGTTCTTCTCGAGCGCAGCTCTCCGACTCCACGTTGCTGCCAAGAAGCTAACCGGTTGTCAATGGTCAACCCGCGTAGCTTGGCTTCAACCGGAGGGTAGCAGCGGTGGCCTTACTTGGACCCGAGCGGCGGCGACCTACCGTGTTCTACTCTTCCTCGTTTTCTGTGTGGCACGGCCTCGTTGGCAGCGGGGTGGGGCCTCGTCGGAGCCGGCGATGTCCTCTATCTCGTTGTTGGCGGGGCGGGGCCTCGGTTGAGCCGGCGGTGTCCTCTGCCTCGTTGTTGGCAGGGCGGCGCCTCGGCGGAGCCGGCGGTGTCCTCTGCCTCGTTGTTGGTGCCGCGGGGCCTCGTAGGAGCAGGGCCTCGTCGACGCTAGTGGAGCAGGGACTCGTCGGAGCCGGCATTGTCCTCTGCCTCGTCCTCGGTCTCGCCAAACAGCGCCTCGCCCACTTCATCGCCCCCTTTTCTAGCCTCTTTGTAGGCGGCCGCAGCCTCCGCCACCCGCATGCGGTACCGCCAGCGCTCGAGGCGGCCCTTGCGGGCGGAGCGGTATGAGTCGAGCAGCGCCTCCTGCTCCGCCCGCTCCACGGCGATCTGCTCCTCCGCCTGCAGGTGCTCCAGGAGGAGATGGTGGTTGTAGGCGGCGTCGGCCTACGCCTCCCGGAACTGCTCCTCACGCATCTGCCTCACCCTGTCCATATATTGGGCACAGGCCTCATCGATGGTCATGGTGCAATGCACCGGCGAGGATGGCGCGGAGGAGGGGGTTGGCGCCGGATCGTCGACTACCATGTTCTTCATTGGGACGTCGTCGTCCTCCGGCTGCCTGCCGGCCAGCCGGTCGGCAGCAATGGCTGCCATCTCCTTGTGGTCCGTCGTCCGCCTGTCCCGAAGAGCGTTGGAGCGCGAGGAAGCCTTGGTGGGAAGTAGTGGTATGGACAGGATAAAGGGAACGGATGCGGATGACTGCGGCTATGGCTGGCGCAGCAGTTTATATAGCAATGGTGGGCGGGCGGAGGGACGAACGTGTGGCACCGGAGTAGCCTCCTCGGCAACCGTGTATCATTAATGTGGGCAACAGATGGACGGACGGACGACACTTGTGTTGTTTGAAGGCGGGGCAATCGCCTGCACTGGGAAGCGGGGTGGGCGACGCTGACTGTTTCCGGCAGAAAGCGCGCACGGGCGAGGAGATGACTTTACTTGGAGAGGATGACAATGGGGACCCACCAGATCCATAGATGTACTTACGCAAGTGCATCCTTATTATATATATAACTATAATTTATTTTTCTTCCTCCTGGTTTCCTGACATCACGGTCCCACACCATTGTCAACCTATGTACTCCCTCCTTTCCGGTTTATAGGGCTTATCTCAAAATTTTAGTTTTTCCATTTTATAAGGCTCAATTTGGTTGTTTTCCATCACATGTTCAGATTCCAAGGTGCATTAAATCATTGCATGCAAGTATTAAGAGAAAATTGACCAATGCATGTACTTTATGCACGCATGCATTACAATTAATGCATGGATAAACATAATTTTTTGAGGATAACAAGAGCATTAATTAGGTGCTTTTGCAAAACTACAAAAAGTATTCCACCACTCGCCATCTACCTTGATTGCTGAGATTTTTGAATTGAGCATTATAAACCGGAAAGGAGGGAGTGGTTAACAAATGAGAGAATTGCACAAGAAGCGTCCGACAGCTGGGACCAAGCAGCTTGAGCAGTATTTGTGTTTTTTGAGGTGTGAGCACTGCAGAATTTTTCGATGTTTAGCCCAGATATTAATTTTTCTCCTCTGAACAACAACGAAAACATCGCTGCAGGTATTAACTGGGCGGGCTGTAGCCCGTCTAGCCCAGGCCAGATATCCAGCCCAGATATCGATTTTTTTCAAGCTGAAAATGGCTAGCCCAGCTATACTTTTTTTAAGAATACCCAGGCAAGGTCAAGTTGTTATTCTCCCCCGCTAGGCTGCAAATCTTTCCTAGCAGGGATGCATTAGGCTTAACAAGAAAACGGGCTTTAAGAAATAGTAAATTGGATGTAATTATAAAAACTGGGTAGAAACTATAAAAAATGCACCAAACACGTGATTACTTTATAAAATATGATTTTTGTGTATTGAAAATTTTAATTTCATTAATTGTTGCGAGCGCAATGTTTTGTTGGATTTTTACATAATATAAATTTATATTTAATTTGTATTTAATCTGACTAGAAATTTCGGGATAAAAATATTCAGATCCCATCAAAATGTGGGAAATTTTATTGAATTATGTTTTGAACGGTTGGTTGAAATGGGTTGTACTTTTAACAAACTTTAAATGGGCTGTAGTAAATTCCATTAGAATTTAAAAATGGGCTACACATTCTTACAAATCTCAAATGGGCTATAAGTTCTCTGCCACACACTTCTGGCCCTACTAAGTTGACGCGTCCCCTAAAAAAACAGAGTTGACGCATATGCAAGGCTTTGTCAACTTATAGTCAACACACGGTTCTAGCAGCAGTGGTCGTTGGATGTCCATCCAACGGATGCCGTGCTTCTTCTTCAATCTTGGATATTCTAGCTTCACCCGCCCAAAAAATGATTCCTCCCCCTGACATCTGGGGCGCACCATTTCGAAAGCTGACCAGTGGGCCTACTAAGTTCACGTACCAAGTGCTTTGTCAACTTAGTAAATATAAACGATTCTAGATGCAGTGACCGTACGATGTCCATCCAACGACCGTCATGCTTCTTCAACCTCTGGTCTTCTTGCTCCAGCCGCCCAAAGCAGCACCGGTAGTGCCGCCTGCTCCTGCCTTCCATGGCCGGCCGTGCTTCCGTAGAGGCCTCACCTCCCCCTACTACTCCCACCGCTGGCCAGGCCATCTCTCCACTCACCCACACCCCCTGTTATTCTGCGGCGATGGCAGCACAGCCGAACCAGTGAACCCTCGTACTCCCCTCCGCGTGTGCATCCACTGCCACGTCTTCTCCGGCTCAGCGTCGTCCCCTTCCTAGGCCTCGCCGTCGTCCACCGCCGTGGTGCTCTCGGCGCGGCGTGGTCAACGTGGTCAAGGAATGACTTCCATCGGACGTGGACTGTATGTGGAGAGGCGGACAGCTGGCTCCACGGCAGCCACAAGGAAGTGCCTCCTTATTACCCGCAGAATAATTATTCCTCCACCTAACAGCGAGGACCCACCGGACGGGCCACCGTATTTCGCGAAAAAAATGATTCGCCCACTGACTGTTGGGACCCACGAGCTACATCTTCGCACGCAATGAAGTGCGTCCGGGAAAATAAAACGATTCGACCCCCTGACTGCTGAGACCCACCAGCTACATCTTCGCACGCAAGGAAGTGCGTCCAAAAAAAAATGATTCGGCCCCGACTGCTGGGACCCACCAGCTACACCTTCGCACGCAAGGAAGTGCGTCCGGGCAAAAAAAATAACGATTCGCCCCCCTAACTGTTGGGACCCAGCAGCTACACCTTCGCACACAAGGAAGTACGTCCGGGCAAAAAAATCAAAATGATTCGCCCCCCTGACTGCCGGGACCCACCAGCTACAACTTCAGAGGAAAGGAAGTGCCTGACAGTTGGGACCCACCTGGTCGAAGCGTACGTAGCATTGTCATTCTGGTCACGAACGTGTGCATACATATATACTTGTCGTTGTAGAAGCGCGCACGTGTGGTAGTAGAGGCACGCATGTAGCATGTACACGTACGTACAGCGGCCAGGGTGCAAGAAAGAAAATACGGCCACGTATGTGTACATACGGGCGGGGTCTCTAACGTCTACTCGCGCTTAGGTACGGCGAGGTCTCGAGTACATGGGGAGGCAACGGAATGCGTTATGTTCATGGGGAGGCAATGGAATGCGTCGTGTTCATGGGGAGGCAACGGAATGCATCGTGTTCATCAGGAGGCAACGAAACGTGTGGGAGCCAACCGGCTGGGTCAGAACGGAATGCGTGGTTGTGTTCATCGGGAGGGCTTGGACGGAACAGGCGATGGAAAAGAGGCCTGGCGTACCATAGAACGGAGGAAACGAACCTCCTAAGTTAAAAACGGGGTCCTGTTGATCGAGAGGGGTGTGACTGTCAGTGTCAAAACCGGTGGATCTCGGGTAGGGGGTCCCTATCTGTGCGTCAAGGCTGATGGTAACAAGAAGTAAGGGACTCAGATGTTTACCCAGGTTCGGGCCCTCTCGATGGAGGTAAAACCTTCTTCCTTGATTAATATTGATGATATGGGTAGTACAAGAGTAGATCTACCACGAGATTGTAGAGGCTAAACCCTAGGAGCTAGCCTATGATGGTATGATTGTAGTTGTGATCGGCCTTCTAAGGACCAACCTCTCCGGTTTATATAGACACCGGAGAGGGCTAGGGTTTACATGGAGTCGGTTAGAAGGAAGGAAATATAATATCCGGATCCCCAAGCTTGCCTTCTACGCCAAGGAAAGTCCCATCCTGACACGGGCTGAAGTCTTGAGTCTTGTATCTTCACGCTTCAATAGTCCGGATGTTGTACACAGTCCGGCTGTCCGGATACCCCCTAATCCAGGACTCCCTCAGTAGCCCCTAAACCAAGCTTCAATGACGATGAGTTCGGCGCGCAGTATTGTCTTCGGCATTGCAAGGCGGGTTCCTGCTCCGAATACTCCAAAGTGGTTATCGAACACGTAGACCATGTCCGGATCTGCAAGATGGTCTTCATATGCCATAGTAGAGAAAAGGTATTTCAGAAATGCAATCTGCTGACAACTTTTTCTGATGATGTGACAGATTATTATGATCATATCCGTTATTTGAACTGTTTCCCCACAACCAGCCACAACGCATATTACGAGGTGGTTTCTGTGACACATCTTGTCAAAGCAGAGATTGTGTCCCCTTATTACGGGATTCTCATCAATACGGGTACGGGTAATCTCACCTTGCCATTAATCATGGCGCTTGGGAAACAAGCGATTCCCAACGGGCAAGTGGGGAGGCGCACCGCTTCCGGTGCCTCTATAAAGGGATAAGATTCCCCCATTTTCACCCACGCCTTCTTCCTCCTTTGGCCACTCTTGCCCCCTCGAGCTCCAGCGCCCAAGCCCAAGTCTTCCCCGCACAGCTAAACATGTCTGGAGCAGGAGGCAAGTGGGTGGCTTCCACCGCCAAGGAGAAGCAGATCGCAAATCTTCGGGCGGCCGGATACTTGGCCACGGACATAGCACATCGTCTACCGGATGCCGTGCAGGTCATTCCGACCCCATGTCCCCACGAGAGGGCCGTATTCCTCGCCCACTTCGTCCGTGGACTGGGATTTCCACTTCATCCCTTCGTCCACGTGCTTATGTTCTACTATGGGCTAGATTTCCACGATCTAGCCTCGAATTTCGTCCTCAACATCTCGGCATTCATCGTCGTGTGCGAGGCCTTCCTCCGCATCTGGCCTCACTTCGGCCTATGGCTGCAAACTTTCTGCGCGAAGCCGAAGGTGGTAAGCGGCCAACAGGCGGAGTGTGGAGGGGCCATGGTGGGCAGAATGCCCAACGTCACATGGCTCGACGGCTCCTTTGCAGAGACCGCAAAAGGATGGTAATCGGGGTGGTTCTACATCACCGAGCCGCGCGGCACCAACTGGGCAGCGGCCCCCGAGTTCCAATCCAGAGCCCCCATGCGGCTCACCTCTTGGGAGAAGAAGGGCCTGTCCTGGGGAGCTGGCCGGACTCCAAACATGCGTCAAAAGCATGAAGGAAAAGAACATCAAGCTTGTCAACATGATCCAGGTCATGCTCGTTCGCCGAATCTTGCCCTGCCAGAGGCGGGCACTCAATCTGTGGGAGTTCGTCCCAACCGAGCACCGGACGCTCCAGAGGCTCTCCAACATGATGCACAAAGGTGCATGGAAGGTGTTGTTCAAGGCCTCCGAAGTGCCTCCTCCGACATCCGAGGACCGCGGGCTTCATGCCGCGCGGGCTCCTAGGCCGGTGAGTTCTTAGACTGACACCGGACCCAGTTTTTTCCCGATATATTCACGGGGGTGCCTTAAGTAGTTGTGCATATTTGCTTCAGGATTACGTGGAGATAGCGGAGCAGGTTTACTGCCCGGCTCCGCTGCCAAAAGACCCAGCAGATGCTCTCCTGACGGAGATGCTGGTCCCGGCGCCGTACAAGGTGCCGGAGAAGAAGGCTGAGAAGAAGGCCCCGGGGATCCGAAAGGGTCTCCGGCGTAAGGTTGTGTTGGAAGCCTCGTCCGAAGACGACGAGGCTGACTCCTCCCATGAAGGGGAGGAGGAAGAAGAAGAAGACGCCTCATCTGGAAAGGATTAGGGGTCCGAGGAGGCGGACCAGGGGGCCGGAAAAGGCCCCCGGCGCAAGGCCGTCATACCCCTGTCGTCGGATGACGACGAGTCAGATTGCTCCCGTAGAGGCGGGGGGAATCATGTAACACCCCAAAAATTTAACCAGGTTTTAGTTACTAAAATTTTGCCAAGAGTTAAATTTTTGCCTGCAAGAATATTTCTGTTGATTTCAAAACCTTTCTCATTAAGGATTTATTTCTTTCAAGTGGATCCTTCCAAAACATATTGAACTTATATGCCATCTCATTAAAACAATTCCCTAATCAGTAGGTTTATTTATTAAATTATTCCACCCTGAGCTATATTCATTAAAATGACTTGTGTTAAGTTTGGAGCTCTTTTTGTACTACAACCATTTGATAAAATTAACTAAAAATTCCACCAAAATTTGGAGATGTCATGTGATGCCTCTAAATCACTTTTATGCAATAATATAGTTCATTCATTGCATACTTTAAGTGCTACACCTGTTTTTCTTCTCTGGTCCAGTGGGCAATTTTGCACTACAACCCTTTTAAATAATTGTTTCCAGCTTCCACCAAAATTATGGGATGTCAGTAGGAGCATATGATTCCATTATATGCAAAAATACAGGGTTGTTCTTTGAAATTTTTGAGTGAATCAACCTCATCTTCATTCTGGTCCAACATGATGGTTTGTACAGCATCCATATTATTTCTTGCTCTTTGGCCCTAGACTCTTTTCCCCACTTGTAGTCCTCCATGCTAAACCCCTAAGTCCAGGAGCATGCAACCATTGGCATATTTTTGGTTCATAAAATAATGCCATTCACATCTTGTCCAGATTTGAGGTTCTGCAAAACTTGCACTAGCAAGTTTGTGCTTTTCACCAACTAACCTCACCACCCTCTTATGCATCCAAAGAGACTTCAAACTGGTAGTTTTGGCCCCTCCAAGAAAAACCTAAGTACCTGTGGCATTTTGTCAAACACCTGGAGTGCATGATCAGATTTGACATGAGTTGTTGTTGGCATTGTGAACTTTGTCTCCTGACCAAACCACCTTGTCCCTCGAGTTTCCCTCTATCAGTAGCCTAGTTATGTTTCTTGCAACCTCACCTATGACCTGTAGCGTGCCACGGCATTTTACCGAACACCTTCCGTGCGTGCACTGGACGCACCCAGAGCGCGCGTATTGCACTAACCGCGCCCGAGCCGACACGCTGGCCCCCATGGTTTTGGCCCGCTCTGCAGTGCCATGCCACGCACTAACCTCCTCACAGCAACGCGCCAAGCCGCCCTGGCAACCAACAGCGCCTCCGACAGAGCTTTTGGCGGCACGCCGGCGTCCGCAGCGCGCCTCTGCCACTGTCGGTGCCGCCAAAGCCACCCCGGCTTGCCACCTGCCCCTGGAACAGTGCGAGCTCACCCGCAGCATCGTCCTCTAGCGCTCGTCGCCGCCACGTCGCCCAAGCTACAGGGAGGCGGTTCGCCGTCGTCCTTATCGCCGGCCGCCCCAGAACCGACCTCCACCGCGTATATAAGGACCCCGGAGCTCAAACGAGACCTCAAGCAACCTCATATGATCCTCCTAGTGTTGCCTTGGCCAGCAGTCGAGCAAGGGAAGGCCTTCTTCCCCGAGTCCGGCCAGTTCGGTCGCCGCCAAGCCCCGGTCGATTCCGTCACCACCAGGGCCTCTCCTTCTCCAATCTCTCCACCAAGAACTCTCCCTCCCTCTCGCGAGTGCAACCCCTTGCTCAATTTTGGCCGGAGACCACCGCAGCCCCAAACTCACTATCCACCCGAATGCATTCTCCGCCGCAGAGCTCGCCGTCGGCGACTCCCTCCACCCCCGGCTACCCTACGACCACCGGAAGGACCGCCTAGGAGTGGCGGATTCATTCCTGCACCCAGATGCCCGCGAGGAGCCGCCTATCGCCGGTGAAGATCGCCGGAGCCCCCGCCTCTGTTCGGCCAGAGGAAGGGGAGGGAGGGCGACTGGTTAAACCTGACCAGTGGGCCAGGCGGGCCCACTGTCGGTGACCCATGCGCGTCCACGCTGGAGTAAGTGGAGGCGTATAGTCGGAATACGTCTTCGACGTGTACGTGTTTTCGAATCGTTTTCTTTTAATTCTGTTTTATTTATTTTTTTATAAAAAAACAGACTTTGACCAAATGTTTGACTGGCTATATCTTTTAAAATATAACTCCAAATGAATTGATTATTTTTCCTACCTCTCTCAAATTTAACCTAGTTTATTTAAAGATTTATTTGAAAAAATTTCAAACAACTTTTTGTGCTGTTTTTGAATTTGTGTGTTAATTCAAATTTGTTTAAAATAAGACCTTGGAGAGAGAGAAGAAAACTTTCAAAAAGTTTTGGAGTGCACCCTGCCTTTCCACACATAGAAGGCAAGCATTCTGAACCCCGGCATAAATATTTTTGTGTGTTTGATGACACGTTTATAACATCACCTCACTTTGGAGAAACTTGTTATTTCATGTGATATGATCATATGCATGGGTGCATGTTAGTGATTTCCATGCTGTTGGAAATTATCACACTTGTGATGATAATCATCCTCATGTGCCTTACATGCATACCGGCAGGAACCCGGAAAAACCTCTGTCTTGGGTAGGCATGAGTTTGTCGCCGGTCTCCGTCGGGATGGTTATGTCGGGTATGGCATGGTAAGGTAATACGAGCGGTGATTCTGTTGGTTGAGATATATTCGTTATGCTAATCATGCAGGGAATACTTAGACCTCCTGAGTCGACCGTAGATCGAGTCTTGTTCCAGTAACCCCCATACTTGTTTTGTACTACCACTCGTCTCTACAACAAGTAGAGTACGGTTCAGTAAGTTGTCAACCTCTTTCTAGCACACACCATACAGAGAGGCCAGGGTGGAAGATACCGGTTGTAGCTGGTAGGCAGGCCACGTGGTCCGGGGGCATGGGTGTTTCCGGTTGAGACCGAGAGGGGAGGCCACCCCTTAGAGTGCAGAATATAAATTTGATCCCATGCTACGCGAGGTTGTAGCCTCCCCACTTAGAGCTTGCTTGACAGGTGTCGTGGGTGATTCCAGACACGTGTGAGTTAAGCTGGTGTGTGCAAGTTAGGTGTGTTTTCAACAAAAAGACCGTAGACGGAATTAGTCCCGATGGACTAATGAAATCCGTTACTCGTGGGTAAAGAGTACACCCTCTGCAGAGATTAAACCTATTCGAATAGCCGTGTCCATGGTTAAGGATTACAGTCTGGGATGGGTCAAGTGTCGGTCTTAGTGTCGGTCTTCGGAGGTGAAACTGTTAAATCAGAACTGATATTACAACTTGTGACATGTGATAATGATGATTATTATTTTTTTGTGGACTAACCCGTGCTATTTTTGGTATTATCAAATACCCCTGGGATGGTTTACCTCCGGTATATTCACTATGATTGTTTCTTTTAAAGCCCTTTATGTGGGGTCGCTTCAAACGCCCGATCGATGCCTTTTATTATTAATAAGTTATTGCATATTCCTAATGAACATGCGTGCACACATCAGAGTTATATTTATCTTTTGTGACTGACGTCATGAGTATAAAATATTTTTAGCACATCGTTGTTATATTATACCCCTGTTCATAATGTTTGCGAGTACATTCAAAGTACTCACTGGCTTGTCCCTGGCTATTGTCTTGGCCAGATTTCTTGCACGGAGAGGAGCGACGTGATGACAGCCCCGGAACCTAAGCAACGGTGATAGCAGCCTCGCGAAGATAGGAGTTAACCTGGTCAGCTGTTCCCGTGGGAAATGGAGTCCCATAGACACTGATGATTTACAGCCCGCTTCCGCCATCAACCACTAGAAACCATTTGTTGTACTCACAGACCAGAATGGTCTTGTACTACATATTTTGTATTTGCTTGGAATTTCTGTATCAAGTTGGTGCCTCATCAGCTAACAGTTATCCTGGGGCTGATGAGCACAAGGGCCATTTTCTGGGAATTAGTACCCGGAGAATCGGTCCCCACAGACTTGGTATCGGAGCCAGGCTGACCATTGGCTAATCCTATCTTAGCCAGGTCGAAAAACTTAGGCAAACCAACCCACCAGACCTTAACCAAACCCTAGCCAAGCATCTTGTGCAAGACAGCCACACAGTGACCCCGACACTTTTGGCAGTCGGTGCCCAACCTATCAATCTAACCTGTCGATCACACGACAGTGACCAGCACGCAAGATGTCTCCTCCACAAGCGTGCGACGGAAAACTCCATCCCCTTTTTCTATAAAAAGGGCACGCTAGCCCCAACCCAGCACAGCCTCTACCCCAAACCGAGCCACAATGCCAGGCCCCGTCGTGCACAATGAGACCACAACAACCAACCTTGGAGGTTTTGTGACCATACTCGCAAACCTCACCCGTCATGCCTACGCGTTAGAAGAGCCCCCAGAATATGTTGTGTACCAAGGACCCATGGGCAGTGAAAGTCGTCAATTTTGGGCCACTGTGCACATCTATGGTAGGGGTCTATCGCCAGAACGCCCCTACAGGTTCACCTGAAGAACAACTTCCTTCGAGCCACAAGCCGTCCAGCTAGCTGCTCGAGAGGCTATAGTTCAACTTCGGAAGTTGTCGCCCAGAGTTAACTGTCGCTCGTTCTACTACTACCCCAGGCGTGAAGGGTATGGTAGACCACCCCAAGTTGCCAACGGAGATCACGAGACAGATCCCGCATTGTTGCACCTAGTGCGCTATGTAAGTGCACTAGAGGCACTGTTCGACCAGATCACCATTGATCTGATCGCAGCTCGGGGAGAGCTGGTTCGTCGACCCCCAGCTAGAAGAGAAGACGAGCCCGATGCCGACAACCCAGTCGTGCTGCTCGGACACCCGATCAAGACCCTGAGGTCAGCCCCAGCCATCATCCAAGATACTATGATGACCCCAGAAGTGCTTCGACGCCTTTTGGGAACACACTCCAACGGGATTGTGGCCAATAATCCCCGCGACGGTCATCATCGCTACCCCGACCCTGCAGTTCCTCCGCCATCTCCGACTAATCCCGTCAGTGAGACACGTGGAGAAGCCTCATCATCCACTAGGAACGCCCGTTTAGATGTAAACGAGGTAGACTAAGCCGTACGAGTAGTACCGAGTTTCAGTGTATCCTCACCTTGTAATCGTGCGGCCTTGTGTGTTAACGCAGCCTGTCGTTATGCCTCTGTTTTAATGGTAGCCTTGCGTATTTTCTCAGCGCATAGTTGCATATTTTCCGGGCACAGCTACCAAAACCAACCCCGACGACAACCACAGTAACACGTCCCCTTATGAGATATGTGTATCTCTGACACTCACCCGACCTTTGGAGCTAAGCTGGCAAATTTATTACCTTTCACCACGGTGAAATGACCCAGCTCCTTTGCTATATAAAGGCCACCTGGTGATCTTACCCAGCACCCCACACCTTGTGCACCACCCTCACAACCTTTTTCCCGTCATGCCGAGCCCCAGCATTCATCTGAGAACCCCAGATGCAACCCTAGGTAGCTTCGCCAAAATACTGTGGGACTTTACCCGCAGTACCATGGGTTCTACCCAGCCACCCTAGTACGATCTGTTCAAATCAAGAATCACCCCTTCCACCTCGGAATATTGGGCAGCAGTACACATCCCTCCCATAGACCCCAACCAAGATCCAACGGAGGTTTCCTTTGTGGGGAAATCTATGCCGACCCCACACTTGGCCATAGAAGCTGTTGCGAAAGAAGCGATTGCTCGCCTTCGATCCGCAGTGCCCTATGCCCACGAACGAGGATATTATTACTTTACGAGCCGTGCAGCACCCGGAGGGGTAACATATTTTCCCGGTGGGCGGATTGAGAGAGACCCAGTACTAGCCAACCTTATCCAGTACATCATCGCTCAAGAGCATTTGAACTAGCGAGTGATGGATTATCTCCAGAATCTCACTGAGCTGAATCCTCAGATTGCCATCGGCAGACCACTAAGGCCCGACCCGGGGAGACGCATACATGGACTGGTCAATCCACTTCCTCCGATAGAAGAGGAGTGTATCCCATTGCCAGAGACATTTTATCGGGACCCCGTCCAGTTACCGTTTTCATTTTAGACGTCACTTGTGTATTTGTTATTTCAGCATTTACTAGTATGTTGTAACTTATGCATGGTACCTCGAATTAGTGCGACGAGTCGAGTATTTAGTTTTTAGGTTTGTGAGTGGTTTTCTTCGTGAGCAACCTGTGTAACCCGAAAAATCCTGGAATGAGATTTTCTTCTTCCAGAATTTGCTGCATTTTTTATCCTCTCGCTGCATGGATTATTCGTTTTATTTCACGCAGCACCACGGCAGCAGACTCACAATCGCTCGAACACATATGGAGTATTTGTCTTTCACAACTGCTCTTAGCAAATCTCGAGGATGAGATTTTTCTTAAGGGGGGTAGTAATTGTAACACCCCAAAAATTTAACCAGGTTTTAGTTACTAAAATTTTGCCAAGAGTTAAAATTTTTGCCTGCAAGAATATTTCTGTTGATTTCAAAACCTTTCTTATTAAGGATTTATTTCTTTCAAGTGGATCCTTCCAAAACATATTGAACTTATATGCCATCTCATTAGAACAATTTCCTAATCAGTAGGTTTATTTATTAAATTATTCCACCCTGAGCTATATTCATTAAAATGACTTGTGTTAAGTTTGGAGCTCTTTTTGTACTGCAACCATTTGATAAAATTAACTAAAAATTCCACCAAAATTTGGAGATGTCATGTGATGCCTCTTAATCACTTTTATGCAATAATATAGTTCATTCATTGCATACTTTGAGTGCTACACCTATTTTTCTTCTCTGGTCCAGTGGGCAATTTTGCACTACAACCCTTTTAAATAATTGTTTCCAGCTTCCACCAAAATTATGGGATGTCAGTAGGAGCATATGATTCCATTACATGCAAAAATCCAGGGTTGTTCTTTGAAATTTTTGAGTGAATCAACCTCATCTTCATTCTGGTCCAACATGATGGTTTGTACAGCATCCATATTATTTCTTGCTCTTTGGCCCTAGACTCTTTTCCCCACTTGTAGTCCTCCATGCTAAACCCCTATGTCCAGGAGCATGCAACCATTGGCATATTTTTGGTTCATAAAATAATGCCATTCACATCTTGTCCAGATTTGAGGTTCTGCAAAACTTGCACTAGCAAGTTTGTGCTTTTCACCAACTAACCTCACCACCCTCTTATGCATCCAAAGAGACTTCAAACTGGAAGTTTTGGCCCCTCCAAGAAAAGCCTAAGTACCTGTGGCATTTTGTCAAACACCTGGAGTGCATGATCAGATTTGACATGAGTTGTTGGCATTGTGAACTTGGTCTCCTGACCAAAACCACCTTGTCCCTGGAGTTTCCCTCTGTCACTAGCCTAGTTATGTTGCTTGCCAACCTCACCTATGACCTGTAGCGTGCCGTGGCATTTTACCGAACACCTTCCGTGCGTGCACTGTACGCGCCCAGAGCGCGCATATTGCACTAACCGCGCCCGAGCCGACATGCTCGCCCCCTGGTTTTGGCCCACTCTGCAGCGCCACGCCACGCACTAACCTCCTCATAGCAACGCGCCAAGCCACCCTGGCAGCCAACAGCGCCGCCGACAGAGCTTTTGGCGGCACGCCGGCGTCCGCAGCGCGCCTCTGCCACTGTCGGTGCTGCCAAAGCCACCCCGGCTTGCCACCTGCCCCTGGAACAGTGCGAGCTCATCCGCAGCCTCGTCCTCTAGCGCTCGTCGCCGCCACGTCGCCCAAGCTACAGGGAGGCGGTTCACCGTCGTCCTTATCGCCGGCCGCCCCGGAACCGACCTCCACCGCGTATATAAGGACCCCGGAGCTCAAACGAGACCTCGAGCAACCTCATATGATCCTCCTAGTGTTGCCTTGGCCAGAAGTCGAGCAAGGGAAGGCCTTCTTCCCCGAGTCCGGCCAGTTCGATCGCCGCCAAGCCCCGGTCGATTCCGTCACCACCAGGGCCTCTCATTCTCCAATCTCTCCACCAAGAACTCCCCCTCCCTCTCGCGAGTGCAACCCCTCGCTCAATTTTGGCCGGAGACCACCGCAGCCTCAATCTCACTATCCACCCGAATGCATTCTCTGCCACAGAGCTCGCCGCCGGCGACTCCCTCCACCCCCGGCTACCCTACGACCACCGGAAGGACCGCCTAGGAGTGGCGGATCCATTCCTACACTCGGTTGCCTGCGAGGAGCCGCCTAACGCCGATGAAGATCGCCGGAGCCGCCGCCTCTGTTCGGCCAGAGGAAGGGGAGGGAGGGCGACTGGTCAAACCTGACCAGTGGGCCAAGCGGGCCCACTGTCGGTGACCCACGCGCGTCCACGCTGGAGTAAGTGGAGGCGTATATTCGGAATACGTCTTCGACGTGTACGTGTTTTTGAATCGTTTTCTTTTAATTCTGTTTTATTTTATTTTTTATAAAAAATAGACTTTGACCAAATGTTTGACTGGCTATATCTTTTAAAATATAACACCAAATGAATTGATTCTTTTTCCTTCCTCACTCAAATTTAACCTAGTTTATTTTAAGATTTATTTGAAAAAATTTCAAACAACTTTTTGTGCTGTTTTTGAATTTGTGTGTTAATTCAAATTTGTTTAAAATAGGACCTTGGAGAGAGAGAAGAAAACTTTCAAAAAGTTTTGGAGTGCACCCTGCCTTTCCACACATTGAAGGCAAGCATTCTGAACCCCGGCATAAATATTTTTGTGTGTTTGATGACACGTTTATAACATCACCTCACTTTGGAGAAACTTATTATTTCATGTGATATGATCATATGCATGGGTGCATGTTAGTTATTTCCATGCTGTTGGAAATGATCACACTTGTGATGATAATCATCCTCATGTGCCTTACATGCATACCGGCAGGAACCCGGGAAAACCTCTGTCTTGGGTAGGCATGAGTTTGTCGCCGGTCTCCGTCGGGATGGTTATGTCAGGTATGGCATGGTAAGGTAATACGAGCGGTGACTCTGTTGGTTGAGATATATTCGTTATGCTAATCATGCAGGGAATACTTAGACCTCCTGAGTAGACCGTAGATCGAGTCTTGTTCCAGTAACCCCCATACTTGTTTCGTACTACCACTCGTCTCTACAACAAGTAGAGTACGGTTCAGTAAGTTGTCAACCTCTTTCTAGCACACACCATACAGAGAGGCCAGGGTGGAAGATACCGGTTGTATCTGGTAGGCAGGCCACCTGGTCCGGGGGCATGGGTGTTTCCGGTTGAGACCGAGAGGGGAGGCCACCCCTTAGCGCGCGCAATATAAATTTGATCCCATGCTACGCGAGGTTGTAGCCTCCCCACTTAGAGCTTGCTTGACAGGTGTCGTGGGTGATTCCAGACACGTGTGAGTTAAGCTGGTGTGTGCAAGTTAGGTGTGTTTTCAACAAAAAGACCGTAGACGGAATTAGTCCCGATGGACTAATGAAATCCGTTACTCGTGGGTAAAGAGTACACCCTTTGCAGAGATTAAACCTATTCGAATAGCCGTGTCCATGGTTAAGGATTACAGTCTGGGATGGGTCAAGTGTCGGTCTTAGTGTCGGTCTTCGGAGGTGAAACTGTTAAATCAGAACTGATATTACAACTTGTGACATGTGATAATGATGATTATTATTTTGTTGTGGACTAACCCGTGCTATTTTTGGTATTATCAAATACCCCTGGGATGGTTTACCTCCGGTATATTCACTGTGATTGTTTCTTTTAAAGCCCTTTATGTGGTGTCGCTCAGACGCCCGACTATGGCATTTCTTCTAAAGCCCTTTATGTGGTGTCGCTCAGACGCCCGACTGTGGCATTTCTTTTAAAGCCCTTTATGTGGTGTCGCTCAGACGCCCGACTGTGGCATTTCTTTTAAAGCCCTTTATGTGGTGTCGCTCAGACGCCCGACTGTGGCATTTCTTTTAAAGCCCTGTATGTGGTGTCGCACAGACGCCCGACTGTGGCATTTCTTTTAAAGCCCTGTATGTGGTGTCGCTCAGACGCCCGACTGTGGCATTTCTTTTAAAGCCCTGTATGTGGTGTCGCTTAGATGCCCGACGGTGGCATTTCTTTAAAAGCCCTTTATGTGGCGTCGCTTCAGATGCCCGATCGGTGCCTTTTATTATTAATAAGTTATTGCATATTCATAATTAACATGCTTGCACACATCAGAGTTATATTTATCTTTTGTGACTGACGTCATGAGTATAAAATATTTTCAGCACATCGTTGTTATATTATACCCGTGTTCATAATGTTTGCGAGTACATTCAAAGTACTCACTGGCTTGTCCCTGGCTATTGTCTTGGCCAGATTTCTTGCACGGAGAGGAGCGACATGATGACAGCCCCGGAACCTAAGCAACGGTGATAGCAGCCTCGCGAAGATAGGAGTTAACCTGGTCAGCTGTTCCCGTGGGAAATGGAGTCCCATAGACACTCATGATTTATAGCCCGCTTCCGCCATCAACCACTAGAAACCATTTGTTGTACTCACAGACCAAAATGGTCTTGTACTACATATTTTGTATTTGCTTGGAATTTCTGTATCAAGTTGGTGCCTCATCAGCTAACAGTTATCCTGGGGCTGATGAGCAGAAGGGCCATTTTCTGGGAATTAGTACCCGGAGAATCGGTCCCCACAAATCAAGAATAAATTCCACCTCCCTGCACTGAGGAGGGGAAGAAAAGAAAAGCCGCCCCGGAGGGGGAGGCTGGGGCGTCCAAGAAGGGGAAGGTGCCCCTTCCGGACTATTCCGCCACGGCCGCTCATAGTGAGGAGGGGTGGCTACCCAGGGGGAAGCCCCTAGTGCGATCATAAGTGTCTGCATTCTATCATGATTTCACTTCATAGCTTTTGCATTTTATAATGCCGAACATATGTGTAGTCCGGCCAGGGATCTCCCCGAAGTTTCTTCCTCCGGGTCCCTGAGTGATTCGAAGATCATTTCGCTCCCGACAGCCACTACTCCTAAACACGCGGATGACACGGTGGTGTTGTCCCGAAGGCTCCCAGAGCGGGGGGAGGTGACTCTTGAGACGCCTCGAGGCGGGGTCCCAGACGTCAGACACGCGGGGTTCAAGATCCCCGTGGATCGTGTCGATGAGAGCCTTGGACAGCCAAGCTCTCAGCCGAACACAAATCTGGAAGCTTCTATGGCCCACGAGCCGGACATAGTTCGGCCCGGAGTCTCCTGACAAGGAGAGAGACTTCAATAAATCCAGCATATCACTGAAGGGCGAGTGCTAAAAGACGTCCGACGCGGTGAACTCCATCACCGGAGCCCAACCAGGATCGGTGGGCTCGGGGGCGCGCGGACTGGAACCTGCATCCAGATATGAATCCAGGGGTCCGGAGTCACAGGCTCCCTCAGAGGTGAGACCTGTGTTCAGATCCATCACTGATGAGGGTACGGCCTGCGGGGCAGGGTCCAGCCCTCCGTCCTTGGGCGAAGCAACCTGCCCTGGATTTAGATCCGAGACTTCTGCCAGGGGGATATCTCGAGCAACGTCTGACAGCAGGTCTAAGCCATGCTCATCGTGACTGTTCGGCGTTCCGGGCACTGGCCCGAATCCGTCAAAGATCAAGTCCCCGCGGATATCCGCCGTTTAGTTCAGGTTTTCGAACCGGATTTGATGGTCGGGGGCATAGCTATCGATCTGCTCCAGGTGGCCAAGCGAATTGGTCCGGAGCGTGAAACCACCGAACACGAAGATCTATCCGGGGAGGAAAGTCTCACCCTGGACAGCATCGGTGATGACGTTTGAAGGAGCCATCGAGCCTAATAGAGACGGCACAGAGGAGCTCTCAATGAAAGCACCAATGTCGGTGTCAAAACCGGCGGATCTCGGGTAGAGGGTCCCGATCTGTGCGTCAAGGCTGATGGTAACAAGAAGTTAGGGACTCAGATGTTTACCCAGGTTCGGGCCCTCTCGATGGAGGTAAAACCCTACTTCCTGCTTGATTAATATTGATGATATGGGTAGTACAAGAGTAGATCTACCACGAGATCGTAGAGGCTAAACCCTAGGAGCTAGCCTATGATGGTACGATTGTGATTGTGATCGGCCTTCTAAGTACCAACCTCTCCGGTTTATATAGACATCGGAGAGGGCTAGGGTTTACATGGAGTCGGTTACAAGGAAGGAAATATAATATCCAGATCGCCAAGCTTGACTTCTACGCCAAGGAAAGTCCCATCCGGATACGGGCCGAAGTCTTGAGTCTTGTATCTTCATGCTTCAATAGTCCGAACGTTGTACACTGTCCGGCTGTCCGGATACCCCCTAATCCAGGACTCCATGAGTGGTGTACCGCTAAACAGAGGAAACGGACCTCCTACGGTCAAAATGGGGGTCCTGTTTATCGGGAGGGGTGTTGCTTACCGCAAAACGGACGAAATGGACCTTCTACGATCGAAACGGGGGTCCTGTTCATCGGGAGGGGTGTGGCGTACCGCAAAACGGGACTCCACGGGATATTGTTCATCTCCACCGTCGACCTCCTCCAGCCTCCACGGGCTACCGTCGACCTCCTCCAGCCTCCACAGGCTCCTGTTCATCCAGCCTCCACCGTGCGGTACTCCACCGGCTACTGTTCAACCATCCCTCCACCATTTACTGTTCATCCAGCCCTCCACACCACGGGGTCCTACTCAACTACCCCTCCACGGCCACCCCTCCACCGTCACCTGTTCATCCAGCCCTCCACACCACGGGGTCCTGTTCATCCAGAGGCAACGCCACTGCTCACTGTTCATCCAACCCCCCCTCGCAATGCTCACTGTTCATTCAATCAATCGGCTTCAGTTAGCAGCAGTAGCGAAGGAATCGCTCGATCAGGTTCAGTTAATAGCCATCGATCAATCGCTCGGGTTCAGTAACACGTAGCCTGCAGTGCAATCGCTCGGGTTCAGTTAGAGCCCAACGCCTCGCTCGGGTTCAGTTAGAGCCAATGCCTCACACACACGCGCATACGTGTACGAGAGAAACGCGCATCGCTCGGCCCCGGACCTCCCACCGTAACCGGGAACTCCCTGAAATTTTCCTCCCCCTCGCTTCTAGCACGGTTTTTTCCGTCATGGACGTCCCAAAGAATGTCATGCAGTAGCGTCTCCGGCCCGTCCAGGATGAAAAGCCCATTTTCTGTCATGATTTTTTTTCATAGAAGTAGGAGCCCACCATAGCTATGATGATACCGGGTTTTGTCACAATTATCGTCATAGAAGTGTCATATCTATGACAGAAAAAATTCGTTCGGCCCAAAATGTCACGATTGTGTCTTTTTTTTGTAGTGCATTAGGATCATATTCTGAACAAGAGTCAGCAGGTGGGGAGCGTGTGAGTTTCATTGCATCCAGAATGGCAGTCAATGCCTTGGTGCCAATTTTGTAAGTCATTGCAGTGTTTAGGTTTAAGAGTGGACTGCTGCTAATGCGACACAAAGCAGCTAAACAGATCATAGTGTAGATATAATGGGACAACCATAAGGACTAGTGTAGAATCACCAAAGTGGAACTTGCTGGAATATATGTGCTAGTATTGCCGGTACGGATAGAAAGGCTTCGAATACCAGCTCTCTTCAACTGAAGGTGTGGTACTGTTAATATCAGTGTAACTCTCAAAGGCGACACAGCTCCCTGCATTTCCTTGCTATTCTGATAGGATTCAAGTAGGTAGGCGACTACAAAACCTATTCCTATGTTTACAAAATCCTACGAATCAAAGAGGCCTGAAGAGTTCAAAGTGTCCATCACAATCGACTGTATAAACCTCTACACTTCAAATGTCCCTACTCATTTCACTATAAGGAACATATTGTACTACTATCATACTCCCTCCGTTCCAAAATATAAGTCTTGGTAGAGATTTCCACCATGGATAACATACAGATGTATTCAGATACATTTTAGAGTGTAGATTCACTCATTTTGCTCCATATGTAGTCCATGGTGGAATCTATACAAAGACTTATATTTAGGAACAGAGAGAGTACTTATTAAAGAAGAACAGAAGAGGAACATGGTAAAGAAGAGAAAGCAGATTTTGGATATTAAAATGTTCGTTGCGCAATGCCAACACATGATGAACCAAAGCGCATTAAGAATGCAAATCACTGTTGTCTCTCGACCTTTTCAGGCGGTTGGATGAAGATCCTACATCTCCTAACACTTCTTATTCCTCGTCTCTAATTCTTCCCATACAGAACACCACACGGGCCACCGGCCAGACCACCGGCCCCCACCGCTCATGTTCCTCTGCCAACCCCACCCCCGCCCTCACCCGCGTCGAGTTTTCTTCATTCAGCGAGGCCCCACCACCGCCCCCCCACAACCACCGTCCCCACCCGACACCCTTCGTTCGCACCGGCGAACTCCGGCGAGCTCTGAAAAATCGACTGACCCAATTTTGAAATTTAGTCTACTATGATTTAACTAGTGTGGAATATAAAAGGGGAAAACCATAAGCATTGGGAGTATAGTGTTGAGCGTGCCATGGCGGATCTGAAGATGCAAACCGGACAAAGGTAACTTCGCAACCAATGTTTGCTTTCAACTAGCAAGTAAGTGATGGACAAGAGCAGTGGCAATATATTTTCTTGCTGCGATAAATAAGTTGAGCAGATACGAAAGAGTACTGCCTCTAGTGCGGCGCCGTGTATGCATCTGCTGAGTATTTAATGGTGTTGCGGTAGCGATGGCTGTCGACGACGTGGAAGCAGATCTAGGAGGGTAGATGGTGGCGGCAGGGTGCGATGGACGAGACAGTCATAGGAGTGGCGCCGGCAAGGTGGACGACATCGGGGATGAAGCGAGAGGGCGGGATGCAAGGATCCCAGTCCGAAGCCGTGGATGAGAGAGGTCGATCTGTTGTAATGGACGGTGGCGTCGGGGTATCAGCTCCGGCATGGTGAAGAAGGACGGCGATGGATGGGGTGGCGTACGGAGGAGGCTGGGGTGGAGAGGGTGTTTTGGCGCCTATGGAGTACGAATGGGGAAAAGGGAGGTAGAGAGGAAGGGGGAACCATGTATTCAGGGCGCGCATGTCTCAAATGCAAGGAAATTTACAAACATAGCCCCCGTTTCAAATTTCCTACATCACATCAATATTAGTCGGTTGGGGATAGGACGGTAATCTCGCATACACCAAATATTTGCCAACGAGAGTTTGTTTTTGGCGCCCACCATGTATGAATCGGGGAGGGAGTCGATTTCGACCGAGGACACACTGTGTTTTGGCGCCCACCGTGTATGAATCCGGGTGAGAGGCGGTTATGTCACGTTTGTGTGAAATTACAAACCTACCCCTATGAAGATAGGCTTTGCGTGGCAGGGATAGGCAGTAGTAATTTCCATCTCGCAGATTTTGTTTTCAGGCGGTTACTGCGACTTTCCCCGCTTCGTTCAAATTTTGGAGAGTGCACGTTTACCGTGCCAACTCAATTCGAATCCCGTTTGTATTCTATTTTTTCAGGTGGGATGCATTTTCGATTGGAATAAAATTCTATATACATCATTTTTTATATATACTTTCAAAAGCAAAACACCCTTTATACATAAATATGGTTTACAAATGGCATGATCTCAAATTCATAAGGTTGTATCCATCAATTTGGATTTTCAAATATTTGAAACCACTTTATGTTGAAATCCAATGTATGCATTCCTCGCTAACTGTCTCCAATTAATGTGTGTTTCATGCGGTTTTTTTAATTGCATATAAATCATGCATTGTTTCTAATTAAAGAATCTATGGATCACCAATATTGATAAACTATATGCATGTTTGATACACCAATTTGCGTTATGATATTATCGGTGTCGTGATCTCTAGTTTAAATATTCGAATCCCCTTTAATCCAGATATTCGTCTCATGTAGCTATCACTCATGATTATATACGACTATCTCTCTAGACCTATACGCGTTCATCGTCTCTCGGGCATCTCTCGTGCTACATGTATGTCAACAATGATCTTTTATCTTCATAACACACTGACGGTAGGTAACATCCCAAATTTTCAATTTGGAAAGTTATACATTAGATCATCATTGCATATCATATTTTATTGCATTTTTGGTTTGATCCTAGAAATTCTACGCAACTTAAGGACCCACGGAGAGAGTTGGGGATTTCGTTATTTTCATATTTGATTTTTCTCAATTTTTGAAAATAGGATCATTTGATTTTAATTATTTTATCTTCAATTATTTCAATAATAAAAAAATAAGAGAGAGGGAATAAAATGACTTTCCCAAAATAAAGAAATATTGAGGATTTAATATTAAAATCAAATAAGATTTTATTTCGGAGTTTTATCGCTATTTTATTTGAATTAGGAAAAATACGCGTTTTTCAAAATTGTATTTAGGCCCCAAAATTGTATTTAGAGGACGGGGAAATTTTATTTCGGGATTTTTGGAGGCCGTTTAGTATTTCTTTTCTTTGTTTTTCTGCGTGAAATTATTTAAAAAAAACGAACTGACCTACCGGGCCGTATCCGACTAGGACTCCTGGCCCCGCCAGCCTTTATAAGTCGGGAGGCCGCCGCCCCAGCCCACCCCTGCCGCCCGCGCCCCAAACCCTAACCCTAAGCCGCCGTCGTCGTCGTCGCCACCCGCGCCCTGCGCCGCCGCTGCCGCGCCGCACCGCCGCCGCCGCCGGAGCTGCCGCCAACCATCGGAGCCGCCACCACCGCCCTAGCCCCGCCGCCCTCGCCGGAGGTAGCCACCCGAGCCGCCGGTGGTTTTCGTCAGAAAACCTCCCGTTTTTTTATAAAACTGCAGTTGTTTTTTTGGATCGGTTCATTTATCCAGGTTTAGTTTATTTAGCGAACGCCCGTTCGTTCATTCATTTTAACGAATGGTTTTCGTCTTTTTGCAGCAGACAGCAGATGTTCGTTCATTAGCCAGTTCGTCCATTTTTCTTTTTCTCGGATTTTCCGCGATTATTTCTGATCGCGATTTCTGATCCGATTTTCGTTCTGGTATAACTTTTCGCTCGTTTATCGGAATCATTCGATTCAAGCGCCTAGAGTTTCGTCTCGAAACCCTCTTTCCGTTTAACCAACTCAAACAAGTCTTTGCTACTATAAATTTTACTTAGGCCCAGATTAGTGAACGAAGCTTGTTTCTTTCACCGTTTGTGTTTTGATGCTTCGTTTGTTTTGATTCTTTTTGCAAACCAGAGTTCTTAAGTTGAACTCTCTGGTTAGATCTCTTATTTGAGTTTTACCTGTGCATTAGATGATTGCTTATTGTATGCTTGTTTGTTTGCGATGGAGTACCCGAAGTGCGCCGCTTGATACTTCAAGTCTCTAGGTTTCACGGATCATCAGCAAAGCAAGTAACACTTTGATCATACCTTTTTACTACCCAGTTTTATTGCATTAGATCAATCCTCAAACAATTGCATGATTAGGATCTGATTAACATGTGGGTATTGGGAAGTAGATGAGGTAGTACTATTACCTGTTTTATTATCAAACCATTGGGAGTTACTTCTACGTTTGCTTATATTGCTATGCTATGCTAGTAGACGTGGATTGGGTGAGTGTATCCATGATAGATGTGAGATTTTTATTTAATGGTTTACTTAAGGTGGCAACTTAAATTCACATCTGGGTGGATTGAGGCACCTGGGGAACTGATATGTCCATTTTGCTTCATGCTTTTATATCAATATTTATTGCATTATGGGCTGTTATTACACATTATATCTCAATACTTATGGCCATTATCTCTTATTTTACAATGTTTACCATGAAGAGGGGGGATGCCGGTAGCTGGAATTCTGGCTGGAAAGGAGCAAATGTTGGAAACCTATTCTACACAACTCCAAAAGTCTTGCATCTCCACGAAACATCTTTTTGGATTTAATAAGAATTTTTGAGCGAGAGAAATACACCAGGGGGGGCACACCCTGTCCAGGAGAGAGGAGGGCGCCCCCCATATTGGGCGCGCCCCCTATCTCCTGGCCCCCCTGGTGGGCCTCCGGTGTCCATCTTCTGCTATATCAGAGCTTTTACCCTGGAAAAATTCATGGGCAAGCTTACGGGACGAAACTCCGCCGCCACGAGGTGGAACCTTGGCGGAATCAATCTAGGGCTCCGGCGGAGCTGTTTTGCCGGGGACACTTCCATCCGGGAGGGGGAAATCATCACGAACGTCATCACCAACGATCCTCTCATCGGGAGGGGGTCAATCTCCATCAACACCTTCACCAGCACCATCTCCTCTCAAAACCCTAGTTCATCTCTTGTATCCAATCTTGTATCAAAACCACAAAATGGTACCTGTGGGTTGCTAGTAGTGTTGATTACTCCTTGTAGTTGATGCTAATTGGTTTACTTGGTGGAAGATAATATGTTCAGATCCTTTATGCATATTATTACTCCTCTGATTATGAACATGAATATGCTTTGTGAGTAGTTACGTTTGTTCCTGAGGACATGAGTGAAGTCTTGCTATTAGTAGTCATGTGAATTTGGTATTCGTTCGATATTTTGATGAGATGTATGTTGTCTTTTCCTCTAGTGGTGTTATGTGAACGTCGACCGCATCACACTTCACCATTATTTGGGCCTAGAGGAAGGCATGTGGAAGTAATAAGTAGATGATGGGCTGCTAGAGTGACAGAAGCTTAAACCCTAGTTTATGCATTGCTTCGTTAGGGGCTGATATGGATCCATATGTTTAATGTTGTGGTTAGGTTTACCTTAATACTTCTTTTGTAGTTGCGGACGCTTGCAATAGGGGTTAATCATAAGTGGGATGCTTGTCCAATTAAGGGCAGTACCCAAGTGCCGGTCCACCCACATATCAAATTATGAAAGTACCGAACACAAATCATATGAACGTGATGAAAACTAGCTTGACGATAATTCCCAATGTGTCCGCAGGAGCTCCTTTCTCATTATTAGAATTTGTCCAGGCTTATCCTTTGCTACATAAAGGATTGGGCCACCTTGCTACACTTTACTTACTTTATTTACTTGTTACTCGTTACTATTTATCTTATTACAAAACTATCTATCACCTACAATTTCAGTGCTTGCAGAGAAAACCTTACCGAAAACTGCTTATCATTTCCTTCTGCTCCTTGCTGGGTTCGAGCCTCTTACTTATCGAAAGGACTACGATTGATCCCGTACACTTGTGGGTCATCAAGACTCTTTTCTAGCGCCGTTGCCGTGGTGTGTAGCGCTTTTGGTGAGTAGAACTTGGTAAGGAAACATTTATATAGTGTGCTGAAATTTTCTGTTACTTGTCACTATGGAAACTAATCCTTTGAGGGGCTTGTTTGGGGTATATTCACTCCAACCAGAAGAGCAAAGAGTTGCTCCTCAACCTACTGAACTTTATGAAAATATTTACTTTGAGATTCCTTTGGGTATGATAGAGAAACTGCTAGCTAATCCATTTGCAGGGGATGGAACATTGCATCTCGATTTACACCTTATCTTTGTCGATGAAGTTTGTAGATTATTTAAGCTTGCAGGTATTCCCGATGATGTTGTCAAAAGGAAGGTATTCCCTTTATCTTTGAAGGGAGATTCATTGACATGGTATAGGCTATGTGATGATACGAGTTCTTGGAATTATAAACGATTGAAGTTGGAATTTCACCAGAAGTTCTATCCTATGCATCTTGTTCATCGTGATCGTAATTACATATATAATTTCTGGCCTCGCGAAGGAGAAAGCATCGCTCAAGCTTTGGGGAGGCTTAAATCAATGTTATATTCATGCCCCAATCATGAGCTCTCTCGGGAAATGATTATTCAGAACTTTTATGCTCGGCTTTCTCTTGATAATCGCATCCTGCTCGATACTTCTTGTGGTGGTTCTTATATGCTGAAGACTATTGATTTCAAATGGGACTTATTTGAAAGAATTAAATGTAACTCTGAAGATTGGGGTTCCGACGGTGGTAAGGAGTCAGGTATGACACCTAAGTTCGATTGTGTTAAATCTTTATGGATACCGATGCTTTTCGTGGATTTAGCATTGAGTATGGACTAGACTCTGAGATAGTAGCTTCTTTTTGTGAATCTTTTGCTACTCATGTAAATCTCCCTAAAGAGAAGTGGTTTAAATATAATCCTCCTGTTGAAGTGAAAGTAGTTGCACCTATTACAGTCAAAGAAAAGACTATTACCTATAGTGATCCTATTGTTCCTACTGCTTTTGTTGAAAAACCTCCTTTTCCTGTTAGGATAAAGGATCATGCTAAAGCTTCGACTGTTGTTCGTAAGAGTAATACTAGGACTTATACACCTCCTGAGCAAATTAATGTTGAACCTAGTATTGCTATGGTTAAAGATCTCTTGGATCAGGATTTAGATGGGCATGTTATTTCTTTCTATGGTGAGACTGCCAATATTGCTAGGCCAGATAATAAGACACATAGACCTATCATAGGCATGCCTGTTATTTCTGTTAAAATAGGAGATCATTGTTATAATGGTTTATGTGATATGGGTGCTAGTGCTAGTGCAATACCTTATACCTTATATCAAGAAATTATGCATGATATTGCAACCATTGAATTAGAAGACATTGATGTTACCATTAAGCTTGCTAATAGGGATACCATTAAACCTGTTGGGATTGATGGAGATGTTGAAGTTTTGTGTGGGAAGGTTAAATACCCTGCTGATTTTCTTGTTATCGGTTCCCCACAAGATGATTTTTTCCCATTATTTTCGGTAAACCCTTCTTGAATACAGCTACTGCTAAGATTAATTGTGGAAAGATTATTGTCACTATTGGCATAGATGGTATGTCTCATGAGTTTAATTTTGCTAAGTTTAGTAGACAACCTCGTGATAGAGAACCACCTAGTAAGGATGAAATTATTGGTATTGCTTCCGTTGTTGTTCCTCCAACTGATCCGTTAGAACAATATTTGCTAGACCATGAAAATGATATGTTTATGAAGGAAAGAGAGGAAATAGATGAAGTGTTCCTTAAATAGGAACCTGTGCAGAAACATAACCTTCCTATTGAAATTCTTGGGGATCCCCCTCCATGCAAGGGTGATCCCGTGTTTGAACTCAAACCATTACCTGATAATCTTAAGTATGCTTATCTTGATGAAAAATAAATATATCCTGTTATTATTAGTGCTAACCTTTCAGAGAAAGAAGAAGAAAGATTATTGAAAAGTCCGAAGAAGCACCGAGCTGCTATTGGATATACCCTGGATGATCTTAAGGGCATTAGTCCCACATTATGCCAACACAAAATTACAGTGGTGAAAGATGCCAAACCAGTTAGAGATCCTCAAAGACGATTAAATCCCAAGATGAAAGAAGTGGTAAGAAAGGAGATACTAAAGCTCCTCGAGGCAGGTATTATTTATCCCGTTGCTGATAGTAAATGGGTAAGCCCTGTCCATTGTGTTCCTAAAAAGGGAGGTATTACCGTTGTTCCTAATGATAAAGATGAATTGATCCCGCAAAGAATTATTACAGGTTATAGGATGGTAATTGATTTCCGTAAGTTAAATAAAGCTACTAAGAAAGATCATTACCCTTTACCTTTTATTGATCAAATGCTAGAAAGATTATCCAAACACACTCATTTCTGCTTTCTAGATGGTTATTCTGGCTTCTCTCAAATACCTGTGTCGGCGAAGGATCAATCTAAAACTACTTTTACCTGCCCTTTTGGTACTTTTGCTTATAGACGTATGCCTTTTGGTTTATGTAATGCACCTGCTACTTTTCAAAGATGCATGATGGCTATATTCTCTGATTTTTGTGAAAAGATTTGTGGGGTATTCATGGATGACTTTTCCGTTTATGGATCCTCTTTTGATGATTGTTTGAGCAACCTTGATCGAGTTTTGTAGAGATGCGAACACACTAGTCTTGTCCTGAATTGGGAAAAGTGTCACTTTATGGTTTATGAAGGCATTGTCTTGGGGCACAAGATCTCCGAGAGAGGTATTGAAGTTGATAAAGCCAAGGTTGATGCTATTGAAAAGATACCATGTCCCAAGGACATAAAAGGCATGAGAAGTTTCCTTGGTCATGCCGGTTTTTATAGGAGGTTCATTAAGGACTTTTCTAAAATCTCTAGGCCTCTGACTAATTTATTGCAAAAAGATATTCCTTTTGTCTTTGATGATGATTGTGTTGAAGCATTTGAAATACTTAAGAAAGCTTTGATCACTGCACCTATTGTTCAGCCACCTGATTGGAATTTACCTTTTGAAATTATGTTCGATGCTAGTGATTATGTTGTAGGTGCTGTTCTAGGGCAAAGAGTCGATAAGAAATTGAATGTTATCCAGTATGCTAGTAAGAATCTTGATACTGCCCTGAGAAATTATGCTACTACTGAAAAAGATTTCTTAGCAATTGTGTTTGCATGTGATAAGTTTAGACCATATATTGTTGATTCCAAAGTTACTATTCACACTGATCATGCTGCTATTAAATATCTTATGGAAAAGAAAGATGCTAAGCCTAGACTCATAAGATGGGTCCTCTTGCTCCAAGAATGTGACTTGCATATTATTGATAGAAAGGGAGCTGAGAACCCCGTTGCAGACAACTTGTCTAGGTTAGAGAATGTTCTTGATGACCCACTGCCTATTAATAATAGCTTTCCTGATGAACAATTAACGGTCATTAATGCTTCTCGTACTGCTCCTTGGTATGCTGATTATGCTAATTACATTGTTGTAAATTTTATACCACCTAGTTTCACATACCAGCAAAAGAAAAAGTTCTTTTATGATTTAAGACATTACTTCTGGGATGAATCACACCTTTATAAAGAAGGAGTAGATGGTGTTGTTAGATGTTGTGTGCCTGAGCATGCACAGGAATAGATTCTACGCAAGTGCCACTATGAATCCTATGGAGGACACCACGCTGGAGATAGAACTGCACACAAGGTACTACAATCTGGTTTTTATTGGCCTACTCTCTTCAAAGATGCTCGTAAGTTTGTCTTATGTTGTGATGAATGCCAAAGAATAGGTAACATTAGTAGACATCAAGAAATGATTATGAATTATTCTCTTGTTATTGAACCATTTGATGTTTGGGGCTTTAATTATATGGGACCTTTTCCTGCCTCTAATGGTTATACACATATTTTAGTTGTTGTTGATTACGTTACTAAGTGGGTAGAAGCTATTCCAACTAGTAGTGCTGATCATAACACTTCTATTAAAATGCTTAATGAAGTTATTTTTCCGAGGTTTGGAGTCCCTAGATATCTTATGACTGATGGTGGTTCACATTTTATTCATGGTGTTTTCTGTAAGATGCTTGCTAAGTATGATGTCAATCATAGAATCACATCTCCTTATCATCCATAGTCTAGTGGTCAAGTAGAGTTGAGCAATAGAGAGCTCAAATTAATTTTGCAAAAGACTATGAATAGTTCTAGAAATAATTGGTCCAAAAAACTTGATGATGCATTATGGGCCTATACAACTGCATACAAAAATCCTATGGTATGTCTCCATATAAGATGGTTTATGGAAAAGCATGTCATTTACCTCTTAAACTTGAACATAAGGCATATTGGGCTATGAAAGAGCTCAACTATGACTTCAAACTTGCTGGTGAGAAGAGGTTATTTGATATTAGCTCACTTGATGAATGGAGAACTCAAGCCTATGAGAATGCCAAGCTATTCAAAGAAAAAGTCAAACGCTGGCATGATAAGAGGATACAAAAGCGTGGGTTTAACATAGGAGATTATGTGTTATTATTCAACTCTCGTTTAAGATTTTTTGCAGGAAAACTTCTCTCAAAATGGGAAGGTCCTTACGTTATCGAGGAGGTCTATCATTCTAGTGCCATAAAAAATCAACAACTTCGAAGGCACTAGTCCAACGGTGGTAAACGGTCAAAGAATTAAACATTATATCTCAGGTAATCCTATCAATGTTGAAATTAATATCATTGAAACCGTAACCCCGGAGGAATACATAAGGGACACTTTCCAGAACGTTCCAGACTCCAAAAAGGAATAGGTATGTGGTACAGTAAGTAAACCGACTCCAAAACAACTCTAATGGCAATTTTTATCAGTTTTGGAATATTTAAGAATTTTAGCAAGAAAGAAGTAGTCTGAAAGGGACATGAGGCTCCCACGAGAGTGGAGGGTGCCCCCCTACTGGGCGCGCCCCCCTGTCTCGTGGGCACCTCGTGTGCCTCCCGGACTCCATTTTCTTGCACGTTACATATTTTGTTCGGTAAAATTTCATTATATATACTCCCGAAGGTTTTGACCACCGTATCATGCAAATATCCTCTGTTTTCATTTCGAGCTGTTTCTGTTGCAGATCTAAGAGCATCATCTCGTCTCCAAGCACTCCCAACGACACGTTTTTTGAGAGGGTTATCAACCCCTATCTCGCGGAAGTGCTGCAACACCCTCAAACCAATGAGATGCGTGAGGGGGTGCTGCACATCCGTGATGTGGATGGATCAAGGCGTACCGGGAGATGGAGAAAAAGCTCGAAGCCGTGGAGCAGCAAGTTTTCAAGAGTCAAGGGATGGTGGAGCGTGGACTCAATGCCAACCAGGTGATGATCACGGAGTTCACCAACAACCACAAGCTGGATGCCAAAGTCATTGGGGAGACCATCTTCAAGCTTCAAGAGAAAATCGAGCACCTCCAAGCCCAGATCTATGACCTGCAAAACCAAAACTGTGAGTATGAATATAGATTCAAGAGGATGAGTTTGGCTGCAGATTTAAGGATCCCGGAGACTCGATCATCCTTCTATTATGGAGAGCCTATGCCTTGGAAGACGGACGACAAGCCTACATCATCAACAACTTCTACTTCACCACCTCCGAGGACATAAACACATGGGTATGGGCACTCCCCTTGGCAACTGCCAAGCTTGGGGGAGGTGCCCCAGTATCGTATCACCAGCACACTCCTATCTTTACCGATTTATTTAGTTCAATCCTTTTAGTAGTATCTTGATCTAGTAGTTTGAAGTTTTGATATCAAGTAGTTTTGAGTTTTGCATTGTGATCTCTTTTTGCAATCGAGTCCGTGAGCTATCTATAATAAAGATTAGTGTTGAGTCAAGGACTTTGCTATGTTGCTATGATCTTGAGAAAGTAGAAAGAATAAAAGAGTTCATATTGATCTTATGGATAGTGATGACTTCACATATAGAAAGTATGAGGCATAAAAAATGTTGAGAGTTGATAAACTTAGCCTTGGTCATCGTTGCAATTAATAGGAAGTGATAAAGAAAGAGGGGTTCACATATAAATATATTATCTTGGACACCTTTTATAATTGGGAGCACTCATCAAGTATGACATGCTAAAAGAGTTGACGTTGGACAAGGAAGACAATGTAATGGTTTATGTTTTCCGACATCTCAGTTAAAGTATATTGTCATTGACCTTCCAAACATGTTGAGCTTGCCTTTCCCCCTCATGCTAGCCAAATTCCTTGCACCAAGTAGAGATACTACTTGTGCTTCCAAATATCCTTAAACCCAGTTTTTCCATGAGATTCCACCATACCTACCTATGGATTGAGTAAGATCCTAGAAGTAAGTTGTCATCGGTGCAAGCAATAAAAATTGCTCTCTAAATATGTATGACTTATTAGTGCAGAGAAAATAAACTTTGTACAATCTTGTTGTGGAAGTAATAAAAGCGACGGTGTCGGTGTCAAAACCGGCGGATCTCGGGTAGGGGGTCCCGAACTATGCGTCTAGGCGGATGGTAACAGGAGACAAGGGACACGATGTTTTTACCCAGGTTCGGGCCCTCTCGATGGAGGTAAAATCCTACTCCTGCTTGATTGATATTGATGATATGGGTAGTACAAGAGTAGATCTACCACGAGATCAGAGAGGCTAAACCCTAGATGCTAGCCTATGGTATGATTGTTGTTCTGTCCTAGGGACTAAAACCCTCCGGTTTATATAGGCACCAAGGAGGGTTAGGGTTACACAGAGTCGGTTACCATGGTAGGAGATCTACATATCCGTATCGCCAAGCTTGCCTTCCACGCCAAGGAAAGTCCCATCCGGACACGGGACGAAGTCTTCAATCTTGTATCTTCATAGTTGAGGAGTCCGGCCAAAGGCTATAGTCCAGCCATCCGGACACCCCCTAATCCAGGACTCCCTCAGTGGCCCCTGAACCAGGCTTCAATGACGACAAGTCCGGCGCGCATATTGTCTTTGGCATTGCAAGGCGGGTTCCTCCTCCGAATACTTCATAGTAGATTTTGAACACAAGGATAGTGTCCAGCTCTGCAAAATAAGTTCCACATACCACCATAGAGAGAATAATATTTACACAAATTCAATCTGCTGATGTATTTCGTGGTGTGACATCACAGCACGGGCAAGCCTTTATTCGAATCATTTTTATTGTCCCACCTCAGCACGTTTAGCGAGGCAGTTTCCTTGGCACGTCTTGTCAAAGCAGAGATCAAGTCCCCTTATTCCGGGATTCTCATTAATACAGGCGTGGGTAACCCAGTCATGCCCGTTGGCACGTCTCCTCTATCGAAGGTGAGTCCTGAACGGTCACGGGGAAGGCTCTTGGTATCCAACCTATTTATAAAGAGACCAAGGCTGCACTCGTTTCTTTCAATCTCAATCGAATCCGCCCCTTGACTCGAGTTACAACACCCAAAGCTCTAGATTCAGGCGCTTCGGACCTTCGATGATGTCCGGCTCCGACCTGCAAGGTCGGTGGATGCCTTCCTCCGTTATGGAAGAAGATGTGCTAAAGCTAAGAGACGCCAGGTATCTAACCAGCAAAATTTCGCATAGGTTGCCCACCCAACGGCAGGTTATTCCCACTCCCAAGCCTGGTGAAAGCATGGTGTTCGCGTCTCACTTCCTTCGAGGGCTAGGCTTCCTGACGGACCCCTTCGTGAGGGGGCTCATGTTTTATTATGGGTTGGAATTTCACGACTTGCATCCGGAGTCCATCCTCCACATCTCATCGTTCATTGTCGTATGCGAAGCCTTCCTCCGCATTACCCCTCACTTCGGATTGTGGATCAAGACCTTCAAAGTGGAGCCGAAGATGATTAGGGGGCAGCAGGCAGAGTGCGGAGTGGCTGTTATAAGCAGGAATGCTGATGCTCCGTGGCGCGGGGCTCTTTCCAAGAGGAGCTCAGCCTATGGCAACAAGAATGGTTTTATATCATAGCTCCCAGGGGCACCAAATGGGTGGCGCTGCCAGCCTTTCGCTCGGGTCCTCCATCGCGGCTGGCGTCATGGGTCAATAAAGGACTTGACTGGGGTCCGTCCAAGGACGTGCCCTTGTTGTAGGGCCGCATTCAAGACCTCCTAGAGAGAGATCACTCTGGTCGTAGCAGTGCAGATCATGCTGATTCGTCGCATCCTGCCCTGCAAACGTCGCCCCCTCCGCCTGTGGGAATTTATCCCGGAGGGACCATGAGCTCTCCAACATTTTATGGGTGCAAGGCCGATGGAGATGTATAAGCTTTTCTTCGGATCACAAGCGATGTGTCCGGACTTGACCGAGGACGCAGGTCCGAGCTGCAATCGCCCGGATACTCAAGTAAGTAGCCCTATACCCAGACACGCTATCCCATATTTATCATGAATTTTCCCTCAAAAGAGTTGTCCCTTGAGCAGGAGTGGATAGCAAAAGCAAAGTTAATCAGGTGTCCGGGCCCCCTCCTTGAGACCATGCCGGATCCCGTGTTAACCGGGATGCTGGAGGCTGCGCCTTCGGAAGAAGGTGAAGGGGGGAACAAGGAAGCTACCGCCTTCGTGAAGGAGGCTGTCAGGAAAGGAGGGATCGAGAATCCCTCCATCCCAGGGAAGAAGAGGACCGCCTCTGAAGACCCGGAGACCATGATCTCAAAGCGGGGGAAGAAATTTTCGTCAGAGGATCCTGCGCCGAGAGATGCCTCGGCCGCATTGTGCCCCCAAGGGGATCAGGCCTCCACCGAGCCGTAAGTAAAAAGGGGAGTTAAAATAAAGGATACCCCTGCCTTATTTCTGATGAAGATAATCGAAATTTTACCTTGTAGTTCGAATCCCAGCCCTTCTCAGCAGAGCTCATCTTCGGGGGATCTTCGACCGGAGATGATAGAGAATGAAACGCCTTCCCCTGCCGTACCGTCTTGCGAGGCGGGCAACCCTGAGGTGTCGTCGCGGAGGGTTTCTCCGAGTCCGGCAGGGCCGGAAGGCAGTCATATGTCCCCCCAAAGCCCTCCACGTCCGGCCTTCGAAAAAGGCCATCGGACCAGTCCGGCACCACCTGGTGTATGGTCGGAGGAGCTGAAGGATCTGCTCGGGCGAGCGTCTATCTCAGAAGATCACCGTGCGTTAATGGGTACGGTGATTGAAAGGATTTCATCCGCTGAGAGCGGATTGCATGAAGCCGTCAGAAGTTTACTGACAGGTTTTGAGGTACGCAAAATGATGTACCTTGTGACACTTCCGCATATAAAATGCGCCTTGTGTAGATAGTAGCCTCTGAGGCTCAGTGTGTTGTCAAAAAATGACAGCGCGCCGAGGATCATAATCCCAGGTATAATATGTCGCCCGTCCTATGTAGGTGGCGAAGGGTCCGGTGGCTAGCCGGACTGATGAATTTGCCAAACTAAAGCGGCAACTTGACGTGGCGGATGCCGACATCGCGCTTGTCAATAAGAGACTTGACGAGTCACAAGGTATGCAATTTCTCAGCGAACACCTGGTAAGGGAGCTTGATGCCCGTGCCTTACAACATGTATGCTTGATGCAGATGGTGCCGCTTCCATGGAGAACCTTCAGGCGGAGCTTGCCCGAGCTAAGGAGCAGGCCAGAAAGAGTGAGGTGGCTGCCTTGAGGGCGGCCTAAGAGCTAAAAGCTGAACAGGCTGTTCACTGCCAAAGCAAGAATGAAATGGCCGAGATGGCCGTGAAGTTGAAGAATGCTGCCAACCGCAGCAAGCTTCTTGAAAAAGAAGATCGAGCGGTACAAGAGGACCTGAAGAAGGCCACTACCGAGGCCAAGGATGCTCGCTCTGCGATGAGAGCTATGAAGGAGGAGCTGCATCAGGCCGGAGATATCCCAGCTGGAAAGCCCTTTCTGCTGCGGAGGAAATTCATGGATCGTAAATATGCTCAGTTGGACCGGCTGTGGAGTGCGGAGGATGCTTATCTGGACTTGGCGGCAAGTGCCGCGGACGCGGCCGAACACTTCCGAGATCAAAAGGATCACGAAATGGAAAAGGTTTTTTGGTCGCAGTTCCATAATCCAGAGCGCCCACTTCCATTAACCGATCGCTTGGCCGAATGGGCGGAGCTGAATAGGTTATCCGGACTTGCCATGAAGGATGTTGTGAGTCTTTTGTGGCCGAAGAGGCCCGAGCCGAAGAGTTATTTTGGCTTGGTGCAGCAGTTCCTTGGTACAGTGCCGCATATCAATGCAATGAGGAGGTCGGCATGCATAGAGGGTGCGCGGATGGCTCTTGCCCGTGTCAAGACATACTTGGCGAAGATCAAGGCTACCGATATTGCATCCTAAGATTCGGACGAAAGCTGAGTACCTGTCGAGCACTATTTTCAGGAAGTTCTGCAGGGCGCTCGTTTAATAGAGACGCAGTGCTCGAAGGATATTATGTTCGAATAACATGTATTATTGTGAAACAATGTTTCGATGAAATATAAAAGCTTTTTATACTTGTGCCTTCAAGAATTAAAATACCTCATGTGCGGCCGTTGATGTATATGTGTATATAACCTGAAAGATGGCAGTCTTCAGCTTCAGCCCCCAGGCATATAATGTGGGGGTGTTTGCAAAAGGCGCATTTTCACACTTGATCCAACATATTGGTCCTATAAAGGAGGTGGTAGCGCCGCAAACTAGGCAACCGGACTATAATGCTTTTATCACTTTCACTTAGCCATAGGAGTTTGGCAGTGGGGCTACTATATAGCCCCTAGGGGCACCGCGCTCACCCGAATTCGGGGCGCGTAAGTGCCTGACGGGAAACGGCCCTTCGTCAAAGGGGCGGAATCCTAAAGATTCCGGCGGGTCATAGAGTGGTTGACCAGTCTCACGCTATATCATGACAGTCAGTTTTCGGCTTTCTCTACTGAGGTGCTCGCCTGGCCGAACCGGGGCACAATCATAGTAGTTCTCCTAGTGTCGCCTTAGCCGATAGAGCGGAACGTAAGGCAGCAGAACACAGGAGCCGAGCAAACCCAACATTTGACCAAAGACATGATTCCGAGCTGATGCATATAAGGCCTAACTCGAGACGCCGAACACTCCCTAAGGTATTCGGTCTTTATGAAAACGGGCCGAACAACGCCCTTGGTAATAAGCCCCTGGTGTCCAGGTACACGCAAAATTCTGACGTGCCCCATGCCAAAATGCCAGCCTCTTCCTCGGTTATAGCAAGAAACCTGGGGATGTGTATCAACAAGAGACAGTAAAAAAGGTTTACGTAGGGTCTTAATCTGAAAAGAATCCTTGTCATGGGTCCCTACTGCACGTCTGTGCCTGTGTCTCCATTGTGCCGTATCCTGGACGGGTGTAGCACGGTGTTCATCTGTAAAAGAGAGGAACTTAGTTGAAAAAGATCATGCGAAAGTGTACGTTATGTTAAATAAACAAGGTACGATTCAAAAAAAAGTGAAAAGAATTGAGCTTTATTGTCTCTTGTTGTACGGCGCGGAGCCCCTTGCACAGGGGTATGCGGCTAGTAAGCCCTTGTATGTTTACGCCGGACTCGTCTAGCTGTGTCCGGGGTCTGGACGACCTGTTTAGGTGCTTCGATCCCAGTAGTGCTTGGTAGCTACTTGCAAATGGGGCGAGGTGGAAGTTTAACTTTTCATGGCTGAAGTTGTCGGGTGAGCCGAACACAACTTCTAGCAGTAAAGAGCCCGTACAATGGGCATATGGGCCTGGCCTTACCCCTTGAAAGGAAGTGTTGCTATGGCGAATTTTGGCTTGGTCTATCCCCATTTTGCGGATTGTGTCCTGATATAGCAGGTTTAGATCACTGCCGCCGTCCATTAGGACTTGTGTAAATTGGAGTCCGTCGATTATCGGATCTAATATCAAGGCAGTCCATCCTGCATTCCGGATACTTGTAGAGTAATCCTGATGGTCGAAGGTGATTGGTTTTAATAACCAGTGGCGGGACTCCTCTGGGATAGGCCACACGGCGTGTATCTCTATGGGCGCCATTCTGTTTTTCCCTTTTATCACGTAAAGTGAGTTTACTGTTTTGACTTCTTGTGGGAAATTCTTTTGTTTTCCGGTGCTCTGCTTGTGGGGTTCATCATCGTCCTCGCTTGGTGTGTCGAGCCCCTTGTGTTCGGCGTTGAGTTTGCCGGACTTCTTGAAGACCCAACAATCTCTGTGGATATGGTTTGCAGGCTTCCCGGGAGTACTGTGGATTTGGCATATCTTGTCCAAGATTTTGTTTAAGTTAGATAGCTCGTCCCTGTTATCCTTAAGGGGCAGTTTTGTATGACTCTTCCATGACCTTTTGAATCCGGCATTGACTATCGTGCTCTTCGGCTTGTTTCCCTTTGTCCGGCGCTGGTCCTTGCTGCGTCGCGGTTTCCCGTTTCCATCCCTGACTTCGGATGTACTTGGGTCGCTGGTACTGCATCTTGCCAGCCAGCTATCCTCTCCCGCGCAAAAGCGGGTCATGAGGCTTGTTAATGCGGCCATTGTTCTTGGCATTTCTTGGCAGAGGTGTCTGGAGAGCCATTCGTCTCGGACGTTGTGTTTGAAAGCTGCTAAGGCTTCGGCGTCCGGACAGTCGACTATTTGGTTCTTTTTAGTAAGGAATCTGTTCCAAAATTTTCAGGCCGACTCTCCGGGTTGTTGAGTTATGTGACTTAAATCGTCTGCATCCGAAGGTCGGACATAGGTCCCTTGAAAATTTTCCCGAAAAGCGTCCTCGAGCTCTTCCCAACTTCCAATGGTGTTTTCGGGGAGGCTTTTGAGCCAATGCCGGGCTGGCCCTTTGTGCTTGAGAGGTAAGTGTTTTATGGCATGGAGGTCATCTCCTCTAGCCATGTGTATGTGGAGGATGTAATCCTCGATCGAGACTCCAGGGTCTGTTGTTCCGTCGTATGCCTCTATGTTTACGGGTTTAAATCCCGCTGGAAATTCATAATCCAGAACCTCATCGGTGAAACTTAGGGGGTGTGCGGCACCCCTATATTTAGGTGTACCATAATATTCCGATACTTGATGTGTTGCATTGCTTACTAGAGCTTGCTTTCTTGGCCCGTAGATAGATCTAACTGGGCCATCTTTTTGATGTGAATCCGTGTGCGGATCGCGTGTCGACTTGTGTGCGGCGCCGTTTGCCGCTCTATGTTTGCCATGGGATCATCTATCCGACCGGGTGGTCTACTTGTTCTTTGATTGCGGGGGCTCTACGGCCTCCTCGTCAAATTCGGGCAGTAGTTTTCGCTTCGGGTAGCTCTTTGTTCGGCGATTATCGCCATATTTGTCTGCGGTGTTGAGTACTTTGCTCCATCTGATTCTGAGCGCATCTTCCGTTGTTTTGAGTTTCTGCTTCTGCTTTTACAGGCTACGCGCAGTGGCGACGAGCATTTTGTGGAGGTTCTTCTGCTCCAGCAACTTGTCTGGTGTCAGATCGTCCGGACTATTACCTTCGCCAGGGACGGATTGTTTATCCAGGTTGTCCTGTTCGGACGGTTGCTTGATAGCATGTTCGTCGTCCAGCAGTTCGCCCTGCTCTATGGTTGGGTCTGTATGGCTGTTGTCTTTGTTGAGGCGGGACTTTGAGCGGCGCTTACGTCGCTGTTTTGACTGCTTTTCGAGGGAATGATCCCTCGTGGCGTCCTGTTGTTCCTCGTCGTCGCTTCCTTTAGGTGTGTCAACCATGTATACATCGTGAGATGAGGTGGCTGTCTAGTGTCCTATAGGTACTGGTTCATGTTTGTCTCCTACATCGTCGTCCATACCGTCGATGTCTTCGGAGTCGAAGTTGAGCACGTCGTTTAAACTTTCGACAGTGGCTACAAAGTGGGTGGTGGGTGGGAGTCAAATTTCTTCGTCGTCTGCATCCCAACTTTGCTGACCATAGTCCGGCCAGGGCTCTCCTGATAGAGAGAGAGACTTTAGTGAATTTAGGATGTCGCCAAAGGTCGAGGGCAGAAAGATGTCCGTGGTGGTGAACTCCATGATCGGCGCCCAATCGGCGATTGGCAGGGGCGCAGAAGGTTCGGACTCTAGAGAGGAGTCCGGCGCCTTGGAGTCACGAACTTCGCAAAGGACAGGGTTGGTGTTCGGCTCAATTGCCGTAGAGATAGCAGCCCCCGAGGCGGTGTCCAGCCACCCATCCTCGATCGGCGCAGTCGGCTCCGAGCTAAGGGCCGAAGCGGACACTTGTGCGTCCTCCAGGGCACTGTCCAGCGGTAGAGCTAGATCATGCCCATCATGACAGTGCGGCGCGCTTGGCTGTGGCTCGAACCCGTCAAAGATCAAGTCTCTGCGAACGTCAGCCGTATAGTTCAAACTTCCAAATCAGACCTGATGGCCAGGGGCGTAGCTTTCAATCTGCTCCAGATGGCCAAGCGAATTGGCCCACAGTGCAAAGCCGCCGAATACGAAGATCTGTCCGGGGAGAAAAGTCTCACCCTGGACCGTATCATTGTTGATGATCGGAGGAGCCATCGGGCCTAAAGATGACGACACAGAGGAACTCTCAATGAAAGCACCAATGTCGGTGTCAAAACCGGCGGATCTCGGGTAGGGGGTCCCGAACTGTGCGTCTAGGCGGATGGTAACAGGAGACAAGGGACACGATGTTTTTACCCAGGTTCGGGCCCTCTAGATGGAGGTAAAACCCTACTCCTACTTGATTGATATTGATGATATGGGTAGTACAAGAGTAGATCTACCATGAGATCAGAGAGGCTAAACCCTAGAAGCTAGCCTATGGTATGATTGTTGTTCTGTCCTACGGACTAAAACCCTTCGGTTTATATAGGAACCGAGGAGGGTTAGGGTTACACAAAGTCGGTTACCATGGTAGGAGATCTACATATCCGTATCGCCAAGCTTGCCTTCCACGCCAAGGAAAGTCCCATCCGGACACGGGACGAAGTCTTCAATCTTGTATCCTCATAGTCCAGGAGTCCGGCCAAAGGCTATAGTCCGGCCATATGGACACCCCCTAATCCAGGACTCCCTCAGACGGACTGCACAATAAAGGTCCACATACAAGGGGCAATATAAAGTGACATTCTTTTGCATTAAGATTTTGTGCATCGACCCTAAACGCACATGACAACCTCTACTTCGCTCTGCGAAGGATCTATCTTTTACTTTATGTTTTTACTCTATGCTTGAGTCAAGGTGATCCTCGCCTTTCCCTTTTTCATTTTATCCTTTGGCAAGCTCCTCATGTTTGAAAGATCATGATATATATATCCAATTGGATGTAAGTTAGCATGGGCTATTATTGTTGACATCACCTAAAGGTGAATACGTTGGGAGGCAACACAATAAGCCCCTATCTTTCTCAGTGCCCGGATGAAACTCCATAACCACAAGTATTGCGTGAGTGTTAGCAATTATAGAAGACTACAAGATAGTTGAGTATGTGAATTTGCTGGAAAGCTCTATTGTTGACTCTTTTTGATGTTACGATAAATTGCAATTGCTTCAATAACTGAGATTATAGTTTGTTAGTTCCCAATGAAGTTTTTGAACCATACTTAACTTTGTGAATTGATTGTTACTTGAGCATAAGAAATCATATGGTAAAATCTATATATGTTGTTGTTATTAGAATGATCATTATGCCCTCATGTCCGTATTTTATTTTTATCGACACCTCTATCTCTAAACATGTGGACATATTTTTTTATTCCGGCTTCCGCTTGAGGACAAGCGAGGTCTAAGCTTGGGGGAGTTGATACGTCCATTTTGCATCATGCTTTTATATCAATATTTATTGCATTATGGGCTGTTATTACACATTATATCTCAATACTTATGGCTATTCTCTCTTATTTTACAAGGTTTACCATGAAGAGGGGGAATGCCGGCAGCTGGAATTCTGGCTGGAAAAGGAGAAAACATTGGAAACCTATTCTGCACAACTCCAAAAGTCCTACAAATCCCTGAAACATCTTTTTGGATTTAATAAGAATTTTTGAGCGAAAGAAATACACCAGGGGGCCCACGCCCTGTCCAGGAGAGAGGAGGGCGCCCCTCCCCCCTATAGGGCGTGCCCCCCTATCTCCTGGGCCCCCTGGTGAGCCTCCGGTGTCCATCTTCTGCTATATCAGAGCTTTTACCCTGGAAAAAATCGTGGGCAAGCTTACGGGACAAAACTCTACCACCACGGGGCGGAACCTTGGCGGAATCAATCTAGGGCTCCGGCGGAGCTGTTCTGTCGGGGACACTTCCCTCCGGGAGGGGGAAATCATCACCAACGTCATCACCAACGATCCTCCCATTGGGAGGGGGTGAATCTCCATCACCATCTTCACCAGCACCATCTCCTCTCAAAACCCTAGTTCATCTCTTGTATCCAATCTTGTATCAAAACCACAAAATGGTACCTGTGGGTTGCTAGTAGTGCTGATTACTCCTTGTAGTTGATTCTAATTGGTTTACTTGGTGGAATATCATATGTTCAGATCCTTTATGCATATTATTACTCCTCTGATTATGAACTTGAATATGCTTTGTGAGTAGTTACATTTGTTCCTAAGGACATGAGTGAAGTCTTGCTATTAGTAGTCATGTGAATTTGGTATTCGTTCGATATTTTGATGAGATGTATGTTGTCTTTTTCTCTAGTGGTGTTATGTGAACGTCGACTACATGACACTTCACCATTATTTGGGCCTATAGGAAGGCATGGGGAAGTAATAAGTAGATGATGGGTTGCTAGGGTGACAGAAGCTTAAAGCCTAGTTTATGCGTTTGCTTCATTAGGGGCTGATATGGATCCATATGTTTAATGTTGTGGTTAGGTTTACCTTAATACTTCTTTTGTAGTTGCGGACGCTTGCAATAGGGGTTAACCATAAGTGGTATGCTTGTCCAAGTAAGGGCAGTACCCAAGTGCCGGTCCACCCACATATCAAATTATCAAAGTACCGAACGCGAATCATATGAACATGATGAAAACTAGCTTGACGATAATTCCCAATGTGTCCTCGGGAGCTCCTTTCTCATTATTAGAATTTGTCCAGGCTTATCCTTTGCTACATAAAGGATTGAGCCACCTTGCTGCACTTTACTTACTTTATTTACTTGTTACTCGTTACTATTTATCTTATCACAAAACTATATATCACCTACAATTTCAGTGCTTGCAGAGAAAACCTTATCAACAAATGCTTATCATTTCCTTCTACTCCTTGTTGGGTTCGACAATCTTACTTATCGAAAGGACTACGATTGATCCCCTACACTTGTGGGTCATCAGGAACCCAGTGTTGCCTGTATTTTTTGGAAATCCCGGGGTACCGTGTGATTCTCCTATGGACCGCCACCCAGGCTCAAAGGGATCATGAGATTATTCATGCTAGAAACTTCTGTGTGCAGCCGCAAGCTACTATGGGCTCTAGCATAATTGAGTATGTTGCATGATCTCTTGAAGAGGTAGACTACCAGATGTAGGGGATGTAGGTGGTATTGTCTATCCAGAGCAGAGAGTTAATGCTTCTAAAAGACTGTGTCTCGGTCATCCGTTTCTCAAACACCTTCTAGTGCGAGAAATCCAACGGATGAGATCGAGTCTTGTGGGGAAAAGTGCGCAAACCTCTACAGACTGTATAAACTAATCATGGTTAGCCGTGTCCCCGGTTATGGATGTTTTGAGTATCTAGTACTTGGATTTTCATGTGCATCTCATCATGTTACTTAATTTAATTTTGTTGGGTTTAATGATGATGCTTAACTGGGATTGAGTTAGAGTAAGCATCTCAATGTTTAACAACCACCATGATAGTTAAATAAAATTTATTCCTTTGTTGTGGGGAAAAATTGGCTTGACACAAAAATGTAACCATAGAGCTTTTCCACCAGCCATATATGCATGTAGTGATAGCATTATTCTGTTCATTACTCTCTATGTGTTACATTGCCAGCATATTCCATGTGCTGACCCATTTTCGGGCTACAACGTTCATGTTGCAGATTTTTCAGACGACGAGTAAGGTTCCTTAGGTCGTGGTATTATACTCAGTGATGCCGTTGGAGTTGATGGACTCGCTTATCTTCCAAGCCTTCCGTTCTTATTGTTATGAGATGGCCTTAAGTCATATTTATTGTAATAAGTTCTCTTTTGAGACATTCGAAGTAATAAGTGTGTGATTGCCACTCTGTTATAAATCCTTCAAGTACTGTGTGTGTCAGCATTACCGATGCAGGGATGACACTGATGCACAGAGATCAGACTGTCTGAGATCTGGTCGCTACAAGATGGTATCAGAGCACACGCTGACTGTAGGACACGACCACTAAGCTAAAGCCCTAGATCACTACTCTGTCTTCTCATTTCTGACTCCTCATCTTTTCTACTCTTTTAGGATAGCGGATGCAAGGAACAAGTTCATGCAACCGGATGAAGATACACCTTTTGGACGCCACTTGAAGGAAGTCACTAGATACCTGAACATCGGAGTACCAAGTTTCACTAGGACCTACATCGCCACTTGACCGGAAGGGGAGCATTGGATGATTCAAGTTCAAGTTCTAGGGAGGACGTTCATGCCCGTCACATAGCCCATAGAGTTTTCCCTTGATGCACCAACCTGGAGTATAGGAAAGAGCATGGCAGCCCACATCACCATGGGATGCATTGGAGAAGTTTACCACAAGGATCCCAAGGATACTATCTTCCAGATTTGTGGGCGCCGAGATGAGCAATGGGAGATGTCAACACCAGGAAGGATAGATCAATTGCAGCTTTCGTCCAGTAGTTAAACCAGCACTTCTGTCGCCAGGAGAACTAGATGTGCGCAGGCATGATAGATCTGAAGAAGGCTATGACCAACATCACGGAGCTGGAGGAAGAACTTAAGTCTACATGCGATGGTTATGAGGAGGAAATATCAACACTCGTGGAGAAGAATGATGATCTAAAGAAGAAGCTAAAAGTATTTATGGGATTCCCCGCGACTGGAGGAGAAGACGATGATTGCACTTGCCCGGAGAACTACATCATCATCATCGACGACACTGACTCGGACCCAGACGATAGCGATGATGACTTTGTTGATGAAGCTGGAGCAGATATCATGGAGTCCTCGACCGATCAATTTTTCTAGTCGACCACCATAACAGTAGTAGTATTCCCCCATGTATATAGTATAGTCCGAGCAATTTTGTAACGATAGTTAGACCGTTTTATGCCCTTGTTTGAATTGATTGAAGTGATATTGTTTGCATTTGTCTCGTGTGCATATGGGTAGTGTTTTTCTCTCTAGACCTCATTCTATTCTATATTCTCATCTTTTCTAAACCCTCAGATGCCTCCGAGACGTGACAATGGATTTGCTTTCCCATCAGAGCTCACTCAGTTGATCCAGCAGCAGAATGCATTGATGCAGATGTTAGTCCAGAATCGGAATCAGGGGAACAACAACAAAAACAACCCACCACAACCACCACCTGTTGATCACTTAGCCCGTTTCTTGAGGCTGAATCCGCCGGTGTTCTCCATTAGCACCGAGCCAATAGTTGCAGATGATTGGCTCTGTAAGATGGTGAGGGAGTTGACCACTGTAGGATGCACAAATGCGGAGAAGGTGTGTTTTGCCGCACATCAGCTTGATGGACCCGTAGCATCATGGTGGGAGAATTTCACAGCCACTTATCCCATCGACACTGTCACATGGGATCAATTTCAGCAGGCTTTCCGTACTGCTCATGTTTCAGCAAGAGCTATGGCCATGAAGAAGCATGAGTTTTGCAAATTACGCCAAGGAGGACGTACTATTGGCTAGTATGTGGATGACTTTAGTAAGTTATCACGTTATGCCCCAGATGACGTTGCTACGGATACAGCTAAACAGGAGAAGTTTCTGGAAGGACTGAATGACGAGCTGAGCATGCAGTTGATGGTAGCAACCTTCAACAACTACCTGGAGTTGGTAGACCGACCTCTCATGATTGAAGGGAAGTAGCAGCAGATTGACAACCGCAAGAGGAAGTATGGACAAGGGAAGTACAATTCTGGAGCTCAACAGAAGCCTCGTTTTACCCCGAACTCAGGAGGACCTTTTCAGCATACCCATGGAGGAGGGAGTTCACATGATCATAGTGGCCCCAAGAATGGTAATGGGAATGGAGGAAGCAACGGACAGAATCGTGCCAACCCATCAACACCAGCCAAGAGGGATCTGAGCCACATTACCTGTTACAAATGCCAGAAGACTGGACATTATGCCACTGAATGTCCTGAACCGAAGAATGTAAATGGCAATGTGAGCTCTAGGAAGAAGCCTAACCCTTTCAACAAGGGACAGGTGAACCCCGTTAGCGTGGAGGAGGTTGAAGCCCAGCCAGATGCAGTAATAGGTAAGTTTTTGGTTAAGTCATTTACTGCAATCGTTCTTTTTGATACTAGTGCATCGCATTCATACATATCAAGGGGATTTGTGGATAAGTATAAACTACCAACCCAAGCCCTTAGGTCACCCATGTTAGTAACCTTGCCAGGAGCAGAATATATGGCTAGTCTACGGTGTGATCGGTTACCATTAAGGATCACTAACTATGTGTTTCCCTTAGACCTAATAGTATTGGAGTCGTAAGGACTGGATGTTATATTAGGCATGGATTGGTTATCAAAGTATGGAGGGAACATTGAATGCGCCAGTATGTCGATTTTGCTTACCACGCATGAAGGAAGAAGGATCAAGTATGTATCCCGGCATGTGCCAAAGAGGACTCAAGTAAATTCCTTATCAGGAGTTGTACAGGAGGAAGTACTAGTGGTGAAGGATTTCCCTGACATATTTCCAAAGGAGTTGCCAAGCATGCCACCGGATAGAGACATTGAGTTTTTAATTGAGCTTTTTCCAGGCACAGGACCAATATCTAAGAGACGGTATAGGATGCCCGCGAAAGATTTTGAGGAAATTAAGAAGCAGATTAAGCAGTTACTGGATAAAGGCTATATTTCGCCCAAGTTCTTCACCTTGGGGATCGCCAGTGCTTCTAGTGGAGAAGAAGGATGGATCGTTGAGAATGGTAGTTGATTATCGAGGATTGAATGAAGTGACAATCAAGAACAAGTACCCGCTGTCGATGATCAATGACTTGTTTGACCAATTGCAAGGAGCTAAGGTATTTTCCAAGATCGATCTGCGATCAGGATACCATTAGTTGAAGATTCGAGAGCAGGATATACCTAAGACGGCTTTTACCACCAGGTACAGGCTGTATGAGTATACCGTTATGTCATTTGGTCTAACTAACGCACCTGCCTATTTCATGAACATGATGAACAAGGTGTTTATGGAGTTTCTGGATAAGTTTGTCGTGGTGTTCATTGATGATATTTTGGTCTACTCAAAGAATGAAGAGGAGCATAAGAAACATTTGCGTTTGGTACTTGGGAAGCTCAGAGAACATTAGTTATATGCCAAGTTCAGCAAATGTGAGTTTTGGCTGAAGGAAGTTGGATTCCTCGGACATGTTATATCCGGATAAGGAATAGCAGTAGACCCCACCAAGGTTGTCACTTTGACAAATTAGGAAGCCCCGACGTTAGTTGGAGAGATCTGGAGTTTCCTTGGACTCACAGGATACTACCGGAGGTTCATTGAGAATTTCTCGAAGATTGCAAAGCCCATGACGAAGTTGTTGAAGAAGGACACCAAGTTCAAATGGACTGAGGAATGTAAGGCCAGTTTGCAGGAGTTGAAGAAACGTTTGGTTACATCACCAGTGTTGATTCTTCCTGATCAGCGCAAGGATTATGAAGTATATTTCCACACTTCTCATCGAGGACTTGGAGCAGTGCTTATGCAGGAAGGAAGAGTTGTTTCGTATGCCTCACGACAACTTAAACACCATGAGTTGAATTATGCTACACATGATTTGGAGTTAGCAGCCGTAGTGCATGCATTGAAGACATGGAGACATTTTCTCATCGGAAACCATTGTGAGGTGTGCACGGATCATAAGAGTTTGAAGTACATTTTCACGCAGAAGGAGTTGAATCTCAGGCAAAGGATATGGTTGGAGCTCATCAAAGATTATGATATGAGATTTCATTATCACCCCGGAAAGGCTAACGTAGTAGCCGATGCATTGAGCCACAAGAGCCATGTCAACACCCTCATGACCGGAGAGTTACTGAAGGAGTTAGCCGAGGATCTTCGCGAGCTATGTTTGGAGATAGTTCCGAGAGGCTATGTAGCAGCATTGGAGATCTAGTCCACTTTGATGGATAAGATCAGAGAAGCTCAGAAGACAGACAAGGAGATTGCCGAGATAAAGGAGAAGATGAGCAAAGGAAAAGCTAAGGGATTATGTGAGGATGAGCACGATACCTTATGGTTTGAGGACCGCTTTTTTGTGCCTAATAACCCGGAAATCAGGAAGTTGATTCGGCAAGAGGCCCATGATTCTCCGTACTCGATTCACCCAGGAAATACCAAGATGTATTTGGATTTGAAGGACACTTTCTGCTGGACCGGAATGAAGAAGGATATTGTAGAGTATGTAGCGGTATGTGATGTAAGTCGGAGAGTGAAGGCAAAGCATCAGAAGCCAGCAGGATTGCTACATCCATTGCCAATACCCGAATGGAAGTGGGATAAGCTAGGCATGGATTTTATCACGGGATTGCCCAGGACTCGTTTAGGCTATGACTCAATATCAGTTGTAGTTGACCGTTTGACGAAGGTAGCTCATTTCATCCCAGTGAAGACCACTTACACCAGTGCGAAGTTGGCAAAGATATACATGACCAGGATCATATGTCTGCATGGAGTTCCAAGGAGCATTGTATCAGATAGAGAAACCCAGTTTACCTCAAAGTTCTGGAATCAGTTACACGAAACTTTGGGTACCAGGCTAGAGTTCAGTACAGCCTTTCATCCGAGACAGATGGACAGACCGAGAGAGTCAATCAGATTTTGGAGGACATGCCGAGAGCTTGTGTGCTAGATTATGGATCTCGTTGGGACGACAATTTGCCATATGCGGAGTCCTCTTACAACAATAGTTATCAATCCAGTTTGAAGATGGCCCCTTTCGAAGCTCTGTACGGAAGGAGGTGCAGGACACTGTTGTGGTGGGATAAAGTTGGAGACTGCCATTTGTTTGGACCAGATTTGATTAAGGGGTTTGAACAGAAGGTGAAGTTGATTCACGATAGGCTCAAGGTAGCCCAGTCCAGACAAAAGAGCTATGCAGATTCTAAACGCAAGGAGACAGTTTACGAAGTCGGAGACCAAGTTTATCTTCGTGTGTCCCCACTTCGAGGAGTTAAGTGCTTTGGAGTTAAGGGAAAGTTAGCGCCATGTTTTGTAGGACCATACAAAGTTTTGGAGCATATGGGAGAAGTTGCTTACAAGTTGGAATTGCCCAAAGGATTGTCAGGAGTTCACGATGTGTTCCACGTTTCCCAGTTGAAGAAGTGCCACGCAGAGATGGCCGATATACCGCTGAGAGATACAGTGCCACTGGACACGATTCAGTTGGATAGTGATTTGACCTACGAGGAGAAACCAGTCAAGATTCTCGAGTATGCCAGCCGAGTCACACACAGCAAGGTTATCAAGTTTTACAAAGTTCGGTGGAGCCACCACACCGAAGATGAAGCCACCTGGGAGCGAGAGGAAGATCTACTGAAGGACCAACCTCACCTATTTTCTAGCCAACCCGAATCTTGAGGGCGAGATTCATCTTAAGGGGGGTAGGTTTGTAACATCCCAAATTTTCAATTTGGAATGTTATCCATTAGATCATCATTGCATATCATATTTTATTGCATTTTTGGTTTGATCCTAGAAATTCTATGCAACTCAAGGACCCACGGAGAGAGATGGAGATTTCGTTATTTTCATATTTGAGTTTTCTCAAATTTTGAAAATAGGATCATTTGATTTTAATTATTTTACTTCAACTATTTCAATTATAAAAAATAAGAGAGACGGAATAAAATGACTTTCCCAAAATAAATAAATATTGAGGATTTAATATTAAAATCAAATAAGATATTATTTCGGAGTTTTATCGCTATTTTATTTGAATTAGGAAAAATGCGCGTTTTTCAAAATTGCATTTAGGCCCCAAATAAATGTTCATCTTATCCGGCTTATTTTTATAGGACGGGGAAAATTTATTTCCGGATTTTCGGAGTCTGTTTAGTATTACTTTTATTTGTTTTTCTGCATGAAATTATTTAAAAAAGCGAACCGACCTACAGGGTCGTGTCCGACTAGGACTCCTACCCCGGCCGGCCTTTATAAGCCGGGAGGCTCCCGCCCCAGCCCACCCAGCAGCGGGCGCCCCAAACCCTAATCCTAAGCCGCCGTCGTCGCCCGCGTCGCGCGACGCCGCTTCCGCGCCGCCCTGCCGCCGCCGCCGCTGCCCGCCTCGCCGTCGACCGCGAGAGCTGCTGGACCCTACCGCCGGAGCCCCACCGCCCTTGCAGGAGGTAACCACCCGCGCTGCCGGAGGTTTTCGTCAGAAAACCGTCCGGTTTTTTTATAAAACTGTGATTGTTTTTTTAGATCGGTTTTTTTTCAGGTTTAGTTTATTTAGCGAACGCCCATTCGTCCATTCGTTTTAACAAATGGTTTTGATCTTTTAGCAGCAGACAGCGAACGTTCGTTCGTTAGCCTGTTCGTCCGTTTTTCTTTTTCTCGGATATTCCGCGATTATTTCTGATCGTGATTTCTGATCCAATTTTCGTTCTAGTATAACTTTTCGCTCGTTTATCGGAATCAGGCGATTCAAGCACCTAGAGTTTCGTCTCAAAACCCTGTTTCCGTTTAACCAACCCAAACAAGTTTTTGCTACTGTAAAATTTGACTTAGGTCCAGATTAGTAAACGAAGCTTCTTTCTTTCGCCGTTTGAGTTTCGATGCTTCGTTTGATTTGATTCTTTTTGCAAACCGGAGTTCTTAAGTTGAACTTTCTGGTTTGATCTCTTATTTGAGCTTTACCTGTGCATTAGATGAGTGCTTATTGTATGCTTGTTTGTTTGCGATAGAGTACCCGGAGTGCGCTGCTTGCTACTTCGAGTCTCTAGGTTTCACGGATCATCAGCAAGGCAAGTAACACTTTGATCATACATTTTTAGTACCCAGTTTTATTGCATTAGATCAATCCTCAAACAATTGGATGATTAGGATCTGATTAACATGTGGGTACTGGGAAGTAGATGAGGTAGTACCTATTACCTGTTTTATTATCAAACCTTTGGGAGTTACTTCTACGTTTGCTTATATTGCTATGCTATGCTAGTAGACGTGGATTTGGTGAGTGTATCCGTGATAGATGTGAGATTGTTATTTAATTGTTTACTTAAGGTGGCAACTTAAATTCACATCTAGGTGGATTGAGGCACCTGGGGAACCTAGTGTTGCCTGTATTTTTTGGAAATCCCATGGTACCATGTGATTCTCCTATGGACCGCCACCTAGGCTCAAAGGGATCATGAGATTATTCATGCTAGAAACTTCCGTGTGCAGCCGCAAGCTACTATGGGCTCTAGCATAGTTGAGTATGTTGCATGAGGTGGTACTGTCTACCCGGAGTAGAGAGTTAATTCTTCTGAAAGACTGTGTCTCGGTCATCCGTTACTCAAACACCTTGTAGTGCGAGAAATCCAACGGAGGAGATCGAGTCTTGTGGGGAAAAGGGCGCAAATCTCTGCAGAGTGTATAAACTAATCATGGTTGGTCGTGTCCACGATTATGGGCGTTTTGAGTATCTAGTACTTGGATTTTCATGTGCATCTCATCATGTTACTTAATTTAGTTTTGTTGGGTTTAATGATAATGCTTAATTGGGATTGAGTTGAAGTAACCTTCTCAATGTTTAACAACCACCATGATAGTTAAAAAAATTTATTCCTTTGTTGTAGAGAAAAATTGGCTTTACGCAAAACTGTAACCATAGAGCTTTTTCACCAGCCATATATGCATGTCGTGATAGCATTATTCTGTTCATTACTCTCTATGTGTTACATTGCCAGCATATTCCATGTGCTGACCCGTTTTCGGGCTGCAACGTTCATGTTGCAGACTTTTCAGACGACGAGTAAGGTGCCTTAGGTCGTGGTCTTATACTCAGTGATGCCGTTGGAGTTGATGGACTCACTTATCTTCCAAGCCTTCTGCTGTTATCGTTAGTAGATGGCCTTAAGCCATATTTATTGTAATAAGTGTGTGATTGCCACTCTGTTATAAATCCTTCAAGTACTATGTGTGTCAGCATTACCGATCCAGGGATGACACTGATGCATAGAGATCAGACTGTTTGAGGTCTGGTCGCTAGACGGTACTCTCTCCCTCGACCTACATCACTCTGTCTCTCTCTAAGTATATCTCGCTCCCTGCTATGTGTCTCTAACTATGATTCTCCATGTGGAATCTCTTTCTCTCACACAAACACAAAAGTTTGTCTCCCGGGGTCTCATTTCTCTCTACTATTCTCCTGTGTGCCACTCACACACCCCTCATACAGAGATGTCTTTCGCTCCTTAGTTATGAGAACCTACGACTCTTCCTCTTAAATATCTCTTTCTCACACACAAACACAAACTCTATCTCTCAGGATCTCATATTTCTCCACTGTTCTCTTGTATGTCGCTCACACACACTCTCTCTCCCTAGAGATATCTTGCGTTCCCTCATATGTCTCTCTAGCTATCACTCTCATCATGAAATATCTTTCTCTCTCTCACACACAAAACTCCGTCTCTCGGGATCTCATTTCTCTCTGATAGTTGTTTGTATGTGACTCACATGCACCCTCTCTCTACCTCTCTCACACCCAAACACATAACTCAGCCTTCTGATCCACTCGACTCCTATCTCTAACGCACACTAGCTAGCATCTTTATCTTTCTATTTATCTGTTTCTCCATCAACCTTCTGTATCGCCCTCACTCTTGCTTCCTATCACGCACACTACATATGTTTCTCTCTACATGCAGTCAAGTGCCCTATTTTTATCTTTCTCTCTCACACACATAACTTCACCCTTTGAACCACCCGGTGGTCATCTCCAGCACTCAAACTAGTGGATGTCCCTCTAGCTAGCATCTCCATCTCTATATCTATCTGTAGTTTCTCCGTCAACATTTCTTTCTTGCACGCAGTCTTGCTTCCTATCACCCACACTATATATGTCTCTCCATGCATATGCATTTATAGGTTGATATCTTTTGCACAATCGTTGTGACTCACTCCCTCTGCTCGCCATAGATGCATGCTCCAGCCCACGCCACTATCTCTTAAAGACAAAAACACATGCTCAATTGTCGGGCCTTCTTCCCTGCATTCTCACATGCATGCATATTGTCATACCAATCCGTCTCTCCCATGTCGTTTACCTTATGACTTGTGTCTTCTTTCTTTTATCTCGATCGTGTGTGCGTGCACACACACATCCCACGTATACATGTATACCTATCACACATGCACGTTCAAGGTCTCCATCTCCCCATACGTAGTTAATTACCCTCAACCCTAACGGCACATCGAATCGTTATCTTCTTGTGTGCACATAACTTCCGCCTGGATGGGTAAAACACACACTCACACTTAACAATCTCCTTCTAGCTACCCCCTCTCACCCTTCCCCTATATCCCCGAAACTAATAAGACCATCCCTTCGTTTAATTCCCGCCTACATGCACCATCAATATATACTAGTCTTCCTCGGTGTCTCTCGAACAAACATGTTCTCTCGATGTCGACTCCTCTCACGCGCACACACCTTCTCTTCCCTCTCTACGGGCATTTTCTCTCTCGCACCCCATCGTTGGTGGCCTCTGCCATACACATCAACTTTCTATGATGAAGCCATGCACACTTCAATTACATCCACCACCGAGGACCCCACGACACACACACACACACACACACACATGCGCGCGCACCCACCCATCCACCCCCCCCAACACACACACACACTAAGACTCCATCTCTCTCTCTCTCACACACACACACACATACACACACACCCACACACACACACACAAACACACACACACAATAAGACTCTATCTCACACACACATGCTCTAGGCGGAGCATTTGTTTCGACCACCCTTCATCAAACCTTACCAGTATGATAAACAATCACCTTAATTTACTTGTATAACATGGACAAATTCCACTTACTTTAGTAGTTAGCAAACGTATCATCTGTACCCTTAATAAAAACAGAGTTGGCGATGATGGTGTGCCTGCCATCTTGTAATATAGACCGTCTGATCTATATCTGACAGATAGAAAGCAAACTATGATGATTGTACAAAAGATACCCGCACCTCTCTCGACATCCTTATCTCCCACAACCTCATTGTTGAGCAATTAAAAAGGACGTCTCTGGAACAATCTAGCATGGTGGCCGCTGCCGCCTGTCGGGGCCGTCCATCCCCATGCCTCCTCCCTTTCTGAGCACCAGTCACCACCATGCTCCAATCCTCCTCACCTTATCTCTCATCTTTCATTTTTTCGATGACATTCTCAAGATACCAGTTTTTCGATAAAATTCTCGAGATATCATTTGTTTTTACACATGGGATTACTCCTGCATGGGTCAATCACAACAGGTGTTTTGTAAAAAAATGAATATTGATGTCCCGTGCAATGCATGAGCATCTATTTTGTAATTATATAACACAAATGACGAGCAGGAAGTGACATTTTTTTACACAACCACGTTAACATGGCCACGTAAATCATTAGCTAAAGTAAATACCATTATATAATTTATATCCCGATGCAAAAGGTTGAGTACATGTCCAAAGAGTAGAGTCACACACATGCACTCTGTCTCTTAGAATCTCACACACACACACCAGTGACATGACGCCCACTTAAGCAGACACGTAGTATGTTACAATTTGTGCACCCGCGGGTACACGTGATGCTGCACATTTATTTAAGTCGGACGGTGAACCCAAATAGTAGTTGCATTCATTCCCCTCCCGCCACCTCTTCTCTGGTCGCCGTCGCCCGGTAGCCATGGCCCGGCCGAAGGTAACAACATACGCCATACTCCCGCCAGAGCAGCGCTTTAATCTGGAAATTTTAGTGGTCATGCATGCATCTTTTTGTGCTAGCACTCCTATATAAGGGTTGACCGGTCACTTCCCGCGGACGTGCGCGGGCGGTGGAAGAGGAAGGAGAAGGGAAGCGGGCTGTGGAGTAGTAACGTTTTTTACCACAATTTCTTAGGAAGCTGAGTGCAATAATTGAGTAATTTTGCAAACTACCAGTACTACACCTGAAACGGTTCAAAACCTATACTCCCTTGCCAGCGCGCGCTTCCCGCGTGAAACGGTCAGTGTCTCCTTGGAGCATCAATGCCGCATTAATGCCCAGCCAAAGCGAAGGAGACCTCTCACTGGCGCCGGCTTTGAAGCGGCATGACGGCCTAGAGAGCGCCGCTTCCCGGTGCACGCGACTGCTCCGCGTCGAGGCTGGCCATAGGCCCTGTTTGGATCCATGAGTTAGAGTTAGTTTGAGATAGTTGGGGCTCAGATGGCCCTAAAGTATCCAAGCATGAGGGTTTAAATTGTACCAAGTTGCACCGAACCCACCAAAAAAACTATCCCACCCAAGAGGTGCAAACTGGAGATAGTTCTCATTGGGACCACTGAAAAATCACTTTTCTCTCTCCATCAAGTGCATTTATTGTCAATCTAACCATGTCACCCAAACACCTCTTTTGCTACAGTTAGTTCAGGGTTAGTCATGAGTTAGTCTAACCTCTAGCTAAGTTAGAGTATCCAAACTGGAGCAGTATAGGACATGCAAGTTGCTCAAAGCATACAGTCAAATTCGTACGTGAAAGGATTTTTTCTTTTTGAAAACAGATCGTGAAAGGAATTTTTATATAATGCTCTTGGCATGTCGCTAACATGTGATGAGTTAACTGACCTCGATAGATGGCAAAAATGCCAGCCCGCCGCACTTTGAGAGAGACGAGGAGGGAGAAGCGATACAGGTTGTTGGATTACTAGAGATAGGTGTCACACGGAAGCCAAGAAATATGGTGATAGCGTGGGTTAGCCATGTACTAGTATGATGTAACTAAACTAGGTTGCGTGTTTCATACTCTTCCAGTCCACTATGGAGATGATTGGTTGATTTTATATCGCTGAATAATATAAAATATTATGAATGCAGACGCTCCACCACGAGGTTCCTTGCTCCTTCTCGGTCATCGGGAATCTATGTTCTTCCACTCTATTTTTTTACGTGGTCTTTGTTCATCCTTTTGCCAACACACGAGACATCTAGCATCAAGGTGCACGTGTCATGCAAGGATCGTTCCATCTATATGAATAACACGTGGGACTGGAACAACGAGACAGACATGTACCCATGAGTGGACGTACGAACCTGAGTAATGTAGCACAGTAAGTGAAGTAGAAAGGTGCAAATGGTATGAACATGCGTGGCATATAGGGTGTGTTTGGTTGCGTTCTCGTCTCAGCATAGTTGTTCCCTCTTCATGCATGCTCAAATCAACACCCCTCTTCATGCATGCTCTCTTCATGCATGCTTCTAGTGTATTTGTGCTAAACTAGTGTAGACTCATGCACCCTCCATACACTCAACCAAACACCCAAAAGTGGGTCGAGAAGGGAACTCATGGGCGGAATTTGTCTCTTATTACGTAGTACCACTAAATGTTGTACGTGCAATGCACAGTGATCTTATGGAGTACGTGACTAAGTACTCTACTACTACTATATTAGTTGGAGGCCCATATTAGCTTTTATATTTGTTTACGTGTATGCCCCGAGACCTTCCAACTAGATGTGTCTTTCTCTCCAGGTTGCACTTTGTATCGTTCATACCACTAGTACTACTACGTGTGGTCTCTGACCCAGAAGTGGAAGAAGTGGAGACTCGCTAACATGTTGTTGTTTTTTTCGCTGTGCTCTACCATGCTGTTCATGTCCCACTCCTTTCACAGACGTGTGGGACATCCAGCACGTGCCGTGTTTGGCACTCTCCGTCGTAAGAGTTAAAACACTAGCATTCACCAGAAATAAAAAATAAATATAATTCTGCAGTGATACTTTTTTGAGAACCAATCAGCAGTGATACTGTACCATGCGGTTTCCTTGCTCCTCGATATCGGAAAGAATACTTCCATTCGCCAACATGTGGGACATCGACCATCCTGGTCCACTTGCCATGCACGCAGAACTCCAATGGAGAGTCACCCCGGTCGTCGCGTCGCAGTAATAATGACTAATGAGCCATCAAATCACAGGCCCAACCTTTCCCACTTTAAAGTTGCTCGGACGAAGGAACCATCATGACTTTGTTGAATTCCGCTTCTCGAAGAAAACTACTGTACTAGCAGTACTGCTAGCTACAGTAGTTACTCCAACAGAGGCCTCCTTTCGTTCATAGGATAGGAATTTTATAGGAATATGAAAATCATAGGAAGTGAGATGACATACATCTCAATTCCTATAGACAAAGTGATGCCATTTGATGCATGGTATAGGAATTTTTTCATTGAGTCTAGGCTAATGTACTGGTAATTTGCTCTAAAAACTACAGTAGTAACTAGTAGTACTGGTACATGCTCGTAATCAGACACAGACACACACACTAACTACTAGTACTAGTACTTCTCACATGTTGTCCAGACACCGTCGTTCTCCTTCCCAGCTTTGCCGGCAACACCCCATCGTGCTTGGATCTCCGCTGACCTCTCCGCAGCAGCCCGTGCATCCTCTTCTTTCTTGCGGTGGCGGGCCTCTCTTTTCTTGAGTGCTTTCTGACTTTTCCGCTCCCTCTGTGCGGCTTTGGCCGCCTCTTTCTCTACCGCCCATTCGGCCTTGGCAGCTTCAAATTCCTCCCACATAGGTGTGAGCTCGCGAACGGCGATGAACTCGGCACGGCGGGATGCCATCGGTTCCCTACCATTTTGTGTGCGGTTGTGGTCGGCGAGGAACTCAGCGCGGCGGGATGCCATCGCTTCCTTACCATTTAGTGTGCGGTGTGGTGGCATGAACGACGCTTGGTGAGTGCTCTAGGGTGGAATGGCCGGACAACCGTATAGTGCATTGATTTGTCAAGAGCTCAAGGACAGAAGACGAAGGAAATTTGGTTTCCCCTTCAATCCTGGTTATTTATTACCGAGTAAAATGCATTGGCGGTCATCGAACATGTCTTGATAGCTCACTTTGATCATTGTATACGAGATATGGTGATTATACGGTCACTGGCTCAGCTTATAGCTCCATATTTGTCTGTTTGACCAGTCAAACAGTCTGCATGCACCTCATCAGCTCGTGTTCTTTATCTATCTATGCGGGCCTACCTGTCAGTGGAGAAACAAATAAAAACCAAAATTATGCGTATGTGGGGAATCAAACCATAGACTCATCGCTGCAACGCACACTCATCAGCCAAATGAAAATTAAATACTTTGCATCAGACACTCACGCTCACGCTGTCAAAGCATGCCAATACATACACGTCGCCCTCTAAATCAAAGTACTGCTCATGGCACAACGCAAACAGCGAGCCCATCACCTGCGCGCCCCGGCGGTGCCTGACATTACTGTTTAGACATTTGATGGAGGCCTACGCGAATGCCGAGCATGTATTCACCTTGCTCAACACCAATGGTCATACTCGGAGCGCCTTGCTCATGTATATTGTTCATCACAACGACAATCTATAAAATAACCTAGCTAGAGAGGGTACTATGGTACGGAGTATGTACTATCGTGAGCGACTGATCTTAGTTGCCACTGCACATGAGTGTGTGTCTGATCGATTTGTCCATTATTCGTAAGTTATGCATGGTTGTGTGGTGTGTAATAGTGGCCGTCGAAGGCTAGCTGGAGACAAGAGTGATTGCATGGACGCTTGGCTGTCAATACGTGCCACATATGCTTCAAAGGCTCGTCATCCATGAGTTCACACTTTACCACCACGCCAACGTCTGACTGCCCTGGCCTACTGAAACCCCTTACATCGCTAGCGCGCGCTTCCCGCCTGAAACGGTCACCGTCTCTCCAGAACGTCAATGCCGCATTCACCAAACTTAACTGCAGGTGCAGTTGGTGTGTCACTGACATGCGTGCTAGATTACCGTTGGGCCCACATGTCAGTAACCCAACGCACTTGCAGGTAAGTAATTGAAGCAGCGTCCGCATTCACACCCGATGAACCTACTCCGGCGCGAGCCGTCCATCCGTCTGCTGCAGCTCATTCACATTCGCCCGCTATATTAACTTGAGCCCCAGCTCCCAGCCATAGCCAAAGACCCACACTCATTCTCCTACAGTCCCTTCCTTCTGTCGGCACCACTCCAACCATGGCCTCCTGGTGCTCCGAACCTCTCTTGGACGTACTGTCGCATGAGTAGACGAGGGACATCGGCGGCTCCGCTCTGGGCGTGCTCCAAACCTCTCTTTGACGTACTGTCGCAGGAGCAGACG
>NC_041391.1:461159821-461205538 GCF_002162155.2 Triticum dicoccoides
CTCGTCCACCCTCCGCCATCACGACCATGAAGCTGGCGCGCGTGCGCGGGCGCAGCTGGCAGCGAGGAAGAGTAGTACACGGTAGGTCGCCGCCGCTCTGGTCCCAGGAAGGCCACCGCTACTCCACTCAGTCGACCCCAAGCTTGGTGGGGTAAACATCGACAGCCGATTAGCCGTTTGACGGTGACGTGGAGGCGGAAATCTTCAGAACCTTGTGCTCCGAAGGAGGTTATCGAGGCGGATGAGGAGGAGGCAAAGGCAATGGTAGGCTTTCTCGGGTTCAGGCGCCGGCCATCGTTTAGATTAGGTTTACAGTAGATTTTAGTATGGTTTGTGTGAAATATGTAATGAATTTCGTCCAGTTTGTAGGAAAAGTTTTCAAAAAATAATGAATTTCATCCGATTAATTTGAATTTTGCTTTGTATGCATGAATTTCGTCCGGTTAGTTCATATAGTTGTCGAAAGGTATGCGGGCAGCATCGGATGGCATCCATCAGTGTCCTCGGACAGATGCCGGTGTAAATTTGTGGGCCAGCGCTGGAGATGCCCTAACTATCATGCTATAATCGCTAACAGTGCGCATTTATTTGGCAGGGAACATCCCTCGATCAAAATCAGATTCGTTGTGTTTCGCACTCCTGCCACGTAAGAGTGTAAACTCTTGCTTACATAAAAATGGAGCAAGTCGACGGCACTGTAGCACATCATATCACTCAAACTAACCCGCCTAACGAGCGGGAAAGCACCGCCCTCGTCATTTTGTTCTGGATTTCTATCGATCGATCGCGCGAAAATGTTACGCTTTGCAAGTTCTAAAGGAAAGGGCAGCACACTTACGACTCGTACGCGTCGCACCCCCGACAGTCCGGCTCGCACGCCGCTCACCAGAGGGGACACTCGTTGTCTTGCAATTTCACTAACATGTGGGACTGCAATTGAATAAACCGTCAATAGCCGAAATCTAATCGCTCAGAGGGCGTCGGCTGAGAGGAGAGAGACGGGGGAGGGAGAGGAGATCGCCAGCCCGCCGCGCATGGACTCCAAGAAATATATGGTGATAATGTGAGGTGGGCCATGACGGAGTCGGCACCGCTTCCAAGCCCTCTTCTAAACGCCCTGGCCCCTCAGAAGCCTGCTGCCCGTTGCATGCATGCATAGCAAGTAGTACCAGTAAAATACTGGGTTATAAGCCCGCTTATGTGGAGGAGAGAGAGAGGCATTGACAAAGTCAAGGAGTGGGCTCTGCAAGAGCCCGTCTCTACACGTGCTCCTAGGTATAAAAATAATAATTCTAAAAAAAAGAGGCATAAAAAAACAATTGTGTCTAAAAAAGAAAGGTAAAAAACATTTGAGAGGAAATAGATAGAGAGAAAGTGAGAAAAAGTTGTAACCTTATAGCCAACCTTATAGTCAACAGTATGTTAGTATTACACGAGGAAGGAGGGAGTGGTGCATATGCCAAGTTCATTGGGCTGCCGTGTTTCACACTCCTCCATCGTAACAGTGGAGACAATAGCTTTCATAAAAAATTAACAATGAATACTCGTTGCAGGCCCAACCTTTCCCACTTTAAGTTGGTCGGAAGAAGGAACCATCATGACTTCGTTGAATTCCGCTTCTTCAAGAAAACTTATTGTACCCGTAATACTGCTACCACACGCGAAGACTGGACGGCACTGTACCACGTCATATCACTGAAACCCACTAGGCCATCCTCAAAATAAAACCACTAGGCCAAACTAGCCCGCCTATAGGTCATCTATTTTGGAATGGAGGGAGTACGTCTCTGTACTGCTATGATTTTGTGTTGTACTTCTCTATACTTTTGCTACGATTTTCCTACCCTATGAACCAAATGAGGCCTGAATGTATCCGTGTCGACTAAGCCTACAATTTTAGGAGCTTGAGCTATTGGCTGATCGAAGCCTACGGATACATTCAGGCCTCATTTCGTTCATAGGGTAGGAAAATCGTAGCAAAATTGTAGGCTTATTCTCCGGGGGCCACCTCCTCGTCCTCGATGGGGGCCATGACCTTGCCAGGGGAATACTGCTTCTCAACGGCGACTATCTCCTGAAACTCGGCCTTGAGCCTTGCATAGCTGGCCATCAAAGTTTCTGGGGTAGGCACGGTGGGCCCTTGCTATTCTTCCAACTTTCTTTGAGGAGTTCGTCCGCCAACGTCTTCAACTCTTTGGCCAGTGCTTGTTTCTTGGAGTTCTTCGTCTCCATGGGTTGGCCCGCCAACATGGTCAACTCGTTGGTCGGTGCTCGCTTCCTAGAGATTTCTGTCTCCAGTGGGTTGTCCTCCGGCAACTCTTTGCCTAGTGCTCCAGGATACATCAATGAACTGACAAACAAAGAGCAATCGAAAGGAAACCACAATCGCAATGAAAACGGGAAAAGAATAGGCTGTAAGAATCGGTCGGTGCTTCGCAAAAAGAAGATTCTTGGAATAAAAATATAGCAGCATCATTGATTCGCCCACCTTTCTTTCGTCGGTACAGAAGAAAAATGGCAGAACTGAGTAGTCTAGAGTGAGGTTTTCTTCAAGAAGGGGAGAAGGGGCTTCAACGAGCGTTCCAGTGAAATGATGGTTTCTTCTCCAAGTCCAACTTTGAGGCCACTTTACCACTACTAGTAAAGGTGTGGGTTTTGTGATATGACGGGTCATGACGCACACACCGGGGTGGCCGGTGAGTCTCGACTGTAGCACCTCGCCGTTATTTCATGGATGGCACGCGGGCCCGGATGCTTTGATGTCCTGCATGTAGATAGAGCGGCTAGTCATATAGGAGTGCTCAATATTGTGCACCGCAATCAAGGCGCAGAGGAAAACGAGAGAACTACGTAATTAATGCATGAGTTTAATTAGGGTAGTTTTGTAAAGTATACGAGATACATTCTTCCAATCACAAAATGCCTTGGTTGATGAGATTTGAGATTTGAGCCCTATAAACCGGAAGGGAGGGAGTACTGCACGCGGTGTAGTCTAGTCACTTGTTGAAATCTCTAGAAAGGCAAATACTCCTTTCCGGTTTACAGGGCTATACTAGCAAGTACTAGTACTACAATAGTAGGCACCGCACCACGCCCCACCCCTACACAAAGACTACCACGCGAGGGTTCGCAACTGCCACGTTCATGTTGCGCTTGGCTCTTCGCCTCTTCGAGAAGACGAACAATGATGTTACTCCTACTTCTACAGTATCGAATCCGCTGCTGCATGTCTGTCCACCTCGTGCGAGAGGGATAGCATGTAGCGAAACCTTCTACTAGTCCTCCAGCCACCACGCTCATGCGCGAGGGAGGGACGCAGCTTCATTGACTTACTGCTCCTGCCTTTTGCATCTATGACAGGTGGACCCAACAGGTGGTTGGCCCACGTGTCATGTAGCCAAAGGCAGGTGCAGTTAAGGCACCGGAGCTCAGTCTGCGAGGGGGAGGGCATTCTAGTAATGAAACTTCTCGGTCTTGCACGAGTTGACACGACACATCAAAGCACTGCTATCGATATAAGTCTTTTTACACATTTCAAATGGACTACAACATACGGATGTATGTAGACATATTTTGCTTCGTATGTACAGTCACTTGTTGCAATCTCTAAAAAGACTTATATTTGGAAATGGAGGGAGTACAACGCATACATGCATGACATGACTTTTCTTTTGATACTTGCATGTGTGGATTTGATGCACCTTGCCAAAATTTGACTATAAATTTAACTAACCAAATTTTCATGCAAGTCACAAAAAATTACGGGGCTATTTGGATTGTGACTATGCTTGTCTTATGTTGCCACATTATTTTTCCCACACTTGCCTAACTTGAGTTTCTCAAATTGTTAGACACACTTTGGCTTTCCTAAGGGAATCTTGCCACATTTTTTGTGTCTATCCCATGTGGAATTCACTACTAATAAAAAATTGTCCTAGGTGTGGCTAATAAAAAAGACTTGTATTTAGGAATGGAGGGAGTAGAAAATATAAATAATAATGCATGTTGGGGAAACTCACATTTCCGATAATTTTAGCCATGGGTTTGTTCACAATTTTTACGAGGGGGTGGTTGTCCATTTAATGGAGGGACATGTACCAGACTTGAACGATACAAAGCGCGACCTGGCACACCGTAACACCACTTGGAACAAGCAGGTAGCTCTCTCAAAAAACAACCAACAACTAAAAAATGGCGACCTGGCACGTAGTACACAATTTTAAATGATTGTTTTGATGGAGTGAAAAAGGTAAACTACCCCACTACGTATATATAGGCCGAGCCTCTACGCTTGCTTGCTAAGGCTGCTATATTCACACACTCTCATCCTCTCTAGATCTAAACAAGATAGGGGTGGTAACACTGTCTTTCTCCCTTCAAAAAAGACTGTCTTTCTATCCTCACCGCTGGTTACAGATCCGTACGTATCCCCCTCCACCGGTGAAGGGGAGGAGGGGCAGCATTTAGGCCGTCGTCGACAGCGAGGGAGGAGACCCACTGCCAGCCGCATCGTTATCTCTGGGCGAGCGCCAGCGCGGGAGGTCCTCCAATCCCTTCGTCGTTGCCCTAGTGTGGGCTGATCCGGCCTCCCGCCGCCCACCTATCCACATCCCGACAACCTTCATGTATATATTCCTTCGAAACTGCCTTAGTTGTACTTCCCCAGCTTGCTACGTCGCTGCATGTGCATCATTTTCTACCTCTCAACCCCTCTGGATCGGATGGTCCAACGTCACATATTTTTTTTCTTCTATTGTTAGAGGTAAAGCTACTTCATGGAGTCGAATCTTGTACTCGGTTCAAACAAGAAATAAAGTGGGGGTGGGGGAATTTAGTATATACATCAGACTTGGTACAAACAGGAAGGAAAGAAGGTGAAAGTAGTACGGACTGGTCATCCAACCGGTCTCTTGGTCGAAAAGGGAAATATAGGGGTAACGTTGTACACAGTGGTATGACCAGGACTAGATTTGCTATCCACACATAGGAGTAGGTGGCTAGAGTGAACAAAAATGGGACCAACCCAGATATGTTTCTTGGATGTTTGTTTCTCGGGGCAACAAACTATGAATCACCACTTTATGCCCCTGTTTAGGTACATGGTGCTGGACTGCTGGTGCACCCACTATCCCATGCCCTTATACCAAATATTTAGCTGTTCTTAATCTAATGCCCCTAGTAAAATGAAGCCATGTTACTGTTATAAGCCATGACAAGTTTAGCCAAATGTTTTTGCATGTAATTGTTTGAGACACTGACTGTTTCCTTTGTAGCTTTTTGTGCAAACAGGGATATCCATTTCACCTGGTTGTTGTTGTGACCTTGTGGTGCACTGCACAAAACTCTTCTTAAAAGAAGTGATTGTTGTGCTATTTAACTGGAATGTCAGAATGGAACAATTGGTTCATTTTGGTGGAATTGCACAAAGGGAGATCTGTGTTCCAATCCTCGTCATCCATATTGGCACCATAACCTTCCTTTAGGTAACAATGATATTTAATGCATGTGTTCATCTCTATTTTGCGACTGCCATGAGAAAATAATGCTATTTTTTACTAGTACACTTGTACTCCCTCATTGACAAAACCAATTTTAAAATAGAAGGCCAATCTTGTACCAGGTTTCACCAACTGGTGAGGAGAAAGAGAAATAGAGCATGAAGAGGAAGCAGAAAAAAATAAACAGTGCCAAGGCCATCTTGCTGAAGCCAGAGGCCTTAGTCGAGGCCATTCAAGGGCTCCGGCAATGACTACCTTACATGTGAGACGATCCTCCAGGGAGCCCTTCCACTTCTGCTGTCTCACTTAAGTAATTAGGAGTTCTTAAGTACCACTAATTTATTGCTGCCTAAATTTCCTATCGGAGTTAAACAAATCTTTAGTAGCACCCTATGCTGAATCATCTACGTGTGTATGTTCGTCTATGGAGGTGAATCATGTGGTCGAGCAGGGAGGGAATATTATTAGTGTCATGACATAATAGTGCTATTGTTTTGCATGTCAATTTATTGCTAGTGGTTCAATGAGGCAATGTTTTGCGTATTGTCCATCATGAATTTGATGCTACTATTAGAGTAATATGCTAATGTCTTTCTATCCTTTTTCACTAAGCTAATGAAGGTCTCACCTTGTTCCTACTTGTGCAAATAGGGATCATGTTGTGCCAATCATACATTTTAGTGGAACTACACAAGATAAAACAATGAATTGTATCCCTGCCAGTGCTTTAACTCTGCTGGAAGTTCTTGATAATCTTTCGATATAATCTCAGCACTGGTAAACAAGAGTGATTCAACCATACATTTGAAGTGCACAAAAATATATACTATTGAGTGATTCCAGTGAGTACTTTATCATCTCTTATGGGACTACATGAATAAGCTTTTTTCCCTAGGTTGGTACGGGCCTAAGGCCTTCATCCATATTAGTTTGCTGTCATCTCTATTTGTATCGTGCTACTGACATGAGAAACTCCTTTATCTTTGCACGTTAAATTTTTGCAACCTATGATACATGGCAATGCTTTGAGTGTTGAGCTAATTGGCACTAATTAAATAAACTAATACCTCTCTTTAAGCAACACTACTATGTTGCTAACTTTACCCATTAAGATAATGAGGGTGGTTCTATTTGTTAGTGTATGTTTCATCAACTAGTCCCACTATTACAGTAATCTCACTCTCTCAATATATGTGCCAACAGGGATGCTCGATTTTGGTGGAACTACACAAAAACTTTGGGTGCTTCATTGCCTCGACAGCTTCCGTCCTTTGCTGTCAATCGCTAATCTCAGCCTCCTTTCTTCCTTTGCTATCAGTTGCTTCGCTTATCTCGGCTTCCAGTCAAAGGAAATAGTAATTGATATGCTACTCACATAGGTTCATACTGGTATTTATCCTGATTATTGTGCTTGTCATGTATTGGTAATTTGGTATTGTGCTACTGTTTGCTGATTTTATAAAGGAGTAACTTGGAGCCTGAACTCGCGGGAAAATCATTGCATTGGGTGATTTCAGTAGAACTGCACAAAAAGATCAGATGGACAGATACTTATGCTGCTGCTATGTACTCCAAAGTTCACTCAGGCAAGCATTGATGTTGACAAGAAGTGCCTATATTCATTCGAGTACCAACCGGCATCAACCAGTTGTCAAACTCCAAGTATTAGGAGAGTAGACGCCAAAAATATTGCTTGGCACATAGCCCAGAAAAACACAGTCCAGTCTTTTGTCCCAACTAGTGCCTTTTGGTTATCGGCAGATATGGTAGCGAACTATATGGCATGGAGTCTAAAGATTCCAGACAAGTTGGTTGATGCATATATTCATCTGGCACTTAATCAGTCTGCACGCCAGGGATGCTCCATTTCAGTTGAACTGCACAAAAATTTTGGGTGGTTTGTTTTCTCAACCACCTCCTTTCTCGTCTGCAATGTAGAATTTTGGCGAGCTACAGGACCAAGATGAGCCAGTAAACTAGTTGGATGAAAGTAGTGGCCAAGTTGCTCAAACCTCCTACGGCACGAGGTCACTATCTAAGGATAAACCTAGAAGCAAAGTTCAGATTGTCTGTGCTGCCTCTTATGTACTCGAAAGTTTACTCGTACAAGCATTAATTTTAGCAAGAAGTGCCTCCGACTAAACACCATTTACTAGTCTGTACCCTAGGTAATTAAAGTTTGTCCATGGATCAAATTGGTTGTGATATCAATCATTTGGATGCAAAAACATACTAAACATGTGTATATCTGAATCTTTTTGTGAATTATCTATGAATATTGTTGTGTGATCTATCTATAATTTGGATGCATAGACATGCTGAACTTGTGTATATATGAATCTTTTGAGTTGTTGATAGTGAATGTTGGCTATGAATATGAACGTGGCCTGTGAACCTGTGTTTGACACGAATGTTTACCTTTTGTGTTGTACTTGTGTGTGAACTTGTTAGAATGCCTACTGTGGGGTATGTGTCAGGACCCCGATCCTATGTCACACCGATCTAGCATGTAACACCTCATATCACTTTGCGGCCTCACGCACGGTATTCCCACGGGTGTCGTCTTATCGTGCCCTGGACCGTTTGCGCCTTTTGGCACACGTATATGATAGTGCCGCTAGCATCCATATGACAAAGAACCCGGGCTGACATGGCTAGTCGTGAACCCAAAGTGGCACTAACTTACAGGGACAGGCATACATGACCCAGCAACGAATGTGTCGGTCATCAGCGAGTGAATCCGGGCTGTAGCAGCTGGGCTAGCAGGACTCTGGAGAATACGGGCTGTAGCAGGCTAACAGGACTCCGGTAGACACCGCGTGACATTTCCTTGAAGGGACAAACACAGGAACGAAGAAGGACACATGCCGGCCAACCTAAGTGTTCCGGAGCAGTAGCAAGCTACCAGGGCTCAATGGAAGCACTAGGAGACATTTCCCGATAAGAGAGGCTACTCAGGATAAACAACTAGATAGTTAGATCCCACACATAGCAATACACATTACACGTACACATAACATGCAAGTATGTGCTGTACAACATGGCATCACAACATAACTCAACAACTCATATAGATAAGGCTCAAAGAGCCATCATAGCATTTATTACAAACAGGGGTCACATCACCCAACATTCGGAGCATTCAAGCAACAAGCGGAAGCATTACATGTCTGAGTACAGACATCTACAAATGAAAAAGGCTGAAGAGCCTGACTATCTACAACATCCTAACAAGATCGTAGCTGAGGTACAAGCTACTCGTCGAAGTCCACGAGAACACTAGTAAGACCACAGTCTCCGTTGCAAAAACATAAATAAAGCAACATGAGTACAAAGGTACTTAGCAATACTTACATCAGATCATATCATAAATGCATTTGTATCAAGAGGGTAATGTGGGGTTCAGTTGCAGCAAGCCAGCTTTCCTGTTCTATGACTACGAGAAACTTCTTTGAGGTGAGATGGCGCACACGAGTCCACTAATCACAACACAATACACTACCATGGATTCATCCCTGTCTTCCGGCAACAAGGCCATCCATAGCACTCACACTTGTCTTGAGCATTTTAGAGTATCCACTTCAAGTTGTCTATGTACCATGTAGGCATCCAAGAAGTCCATAACCGCGGACCCGGCTATTCGAATAGATCATGTTAACCGTGCATGGGTGTACTTATTCACACACGCTCTCGCCACTTACCGCCATGTACACGTCATGTATCTCGGCAACCTTCAAGTGGAAGCCTGGTGAGGGTGTCGGCCACGACCTGACTAACCACACAAGACCCTAGTCTAGGTTTATCGCCTATTCGGGTTCCATCCGCGAGGGAGTCTGGGCAAGGTTTCCATGACGGCCCCAAATGATGTGTGTAGGGTTCCCGAGCCCACCATCCGGGTGCCACCTGGTACACCAAGCCACGTGTGCCTAGTCTATCCCAAGCCCACCCTGTCGGGTGCCACTTGGTAGAAAAATAACACTACCTACAAACACCAGAAACTAGTTGCGACTCCTGGACAGAGATCAAGTTGGTTAATAAGTCGAGAGGGCTTGGAGCGCCCGGAGCCCAATGTGTGGTAGTATCGAGTCATTGGACAACATACATAGAACTCAATGCTTAAGGACGGTTCCAGTGAGACAACCCACCATGTACTCCTACATGGCCTCTCACCACTACCTTTACCAAATCATATTCACACACTTAACTCTCAGCATCAGAACATAGCATTGCACTCCAATTCATTCCCAAAGAATCAAACCTGACACACTCTAAGCAATAGCAAGCATGGCATGATAGGAACACAACAACGGCATCAATCAACTCCTACACATGCTAGTGGGTTTCAACTATTTACTGTGGCAATGATAGGTCATGTAGAGGAATGGGTTCAACTACCGCAACACAAAGTAGCAATTGAATCGTTGTTGTCCTAATGCAATAAATGAGAGTAGGAGCGAGAGAGTAGGATTTTATCGGAATGAACAAGGGGGTTTGCTTGCCTAGTAGATAAACAGGGGGGGCACTGCTCCTTAGACAGGTACTCTAGAGCACTCTCCGGAGCATGACCTATCGAGAAGGAATGGTGTCGGCAATCTATACACAAGCATATGTAACAATATGATGCATGAACATGGCATGTAGATGTGATGCTGTTGAGCTAATGCAACTAGCATTCATTTGGTTGAAGTCCATTTGAATCAAGAATTCAAATGCAACTCCAAGTTAAGTCTTTATAAATGTCATTTATGTGTTTCATTTATACTGTAGTTATAAGTTGGTTTGTCATGCATGAAACTAGTACAGATGGATAGATTAAATTTTTCTGATAATTCTTCATATATAAATTATTTCAATCGGAGCTATGATTGAATTTCGATGATTTTTTGAAGTTTATATCATTTTCTGGATTTTTCCTGATTTAATTTAAATCCAGAAAATAAATAACCGCGTCATGCTTGCGTCAGCAAGTCAACAGCGCTGGCTGGGGTCAAACCTGATGTGTGGAGTCCACACGTTAGTGACACAGTGTTAAACAGGGGGGTTTTACTAATCTAATTAAAATATTAGGGCGCAGGGGCCCACTGTCAGTGTAAGGGTTAGTTAAATGGTGATTAGCCATAAGCTAATTACCTGACCCATGGGGCCCACCTGACGGGCCGGCGAGGTCAAATGGGTCAAACCCCACCAGCGTTTAGCCTCCGGCGAGGCCGAACGCGGCGGAGGGCTCGGGATCGCGTCTCTGGCGACCAAATGGGCCGCGGAGACCATCTATGTGAAGCCCAGGCTCGCGCGCATCTTACGGGGCAGACGGGAGGCTGCGTGGGCGGCGGAGCTCGCCAGAGCAAAGCTCGCGGCGGTGGCCAGAGCTCGGCTCGAGCGGGCACATGGCTATAGAGCACGGGGAGGCAGAGGAGAAGGGGGAACCGATGCAGGGGCTGATGGCGGACTCGGGGACGTTGTCGGAGAGCTCGGGGAAGGTTGGAGTTGGCGGGGAGGTGATGGGGATCCACGGCGGCCAGAGGTGAAGATGGCGAAGGCGATGGCTCCATGGGGCGCTCCGTCCTGTGTGGCTTGGTGGAGAGCTTCAGAGCAAGGAGGAGGAGCTCCTGCGCGTGTCGGTGAGGCGAGGGGGAGGCGGTGGCTATGGCAATGGCGAGCGGCAGCGACAGGCGTGTTCGGCCGCGAGAGAAAGAGAGTGAGAGAGGTGCGGGGCGGTGCATGGCATCGCGCGGGGCATCCAGACGACGAGGGGGAGAAGCAGGAGGTGGCGGGGAGACGTGGCCCCGGCTGGACGCGTGGCCGCGCGCGCCGGCACGTGCCCCTGTCCTCCTGGCGCGAGGAAGGGGACGACTGGCACGGCCAGCTGGCTGGGCCGCCCTGCTGGGCCGCCGGGCCAACCAGGTGTCACGACCGGCTTTCCAATAAAATACTTATTGAGAAACCGATCTTTTTGGTCCAGTATGAGGAAAAATCCTCCTGACTGGTAGACAAAATCTTGATACAGTAAGCCAGTAGTATTAAATATATTACAAGGTCGAGCTGGGGTGCTCAACAATTTATTACAGACACGCCAATAATTATACATAATGGCGGATATGGCACAATGGTGTGCTGGCATACTACTGACTCGTAATAAAAGTGGTGGTGGAAAAATCACAGTGGAGTGGATAACATGACTCATAAACTAGCAGCTCGTCGAGCGTCGAGGTGAAGCTCGATGAATTTATTTGGGTGGCGGAAGCGGATATAACACAGTGACCAAATCCAGGGTCGCACGAGACTGACTGGGACTCCTCTAGGCATCGGACTCGCTGTCGAACTCTTCATCCATGAGATCGCCTTCGTCAGCATCTGGCCAAATCAACAAGCCAGGTGAGTACTTTGAAAGTACTCGCAAGACAGTTCGGACATAAGATATAACAAATGCATGCATGAATGCATCATAGCAATTAGTAATGCACATACAAATGATGAACTTGCATGACATTATTTAGTAATAAGTAAGTCAGACGGTAGTAAAAATAACAGGAAACCGATCGTGTGTCTGAAGCAATGCCTCGAAGGGTGAACAAATAAATAAAACATGACGCAGTCGGGCGTCTAAGCGACACCACATAAAGGGCTTATATTGAAAGTAAAAGACATACGTGCCACAGTCGGACGTCTGAGCGACATCACAGAAAGGGCTTTTATTGAAAGTAAATAACAATGTTGCCACAGTTGGACGTCTGAGCGACATCGCAGGAAGGGCTTATATTAAAAGTAAATAACCATACTGCCACAATCGGACGTCTGAGCGACATCGCAGAAATGGCTTGTATCGAGTAAATAAAAATACAGCCACAGTCGGACGTCTGAGCGACATCGCAGAAAGGGCTTATACTAAAAGTAAATAATAACAATGCCGCAGTCGGACGTCTGAGCGACATCGCGGAAAGGGCTTTAAATAGATTTTTCATATCAGTTAAACTTGCAAGAGTAATACTCATAGGAAAATATTCAACATATGATAATAAACGGGTTAGCCCATCCACAGGAAATAATCGTTTAACCGGAATTAACACCCATGTAGTTCTTCGGAATTTCTGTCTCCGAGATTGAAACTCGACAAGATATGTTGAACACAGTACTTGGTCATGGATAAGATGATCCAAAGGAATTTTTGACTCTGCAGAGTTTGTACTAAAATGTCCACAGCCAACGGATTTCTGTAGTAACGAAGGACTAGTTCCGTTTACAGTATTTCGGAAGAAAAACATGTAACCAGTACACTCCCATTCCACCTCACGATGCCAGGAATCACCCTAGACAACGTCCAAGATAAACTTTGAGACGGGGAGGTCACAACCTCGAATAGCATGGGATCAAATTTCTATACGCGCGCTCTAAGGGGTGCCCCCCTCATGGTCCCAACCGGAAACACCCATGCCCCCTGACCGGATGACGGGCTTTAATCCAGGGCCATGGAACCCTCATCCCGGCCTCTCTATTTGGTGTGTACCAGGAAAGTGGTTTGCAACTTACTAAGCCTTATTCCTTGCGGAAAACATGTGGTAGTACCAGAAAGGAAATGAATGGGAATGTGACTTGATTCACGTTGACACTGAAGTCAAATAGTCTGGCGTAAGACTGGCATGCCACAACACTGCCATCTTACCCATTCTCATGCCATCACATGGCCATGCAAACTCATATCCAACAGCTTATGGATTTTCGAAACTCACTTGCCTCAAGTTGCATGTAATATGACATTCATCAAGATGCTCATAAACATGCCATGAAACTACTCAATGCAAACAATGCCAACACATTAATCATATCAAAATTTCAAACATGCTTGCCTGGTTCGGAGTAGTCGGAGCCTAGCTAGGTGAAGTTCGCGGTTCCGTCACCTCCTTCGGTATCTACGGTATACAGAAATATATGCAATATCGTAAATACTGTGAGGTGCACAAACGTATTCCAAATATTTTCAAATAAATCTGATAAAAAACTATATAAAATTTTAAAGAGTATAGAAAAAGAATCAAACAAAAATCCTTCTCTGTTTAACAGTTATAAGGGTTTTGATTCCGGGACCTTTTTGTAATGAAACAGAAACTTCCCAGGGTGCTAAGCAGAAAAGTCCAGAAAATGATTCGGATTAGAAAGCGTATTTGCCAGAGTACGCTTTCAGAAAACGGTTCGTTTAAAAAGAAATGAGAGACTGACAGGCGGGTCCCACCCGTCAGGTTTGAAAATTCAAACGAGGGGACGGAGCTCATCGGCGCCCGAGAGCTGCGGTGGTCGCCGGCGGCGATCCACGGTGAGGCAGGAGGATCGGGTGGTACCTCCATGCTCAGTGCATCACTCCGCGTCGGTGGGTGGTGGTGGTGGTCGCCGGCGAGCACCTCGTCAACGGTGCCCTTGCTCCGGCGGACGGCGGCTCGGGTGGAGTTGGATCTCGCCGAGGAGTGTTGCGGAGGTCAAATTGAAGTGGGGGTTAGACTTCTGGTAGCTTGAGGGGATTGATGACGGGATTTGGGCGTCGGGGATGAGCTCACCGGAGTGAATCGAGGTGGTGGCCGAGGCGGAACGGGGCGGCCGGAGTCGGGGGAGGAGATCTCCTCGAGGTCCTCCTAGTGGCCTGGCGGGGTGTTGGTGAGTAGCAGAGGTTGTGTGTGCTCGAGGGCGAGCTCGGGGCCCCTTTTTATAGGCGGTCCGAGGCGGTGGCCGTGAACGGAGTTTTCCGGCGAAGGTTACGGCGGCACAGAGCTTGGTCGGCGAGGTTTAGGGAGTTGGGCGTCAACGTGGAGTTCCACTAGTTCCGTTTTGACGCTAAACAAGCTTGGATTAGGAGTCCTGGGTGGATTCGATGGAACGGGGCGGCGCGACCCCGTCGGCGGCAGAGGGCGCGCCTTGTGCTTGCCGGACCACGGCGACGGTGCTGTGGGGGTGCGCTGGCATGCATGAGGCCACGCGGAGGGCTAGGGCGCAATGGGCGGCGCAGAACGGTGTTGCGAGCCGGAGCAGGCTCCGTTTGGCCGCCGCGGGTGGCTCTGCCACTGCGGAGGCTGCCGGTGTTGAAGATGCTCACCGCCACCAATGCCTACGTTCGTCCAAGCGGGCGTTCGGTGCTCTGGCCAGGGGGGAAGGGGCCGTGCGCAAAGCAACAGGGTGCACGGGCGATCAGTGCCAACACTCTGACGAAAACGACACTGCAACTCTGAACTTTTTTGAAGGTGCACAGGAACAGTGACGGCCAAGTGTTTGACAAAATGATTTTGGCATGTGGGTAATTTTTCTTGAGCTGATCTTTGGTGTAGTGGCCTCTCATTGCATCTGGGGGCTGCCTGAATTTTGGTGGAATTTTTGGAGAGGAGGAGATATGAATTTTACCAAATTTGACAAATCTGGTCCAAACTTGTAGAGACTGAAATTTGAAAATTTTGAAAGGAAGAAGAGTGGATCTTGATGGTTCTAGGTTGCGGTTACCAAGGACCATCCAGAGGAGTTGGTTTGAGATCAAATCTCAAAGGCATTTAGGTACTTGCTTTGCAAATCACCTAGGCTCAAAATAAAGGACAGAAATGTTTTGGGGAAAGAAATAAATGAAATAAAATCCAAAAATGAGTTGGACTTGTTGGGACAGAATATATGGATTGCCCCAAAGTGGAAGGAGGGTTTTTGGGAGGTTTTCCCATATGAGGCATGGTAAAATCATGAGTGGTTTCAACAAAAGAGAAGTCCTAAAATTTCTAGGGTTTTCTTTTAAAAGAAAAACAAATCCCAAAAATTTAATTTTTGAGAAGAGGGCAAACAGAAGAAAGGTTTTTAATAACCAATACCAGGGTTGAAGAAGATGCCAAAATAAAAACCTTGTCAAAGGGGAAAAAGTTTTGAGAGAGAGGTTTTTGGAAGAATTTAAATGGCCTTCTTCAAATCCAACAAAGTTTTTGCTGAAAACCAAATAAAAAAATTTGGAGTGTCACAACACCTACCCCCTTAGGAAAAATCTCGTCCCCGAGATTTCAGCTGATCCTCAAATAAGTGTGGATGCTCTGCTCGAAGAAAATCCTCTCTTTCCCAAGTGGCTTCACTCTCGGTGTGATTGCTCCACTAAGCTCTGAAAAACTTGATGGTTTTCTGTCGGGTCCTTCTTTCAGACTCCTCCAATATTTTTACTGGATGTTCCTGATAGGTGAGATCTGGTTGCACGTCAATTTTTTCATGGGATACTTGCTTCTCTGCGTTGCTCACGCACTTCCTTAATTGCGAGACGTGGAACACGTTGTGGATATCAGATAATTCTCCGAGTAAGTCTAGCTGGTAGGCTACCATGCCTCTTCGTGCCACTATACAGAATGGTCCGATGAATCTTGGTGCTAGCTTCCCCTTGATCTTGAATCGTTGCAGGCCCCTCATAGGAGATACTCGTAGATACACAAACTTACTGGGTTCGAAACTGATTCCACGATGTTTCTGATCGTAATAACTCTTCTGTCGGCTTTGAGCTGTCTTGAGTCAGTCCATGATTAGTTTGACCTTTTCCTCGGCTTCTTTGAGCATGTCTGGGCCAAATATACGGCTGTCTCCGGTCTCTGACCGGTTTAGCGGGGTACGACATCCCCGTCCGTACAAGGCTTCAAATGGTGCCATTTGCAAGCTGGCCTGGTAACTGTTGTTGTATGCGAACTCTGCGTATGGCAAGCTTTCTTCCCAACTGGTTCCATAAGTGAGGACACATGCTCTCAGCATGTCTTGTAGAATTTGATTTACGTGCTCAGTTTGTCCATCAGTCTGGGGATGGTATGCTGTACTGAAAGCTAGTTGGGTTCCTAGAGCCTGTTGCAGGTGATCCCAAAATCTGGAGATGAATTGTCTGCCCCTGTCAGATATTATAGTCTTTGGAACTCCATGTAGGCAGACGATACGGGAAAGATAAAGCCTGGCAAGCTTCTAAGTGGTGTGGGTTGTCTTCACGGGGATGAATTGTCCTACTTTAGTTAGTCTATCAGTGATGACCCATATGGCATTATGTCCGTGTCGTGACCGAGGTAGCCCAACAATAAAATCCATTTCCACTCGGGTATCTTATTTGGTTGTAATAGTCCGGCCGGTTTCTGGTGCTCGGCCTTGATGCGTTGACATGAATCACAACATGCAATAAATGTGGCTATGTCCCTTTTTATACCGTGCCACCAAAATGTTTCCTGACCTTGTACATTTTTGTTCCTCCAGGATGGATTGAATACGAAGTGGTGTGGCCTTCGGCTAAGATTTGCTGTTTAAGGTCCTCGATATTTGGTACGCAAAGTCTATTTCCGTACCACAATATTCCCTGCTCATCGATAACGAATTCTGAGACCTTGCCCAAATTCACTTTCCGTTTAATGCCTTCAATGTTGGGGTGCCCATGCTGAGCCTCTTTAACCTTTTCCATCAGGGTAGGCTATATTTCTAAATTTGACACACTGCCTTCGGTGACCATTATTAAGTTGAGTTTGGCAAAGTCCTGCTGAAATTCAGGTCTCAACTTTGGTAGGCTGTCGTTGTTCGGGTTGGGGTTCCGACTTAGAGCATCTGCCACTACATTTGCTTTTCCTGGATGGTAGTGTATGCCAACATCATAATCCTTTACTAATTCCAACCAGCGTCGTTGCCGTAAATTGAGTTCCGGTTGTGTGAAAGTATACTTGCGGCTCTTATGGTCCGTGTATATTTCACAACGATTTCCAAGTAAAAAGTGTCTCCATTCCTTGAGTGCATGTATAACTGCTGCTAACTCCAGGTCATGAGTAGGATAATTTTCCTCATGCTTTTGAAGTTGTCTGGAGATATATGCGACTACCTTGCCTTCTTGCATCAATACACATTCGAGGCCCTTCCGGGATGCGTCACAATACACCTCAAAATTCTTGTGTATGTCTGGCACAATTATTACTGGTGCTGTCATTAATTTCCTTTTTAGTTCTTGGAAACTTTTCTCGCAAGCTTCCATCCATTCACAATTCTTGTCTTTCTTGAGTAGCTGCGTCATTGGCTTTGCTAGAGTGGAAAATCCTTCAATAAATCTTCGGTAGTAACCTGCCATTCCCAAGAAACTTCGTATGTCCGTTACGCTAGCTGGTGGTTTCCAGCCAAGTGCGGCCTTGACTTTTTCCGGGTCTACCGCAATACCTTCTTGGGTCAGTACGTGGCCCAGAAAACCTACCTGCTTTAACCAAAATTCACACTTGCTGAACTTGGCGTACAATTGATATTTCCTAAGTTCTCCTAATACAATTCGGAGATGTTCAGCGTGCTCTCCTGGTGTCTTGGAGTATATCAGAATATCATCGATGAATACCACAACAAACTTGTCCATAAACTTCATAAATACTTTGTTCATGAGGTGAACAAAATATGCGGGAGCATTTGTTAGTCCAAATGGCATTACTGTGAACTCATACGGTCCGTATCTCGAGGTGAAGGCTGTCTTGGGGATATCTTATGTGCGTACTTTCAATTGATGGTATCCCGACCTTAATTCAATTTCTGAGAATACCTTAGCCTGAGCGAGCTGATCAAATAAATCATTTATCCGTTACATCGGGTATTTGTTCTTGATTGTGACCATGTTAAGTGCTCGATAGTCGATACACAATCTCAGTGTTCCATCCGTCTTTTTGGCAAATAAAATTGGTGAACCCCAAGGTGAGGAGCTGGCTTGTATATATCCTTTGTCCAGTAATTCTTTTATTTGCTTCTTCAATTCTACCAATTCGGATGGTGCCATTCTGTATTGTTTCTTGTATATGGGGGCGGTTACGGGTGCTAGCTCAATGCTGAATTATATCTCTCGGTCTGGTGGCATGCCTGGTAGTTCTTCGGGAAATATGTCTGGAAATTCACACACTACTGGAACCTTGCTTAATTCAGAAATATCCACCTTGTTCAATCTCGGTTGCCGGGATATTTTTCTCTCTTTGGCTGAAACTTTTATTGTCTTCCCATCTTGGTGGGTGAGAATTACGGTCCTGTTGAAGCAGTCAATAAAACCTTTGTTGGTGGTTAACCAATCCATCCCTAAGATGACATCCAGACCTTCATTTTCCAAACCAATAAGGTTGGCGTGAAACTTCAATCCTTCAAACTCAATAATCACACCTTGGCAGTAACTCTGGGTAACTTGCTTAATTCCACGGGACTTCATGATCATGGATTTTTCCAAGGGAAGCATCGAAAAATTATTTTGCACAGCAAAACTTTTCTAAATTAATGAGTGAGAAGCTCTAGAATCAAACAAAACCATGGCAGGTGTTGTGTTGACAGGAAACGTACCGAGTACGATATCCGGGGCATTCTGTGCTTCCTCTCTAGACACGTGGTTCAGATGACCCTTCCGGTGGTTGTTATTGGGGTTGAAACTGTTACGCTTTGGCGCTGAATTATTGCCACCATTGTTCGGCTTTGGGGTCGAGTTCCTTGGCTTGGGGCACTGCATGGCATAATGCCCTTCTTCTCCACAAGCGTAGCAAGTAACTCCTGGGCGATATGTGAACTCCTTGTCCCTTGCATGGAAATTCTTGACTGGGCGTGAGACGTTTGTCGTGGGTTTGCGTGTCCCACCTTTCTGAAAATCCGTCTTGCTTCGGTGGTTGCGAGCAAGATTAGTCTGGTCCCTTTTTTGCTTGCGGAAATCATCCAAGCTGCGTCTCTCATTTTCCAAGGTAATGGCCTTATCCACCAGAGTTTTAAAATCTGGGAAGGTGTACACAACCAGCTGGCATTTGAGCGCGGGTGCCAGACCGTCTAGGAATTTTTCCATCTTCTTGCTTTCAGTCATACGCTCTTCGTTGGTGTAGCGAGACAATAGTGTAAACTGACTGTTGTATTCTGACACCATCATGGTCCTTTGTTTGAGGTCATCAAATTCTCTCTTCTTGATCTTCATAAGACTTTTAGGAATATGTGCCCCACAAAAACCTTCTTCGAACTCCTCCCAGGTTATATTATTTTCGTTGGGGTGAATGTGTAGGAAATTTTCCCACCACGATGCAGCTGCTCCAGTGAGATAGTGTGGTGCATATAGTACTTTCTCAAGATCTGAACACTGTGCAATAATTAATTTTCTTTCCATGTCTCGAAGCCATTCCTCGGCCTCAAGAGGTTTGTCAGTATGAGAAAATGTTTGGGGACGCGTCTTCTGTAGTTCAGATAACTTGGATTGCTGCTGATACTGTCCACGGTGATTTCCCATATTGATGACTTGGTTCATCATTTCCTGATGTTGTTGCTGACTTTGCTAATAAAGACGACACATTTGGGAAAGTGTTGTTTCACTGTCCTGTTGACTTGACTGCCCCTGTGTGAAATTGTTGCTTGGTTGTGTGCCATAATTTTCCTCTAGCGGTGTTGGCATGGAGCGCGTCCAAGGACGAGACATTTTTCACTCTAGGGATATATTTCGTAAAACTCATAAGAAAGGGAAAAGCGTCGCAAAATTTCAATAAATGCATAAATACTAGGAAAATTTTAAATGCTCCAGGATTTTTAAAAAGAAGAATCGATTGCGCACGGAGAAGGACTGCTCATATCTTACACGCAGGCGGTAATTATACAATACATCAGTCAGGATATGCGTACATATTCTTGACATGTTATTTAGTCTAGTGCACTTCTCCAGTTCCTACATGATGCGCAAACAAGCTACTTCTCACAACTTATGTACATATGCACATATCGTACAGAGCGGTACATCGCATGACGGCTAAGCGTACTCAGTCGGAGATGGTGAGGATCTCCTTTGCCCTGCCGAGGGTGAGGCGTAGTGAGGCTGGGGACTCAACCTCCTCCTCGCTAATAGGCTCCAGACGTGAAGCGCTGCGCTGAGTAGTTGGGGCGGGTGCCATATGCGGAGCAACACGAACAGGTGTGGGCGCAATGGGTGGTGCAGAGCGGACTGGAGTGGGCGCAATAACTTGGTTGAATTCCACGGTGGAAGGCAGGTGACGAGCAGTAGCGAGAGTGGTAGGTGGATAAGATGTTGAGGACAAGACGAAAGTCAGTGGCGGTGCGGCGTCCAGGAGCTCCCTCCTGTTAGCGGCACAGCCATGGACTGAGTCCATGCGGGTAGCCACGAAGTTGTCCACCAGGCTGTCGAAGGCTGCCTCCAGAGCCCGGAGATACTCGATAAGCATCTCAAAAGCCTCGTCTCGTTCTCCTCTGGGGCAAGAGAACGCGTAGTGACAGGTGTATGGCATGTGGCATGGAAGGTAGCGGTAACGACGAGTCTTCATCGAAGGAAGGACATCCCTGAGACGAGCTATCGCCTCACGGCTGCCATCTGCATAGCGTGCTTCTCCGTAGGCATGGCTCTTCCCAAGAACCGGAAGCGGCGTAACTCAACACGCCCTCCCTTGAATTGCACCGCGGTCTATGCATGGTCAGACTGTCGTTGACTTTGTGCTGATAGAGTGTGAAGACTGGGCGCATAGATGGCCCCATCGCGACCTGGACGATGAAGGAGAGAAGCTTGACGAACCCATCAGGCACGTTGGCGAACATCTGAGACTCACAGTTGTTGTCAGCCATCTACAAAAGTAGGCAAAAATTCTGAGTGGTCAGATCATAAATTTATGCTGACTGTCAGAAAATGACTACATTTGCAAAAATAAGAATTAGCTCTATCATGCTAATAACCGATTAGCGATCGCACCTAGTGGCTTCCTACAGTCAGACTGGCTCTGGTACCAAGCTTGTCACGATCAGTTTTCCAATAAAATACTTATTGAGAAACCGATCTTTTTGGTCCAGTATGAGGAAAAACCCTCCTGACTGGTAGACAAAATCTTGATACAGTAAGCCAATAGTATTAAATATATTACAACGTCGAGCTGGGGTGCTCAACAATTTATTACAGACACGCCAATAATTATACATAATGGCGGATATGGCACAATGGTGTGGTGGCATACTACTGACTCGTAATAAAAGTGGTGGTGGAAAAATCACAGTGGAGTGGATAACATGACTCCTAAACTGGCAGCTCATTGAGCGTCGAGGTGAAGCTCGATGCATTTATTTGGGTGGCGGAAGAGGATATAACACAGTGACCAAATCCAGGGTCGCACGAGAATGACTGGGACTCCTTTAGGCGTCGGACTCGCTATCGAACTCTTCATCCATGAGATCACCTTCATCAGCATCTGGCCAAATAAACAAGCCAGGTGAGTACTTTGAAAGTACTCGCAAGACAGTTCGGACATAAGATATAACAAATGCATGCACGAATGCATCATGAGCAATTAGTAATGCACATACAAATGATGAACTTTCATGACATTATTTAGTAATAAGTAAGTCAGACGGTAGTAAAAATAACTGGAAACCGATCGGGTGTCTGAAGCGACGCCTCGAAGGGTGAACAAATAAATAAAACATGCCGCAGTCGGGCGTCTAAGCGACACCACATAAAGGGCTTATATTGAAAGTAAAAGACATAAGTGCCACAGTCGGACGTCTGAGCGACATCACAGAAAGGGATTTTATTGAAAGTAAATAACAATACTGCCACAGTCAGACGTCTGAGAGACATCGCAGAAATGGCTTATATTAAAAGTAAATAACCATACTGCCACAATCGGACGTCTGAGCGACATCGCAGAAAGGGCTTGTATCAAGTAAATAAAAATACTGCCACAGTCGGACGTCTGAGCGACATCGCAGAAAGGGCTTATACGGAAAGTAAATAATAACAATGCCACAGTCGGACGTGTGAGCAACATCGCGGAGAGGGCTTTAAATAGATTATTCATATGAGTTAAACTTGCAAGAGTAATACTCATAGGAAAATATTCAACATATGATAATAAACGGGTTAGTCCATCCATAGGAAATAATCATTTAACCGGAATTAACACCCATGTAGTTCTCCGGGATTTCTGTCTCCGAGATTGAAACTCGACAAGATAAGTTGAACACAGTACTTGGTCATGGATAAGATGATTCAAAGGAATTTTTGACTCTGCAGAGTTTGTACTAAAATGTCCACAGCCAACGGATTTCTGTAGTCACCAAGGACTAGTTCCGTTTACGGTATTTCGGAAGAAAACACATCTAACCAGTAAACACCCACTCCACCCCACGATGCCAGGAATCACCCTAGACAACGTCCAAGAAAAACTTTGAGACGGGGAGGTCACAACCTCGAATAGCATGGGATCAAATTTCTATACGCGCGCTCTAAGGGGTGCCCCCTCTCGGTCCCAACCGGAAACACCCATGCCCCCTGACCGGATGACGGGCTTTAATCCAGGCCATGGAACCCTCATCCCGGCCTCTCTATTTGGCGTGTACCAGGAAAGTGGTTTAAAACTTACTAAGCCATATTCCTTGCGGAAAACATGTGGTAGTACCGGAAAGGAAATGAATGGGAATGTGACTGAAGTCAAATAGTCTGGCGTAAGACTGGCATGCCACAACATTGCCATCTTACCCATTCTCATGCCATCACATGGCCATGCAAACTCATATCCCACAGCTTATGGATTTTCGAAACTCACTTGCCTCAAGTTGCATGTAGTATGACATTCATCAAGATGCTCATAAACATGCCATGAAACTACTCAATGAAAACAATGCCAAGACACTCATCATATCAAAAGTTCAAACATGCTTGCCTGGTTCGGAGTAGTCGGAGCCTAGCTCGGTGAAGTTCGCGGTTCCGTCACTTCCTTCGGTATCTACGGTATACAGAAATATATGCACTATCGTAAATACCATGAGGTGCACAAAAGTATTCCAAGTATTTTTCAAATAAATCTGATAAAAAAACTAGATAAAATTTTAAAGAGGACAGAAAAAGAATCAAACAAAAATCCTTCTCTGTTTAAAAGTTATAAGGGTTTTGATTTAGGGACCTTTCTATAATGAAACAGAAACTTCCCAGGGTGCTAAGCAGAAAAGTCCAGAAAACGATTCAGATTAGAAAGCGTATTTGCCAGAGTACACTTCAGAAAATGGTTCGTTTAAAAAGAAATGAGAGACTGACAGGCGAGTCCCACCCATCAGGTTTGAAAATTCAAACGAGGGGACCGAGCTCGTCGGCGCCCGAGAGCTGCGGTGGTCGCCGACGGCGATCCACGGCGAGGCAGGAGGATCGGGTGGTACCTCCATGCTCAGTGCGTCACTCCGCGTCGGTGGGTGGTGGTGGTGGTCCTTGCTCCGGTGGACGACGGCTCGGGTGGAGTTGGATCTCGCCGGGGAGTGCTGCGGAGGTCAAATTGAAGTGGGGGTTAGACTTCTGGTAGCTTGAGGGGATTGATGACGGGATATGGGCGTCGGGGATGAAATCACCGGAGTGAATCGAGGTGGTGGCCGAGGCGGAACGGGGCGGCCGAAGTCGGGGGAGGAGACCTCCTCGAGGTCCTCCTAGTGGCCTGGCGGGGTGTTGGTGAGTAGAAGAGGTGGTGTGTGCTCGAGGGCGAGCTCGGGGCCCCTTTTTATAGGCGGTCCGAGGCGGTGGCCATGAACGGAGTTTTCCGGCGAAGGTTACGGCGGCGTAGAGCTTGGTCGGGGAGGTTTAGGGAGTTGGGCGTCAACGTGGAGTTCCACTGGTTCCGTTTTGATGCTAAACAAGCTTGGATTAGGAGTCCTGGGTGGATTCAACGGAACGGGGCGGCGCGGGCCCGTCGGCGGCAGAGGGCGCGCCCTGTGCTTGCTGGACCACGGCGACAGTGCTGCGGGGGTGCGCTGGCATGCATGAGGCCACACGGAGGGCTAGGGAGCAATGGGCGGCGCAGAACGGCATTGTGAGCCAGAGCGGGCTCCGTTTGGCCGCCACGGGTGGCTCTGCCACCACAGAGGCTGCCGGTGTTGAAGATGCGCGCCGCCACCGATGCCTGCGTCCGTCCAAGTGGGCGTGCGGTGCTCTGGCCAGGGGGGAAGGGGCCGTGCGCTAAGCGGCAAGGTGCACGGGCGATCAATGCCAACACCATGACGAAAACGACACTGCAACTCTGAACTTTTCTGAAGGTGCACAGGAATAGTGCCGGCCAAGTGTTGGACGAAATGATTTTGGCATGTGGGTAATTTTTCTTGAGCTGATCTTTGGTGTAGTGGCCTCTCATTGCATTTGGGGGCTGCCTGAATTTTGGTGGAATTTTTGGAGAAGAGGAGATATGAATGGTTCTAGGTTGTGGTTACCAAGGACCATCCAGAGGAGTTGGTTTGAGATCAAATCTCAAAGGCATTTAGGTACTTGCTTTGCGAATCACCTAGGCTCAAAATAAAGGACAGAAATGTTTTGGGGAAAGAAATAAATGAAATTAAATCCAAAAATGAGTTGGACTTGTTGGGACAGAATATATGGATTGCCCCAAAGTGGAAGGAGGGTTTTTGGGAGGTTTTACCATATGAGGCATGGTAAAATCAAGAGTGGTTTCAACAAAAGAGAAGTCCCAAAATTTCTAGGGTTTTCTTTTAAAAGAAAAACAAATCCCAAAAATTTAATTTTTGAGAAGAGGGCAAACAGAAGAAAGGTTTCTAACAACCAATACCAGGGTTGAAGAAGATGCCAAAATAAAAACCTTGTCAAAGTGGAAAAAGTTTTGAGAGAGAGGTTTTTGGAAGAATTTAAATGGCCTTCTTCAAATCCAACAAATTTTTGCTGAAAACCTAATAAATTTTTTTGGAGTGTCACACCAGGCCGCACGGTGCCAAGCCGCAGGTATGTCCAGGTAGTTCCTCTTTTTTTTCTATTTATTTTTCTTTTCTATTTTCTGACATTAGTTTTGATTTAATAAAAATACTAAATCATTTTATTTCCTTATGCCAATTTTTGTAGGAACTAGTGGTATTATTCTAGAGCTCCTCAACAAATGGCATAATTTTGTACATATATTATATATATAACATATATATATATATCCAACGCAAATAATTATGCATTAATTCCAAATACCCAAAATAAATACTTATGGGCTCCTAAAAATATTGGTTTAATTTTTATCTCAGTCCAATCTTTTCATAGAGCAACATGAGCATTTTCTTGGACCTTTTTGGAGCACTTTTTATTTGGGTCATTTCCAGGGATGATTCTGAGGGTTCCACAAATCCCCATTTCAAATTTAAATGGAATTTAAACATGATGCACAAATGACTAGCTAGCCTAGGTCATACTAGAACTAGGGATGTGACAACTCGCCCCCACTTGAAAGAATCTCGTCCCGAGATTCGGGGGTCGACGGAAAGAAAGCGGGGTACTCCAGTCGTAGACGATCTTCTCGCTCCCAAGTAGCTTCTGTCTCGGAATGATGAGACCACTGAACCTTGAGAAACTTGATATTATGGCGTTGAGTGACACGCTCTTCTTGATCAAGAATGCGAACATGGTACTCTCGATATGTGAGGTTATCTTGGAGATCAAGTGTTTCGTGGTCCACTCCGCGGATGGGATCCGAGAAGCAACGCTTGAGTTGAGAGACGTGGAAGACATCATGCTCTCTAGAAAGATGTGAAGGTAGTTCGAACTAGTAGGCAACCTCTCCTCATTTAGCGAGAATGCGAAAAGGACCAATGTAACGAGGAGCGAATTTGCCCTTGATACCGAAACGATGGGTACCCTTCAAAGGAGTAACCCGAAGATAAGCTTTGCCACCAATTTCATAAGTCATATCCTTATGATGACGGTCATACTGACTCTTTTGACGAGACTGGGCTGTTTTCAAATTCTCACGAATGATGCGAACTTGCTCTTCTGCCTCCTGGATCATGTGCGGTCCATAGAATTGTCTTTCACCGGTTTCTGACCAGTTCAAAGGTGTTTGACATCTTCGTCCATAGAGAATCTCAAAAGGACCTTTCTTTAGACTGGATTGATAGCTATTGTTATAAGCAAACTCGGCAAAAGGAAGACATTTCTCCCAATCCATACCGAATGAGATAACGCAAGCTCTAAGCATGTCTTCGAGAATTTGGTTCACCCTTTCCACCTGACCACTCGACTGAGGGTGGAAAGCGGTACTGAAGGAAAGATGGGTTCCCATGGCAGTCTGGAAACTGTCCTAGAAATGAGAAGTAAAAAGACTACCACGGCTGAATTGATCTCTAGTGGAACACCATGAAGTGACACTATTCAAGAAATGTATAAGTCAGCGAGCTGACTAGCAGTGATACTCTCTCGAACAAGTAGGAAGTGCGCCACTTTGGAGAGACGATCAATGACTATGAAGATAGCATTATTCCCTCTCTTGGTCCTGGGAAAGCCGGTGATGAAGTCCATACCAACTTTATCCCATTTCCACTCAGGAATGGCTAAAGGCTGAAGGGTGACAGCAGGTCTTTGATGCTCTGCCTTAACGCGATGACAATTGTCACAGTTAGAAATGAACTGAGCAATCTCTCTCTTCATCCTAGTCCGCCAGAAGTTGTGGCGTAGGTCCTGATACATCTTAGTGCTACCGAGATGAATCGTGAGAGGAGATTCATGCGCCTCCTTGAGAATCAATTTTCGCAGATGTTAATTCTTGGGAACCACCAAGCGGTTTTCAAAGAAAACAACACCTCGATCATCCATAGAGAAACACCCACCAACTCCATTCTTAATGTTTCTCTTGATCAGGGAAATTCTCGTGTCCTGCTTTTGAGCAGCGATAACCCGATCCTCAAGATAAGGTTTTGCCCCCAAAGTAGAAAGGAATCCATGAGGAGCAATGTGAAGATTGAGCTTACAAAATTCCTCATGGAGAAGTGGTTGGCCCTGCTGCAACATGAGATTTTTGCAATAGGACTTACGACTTAGCGCATCAACCATGACATTGGCTTTGCCTGGGGTGTAGGTAATCCCTAGATCATAATCTCAGATCACCTCCAACCAACGTCTTTGCCTAAGGTTCAAATCTGGTTGGGTGAAGATATACTTGAGACTCTGGTGATCGGTGTATATCTCGCAACGTTTACCAACAAGGTGATGTCGCCAGGTCTTGAGTGCATAGACTATGGTTGCAAGCTCTAGATCATGTGTAGGATAATTCTCCTCATGTGGATGCAACTGTCGAGATGCATAGGCAATCACATGACAATCCTGCATAAGAATGCAACCTAGTCCCTGTCGTGAGGCATCACAATAGATAACAAAGTCCTTAGTGAAATCTGGTGGCACAAGTACGGGAGCAGAAGTCAGGCATCTTTTCAGTTCCTGAAAACTGTATTCACACTGTGGGGACCACTCAAACTTTTTATCTTTCTTGAGAAGTTCCGTGAGAGGTTTGGCCACTTTGGAGAAGTTTTCAACAAAGCGGCGACAATAACTGGCTAGACAAAGGAAACTCCTAACTTGTTTAACGGTTTTAGGTGGATTCCAATCGAGAACGGCCTTAGCTCTCTCGGGATTGACAGCAATGCCCTTGCCAGAGATTACGTGGCCTAGGTAGGTCACTTCTGGCAACCAAAATTCACACTTGGGGAACTTGGAATAAAGACGGTGCTCTTTGAGTTTTTCTAACACAAGTCTAAGATGTTCGGCATGCTCTTCCTCGTTCTTCGAGTAAATAAGAATATCATCGAGGTAAACCACGACGAATTTGTCTAAGTACTCCATGAAGATCGAGTTCATCAAGCGGGAGAATGTAGCTGGGGCATTGGTTAGGCCGAAGGACATGACAGTGTACTCGTACTGGCCATAACGAGTGACAAAGGCTGTCTTGGGGATGTCCCCGTTTCTGATCTTGATTTGGTGGTAGCCTAACCTCAAATCCATCTTGGAGAAGATTGAGGATCCAGCGAGCTGATCATACAGATCGTTGATCCTAGGAAGCGGATATTTGTTCTTTATTGTGACCAAATTAACGGGACGATAATCTACAACCATATGGTCCGTACCATCCTTCTTCTTGATGAAGAGGACGGGGCAAGCCCAAGGAGAAGAACTAGGATGGATGAAACCCTTTTGCAAGGACTCATCAAGTTGTTTCTTAAGATTGACTAGTTCTAAGGGTGCCATCTTGTAAGGTCTCCTAGAGATTGGAGCGGTTCCTGGGATAAGGTCTATGACGAACTCTACATCTCTATCAGGTGGAATACCTGGCAGTTCCTCTGGAAAGACATCCGGAAAGTCACGGACTACTGGGATATCTTCAAGGTCTGGAAGGGGGCTGGCATTAAGAGAATAGAGCTGACGCTTTGCAACTCTAGTGGAGACAGTGACTATCTTGCCAAATGGGTGTGTAAGCTGAACAGATCTTGGCATGATGAACTATCATCCAGTCCGTACCCAAGATGATGTTGATATCTGAGGACTTGCGGGCTACAAGTAATGCAAAGAATACAAGTGTGTCAACAAGGATTTCATCTCCATAGCTTATTCTGGTGGTTTGCCATCTAGACCCTGGGGTTTGAATTTCAAGCGGAGTTGGCATATCACAAAATGACATGTCGTGCAAACGAGTATAGCCTTCAGAAATGAAGTAGTGAGATGCTCCAGTGTCGAACAGAACCGATGTTGGGTGACAATTGACAAGGAGTGTACCAAGAACGACATCCGGATCATCATGAGCATCTTTAGCTAAGACATGATGCACACGTCCACGTTTAGTGTGAGTTGGCTTGGCACCGATCATCTTGCTTGATGGCTTAACACAGCCAATAGTCTTCTCGGGCTGGGGTGGAGCATAACTAGTCTGAGAGCAGTCACGTGCATAGTGTCCCGGCTTCCCGCATGTGAAGCAAGTCCCTGAAGTTGGATGTGGACCCGCATTGACAAGCGGTCTACCAGTAGACCAAGGTGGAACATACAACTGAGCTGGGGGAGGCGCCATGTAAGATGGTCTCGGTGAATATCCGGAAGGAAGAGCGGAGTTTGGAACCCAAATCCGGCGCTTCTGAGAGCTAGAGTCGGAGGAAGATCCCAAATCACCGGTGTGCTTACGAGACTCCTTGTAAGTGAGCTGAGCTGTCTCTGCATTAATGGCCTTGTTCACAAGAGCCTGGAATGTATCACAATGATGCAGGTGGAGATCACGACGCAACTTGGGGTTGAGACCCTTCCGAAACCTAGCTTGCTTCTTGGCGTCTGTAGACACCTCTTCTGTGGCATAGCGGGCGAGGTTATCAAACTCTCTACTGTAAGCATCAACAACCATCTTACTCTAGGTGAAACTACAGAACTCTTCTCTCTTGCGATCGATGAGGGCCAGAGGAATGTGATGCTCGCGAAAAGCCTCAGTGAAATCTCTCCAGGTAGGAATCTGGCCAGCTGGAAGCATAGCCTCATAGTTCTGCCACCAAAGACTAGCAAGAACTTCCAGGTGGTATCTGGCATAGGTGACCTTGTCGTCTTCAGCTACGTTTGCGGAACGCAGCATATGAGTGATGATACGGAGCCAGTCATCTGCATCGAGTGGCTCAATGGAATGATGAAAGGTGGGTGGGTGCAAGCGAATGAAGTCATGAATGGTCATAGATCCTTTGAACTAATGTGCGGTGTTCTCCTAGATACATGCCAACAAGTGGTTAGACTCATGCTTGTTTCTCTCCATCTCTAACATGAACTCTACCAATGAAGGCTGGTCGGCAAGATCCTCATCCCACCATCTTCGTGGTTCTGGCTACGAGAAATAGAACTTCGTTTAACTGATGACATCCTGAGAAACGAAACCAAGGACGGAATCAGCATCAACTACAGGCTATAGAATGTAGGACAAGGAAATTAGTATCTCCCAAACTCCTAGGGCAATTCCGGCAGCATAATGGTAGTAGAATGCTCAAAATGGGACATCCTGCTAACATGGAGTAGTACAACAACTCCACATCACCACTCAAGGTTCTGGGATAGTACTAAACAGGCTATACTGGAAGTACTCGAAAACTGGGATATGACTCTGATCAACCAATCACTACTAGGGAAAAGCCTAGCAGCAGCGCTGGTTTTGGGCCTCTCAGTAGCGCGGGGACCGGCGCTACTAATAAGGCGCTACAGCTAACGTATAGCAGTAGCGCCTGTTGTCCCACGCTACTGCTATACATGAATAGCTGTAGCACTGTTTAGAAAAGTGCGCTGCTGATATTATCTGCAACGACGTTTACCGAGAAGCGCTACTGGTATTGCGGCGCTACTGCTAAATTTTCCCCCTCGCTACTACTAGTTTTATTAGTTTTTTTCCTGCATATTTGTTTTTGTATTTGTTTTGTATTTGAATAGGCTTTATACAATAATCTTTAGCATATCATACACATACAAATGTAATCATAGCATATACATACAATTAGTCTCATCAAATCATGTCATCATCATAATCATCATCCAACACAAAGTGGTCTCTCGTCATCATCTCGAAAATAGCGATACAAGTCTCGATTACTTGCAAATACATCGTCATCCATCTAAACAATGGTATACGCGAGAAGAGCTATCACTTTGAGTACATGAGTTCGTATCCCTCTCTCGCATTAGCGTGAACCTAAACTAACTACTGCCTGCCGCGCGGAAACCGGAAACCGGTACACCTGGGCCTGACACTCCGGCCACTTGTCGTATATATACTCCTGGCGTAGCACTTATTCACCATTGATGATCTATGCACCTGCATCATCACATGAGTCGATGATATGCAACATATATAGTTGAGCAACAGAAAGAGGCAGACTTGGCAAAAATAGAAACAACATATCATAAGCATAAATAACAAAGTTCATCATACCCCAAAATGCCCTAACTAGAGTGATTTTCGCTAGTCGAGGAGGAGGACGGTTTAATTACATCACAAATAAAGTTTCACCGTGCATAACTCAAAGTTTTGTCATACAGAAAGTATGGACTAAAGGGACACATTGTCATATATCGACAATCACTCCAACATGTCGTTCCATCCATCCATGTCAGGGAGATAGTCCCCAAGCCTAGTGAAAAGCTTCAGGTTGAGACACTGAGCGGCTACCCATGTTCAGACGTCTTCCCGCGACATTTTTCCTTCTTTGTAGAACATCCCTGTTTTTCCGATGACCTCCTTCATGATGATTTCGGGAAGTTCGCGCTGGATGTGATAGAACTGGGCTCGAAGTCGATGATCCTCGATATCTCCTACGTTCTTTGCCCATTGCGGAATATGGGCATCGCCGGATCTAGGTGACATGTGAAGGTTCTGGTGATCCCATCTGTACTCCAGCATGTGGTGTAGGACATAGAATCCATCATTAAGAGAATCGTTCAGTTGCTAGATGCAGCAGAAGTTGGTCGTATGGCTGAAGGCGACCCTGCCGCCCCTTCTTTTCTTGTCCCTGACCTCTCCACCCGTTGCTTGGTAGTAAAACATAGCACTATCAAGAACATCCTTGATGTGGGTGTAATCCTTTTTGTGAATGTTCTTCGACGAGTCCAAGTTAAGAGCGTGGGAGAATCGGGGGTATATGAGGATGAGGACGGCGCGCCCACCGTTGCACAAAATAAGTACACCTCAAATTACTTAGCCTCCACCGTGCAAATGAACGATTGAAATCGAATGAAGGATAGCAGCGCGGATGACTTACACAAGATGATAAGGCAAGAGAATCTCCCCCTTGTCCTTATTGGCGAGCATAAAATTGACGATGTGTTCCCTCGCGTATACACGGTGCTCTTCGCAGACTCCCAAGAAGCCCTCGTGCATGTAGTACGGGTCAGCGACACAGATATGAGATATCTGCTCAAACCCGATCATGTAGTTCATGTGCAAGGCATAAAGGCGGACAAACGTAAAATCCAGCTTCTTGACATTAAACATGTCGAATATATAATCGAATTGGAGGAAGAACTTATCTGCGGGGAAGCTGTCGACGTACGACATTTGCCGCGGAACATTAACCACGTAGAGTGGGTATCCTGGATCTGTCGAGGCGATGAGGCCTTTCTCTACCTATAGCACATCGTCATGAAGTCTCCTTAGATCGCCGAATGTGGCCTGTAGCGCTGTTGCAGGTAGGATTGGTTGACCGGGGATATGCCATTTATCCGCATTGGGGATATCTATATGGTCCTAAAGCCGAGGCTGCCGAGGTGGCTGGATCATAGAATCAGCTTTTTTGCCTTTCCTCGCTCTCTTCCTAGACTTCTTTACTACCGGAAGGTTGTCCATAATACGTTGAGACGGCAATTCAGGCACCGACTCATGACGCTCAAACCCTGAGGAGGCGCCATATAGACATACTGTTCAGCGCCACCGTCGTCCTCATCCTCATCCATGGCGACATTATCAGCGACTAATGGAGCCTCCTCTTTACCCCGTCCGCTATCACCCAACCCGACACCCGACGCTAATTGGGTAGGTGGTATGTTGATGTTCATACCTTGCTGAGGCTGTGTGCTCGTGGGTGTGCTCCCGACCACCTCCAGACGAAGCAGACCTTTTGGCCACAACAGGACCCACCCATTGCAACAATCACCAAGCCGCCGCGGTGTCTCCTCGTCATCCACCAGTAGTATTGGAGGAGGCAAATTCTCGTGGCCCGGTTCGACACTGGCCATGGAAACCTTGAAAATGTTCGGGGGGATCGGCCGGCTGTGGAACAATGGTTCCTTTGGCTCCATTATCATCGCCTTCCCCACGTCCACCTTCTGGTCGCCGATGGTGTACAATATGGTGCACGGGGTTTCGTCGGCCTGCAAAGAAAAGTCTGCGACGCGAGACATCCGGAAGGCAATGAAAACGGGAGATTATACATTTATATTAAAGGGGGCCGGTGTGACAGATACCGTGAGGGCGTCGAGCTCAGCCAAAGATGAAGCACCACCGAGCACGTCCGGTGCGGGAGCAGGTGCGGGAGCCGGTGCGGGAGCAGGTGCTCCCAAGAAATCAGCAAAGGGAAAGTCCTTTGCATTTTTTTCTGGATTTTTCCTTGTCCAAGTGAAAACGCCCGTCACCAAGGAAGTAGACAAATCTGCAACCACCTATTTTGCGGCAGGTACCACTGTTGCGACTGTCTGAGATGATTTCTTCTCAACCGCAATCTCAACCTTCTTGTCAATGTTTTCTTCAGTTAACCTCCGTCTTTCCTTTCTCTCCTCCGTGGTCTCACAGTAGTACTTCTTCCATGTGGCGCCGTCTCCGACACCGTGCACGCGTCCATACGATGGTCGAGTATCCACTGGTTGTCGTTTCAATATGTTTAACGCCCGGTTGAATGGAGTGTCCCACTTGGGCCTCGCCAATTCCTCAGACGGTGAGTTGCTTTCGGCCACAATCCGGTGCTGCTCTCTCTACAAATGGCACAAGGATCATTTACAAATATGACTAACGTGTTCAGTCGAATTGATCAGAAACTAAAATTACCAGTAGTATCATGAACTCCGTAATGACCGGTGTTGTCTCGTAAACCTTCTTCATTGGGTCCCAATGGTGCCGGGCCCTCAGGACGTCACGCTCCTGCGGGACGGTGAAATCCGCCAAGGGTTCTGGGATGCCCAGACTCGCGGCTTCCGCGTCTTCCATGGCCCATTTGGACCACTTTTCGACGTAACCACGGCTTCCGAGGTGGTGGCTCCCAATGTTCCTCTCTTGAAGCCCCTTCATGTAATTAGACTTTTTTTGGCAGCTTCGGCCTCGCAAGCCTCCTTGAATATTTGAAACTGCTCTTCCGTGATTGTCGGATTATCAGTTACAATCTCGGAGTAGGGTTCCTTGTTGTCGATGATCCTTGCTTTCACTCGAGTTTTCCAGGCGGCCAACGCGTCGCTAAACTTGGTCATGGCTTGTTTGTTTATCTTCTTCATTGCCGGGTCCTTGTCTGGATCTTCATAATCCTTCTAATTCCGCCCCGGGAACAAGAATATCTAGTGAAACTTCTTTAGGAGGGAGCTCCTCATACTTTCTATCTTCTGTAGTTTCTCATCGTTGATGGTGGCGGTTGTCCATACGATGCAGCCTATTTGATTGCCGTAGCATCGACGCGCTTCCTCGGGCGCCTTTGGCTCAAAAATGCCGTCGTCCACCTCCGTGACCACCAGTCTAGTAGTCCTGAGTTTGATAGGAAGTTGTTGCCTCTTTGCTTTCGGTTCTATACCGGCTCCGCTCCCCGAGGCAGCACTAGTCTCAGTCTCAGCGCCAGTCTCGATGCCGGTCTGATTCTCAGCGCCGGTCTAAGTCTCAGCACCGGTCTGCGTGTCAGTCTCAGTCCCCAATGCCACCGGTGGGCCCAGCAACAACATCGCTTGATCATCGGTAAGGCTAAAATATTCGTCTGCCGCCCGGTAGACGTCGTCGCAATCACCAGAACCTTGTCCTTCATCATTGCTAGCCATGTTTAGTATGATTAAATCTAGTCAATTAATTCTAGACCTAATAAAATGAATAATGACATAAAAAGGCCTATTGTTTTGCAGGAATGTTGACTCCTTCCTGGTGCGGCAAATCCCGGGCACTCGATATGTCCTAGTTTGTAGCACAAGTCATGCCGAAATTCACAGAAAATTTCGGCATGACCTTAGCTAAAAAGTGGACAAATCGAGAACCTGAAATTTGCCGGAACAGAAATGAATCAACATTCCGGCAAAACAAAGGCCACTCAGCATCATTCTGTGACACCCCAAAAATTTTAACCTTGTTTTATTAATTTAAATTTTTGCCAGGAAACTAAAACTTTTATTTTCTAGATTTCCTTCTGATTTCAGAACCATTCTCTTTTTTTTATTATGGAGTTTTTAACACAAGTGAAAATTTTCAGTCATTATTGGACTTATTTCCCCTCTCAAATAAAACAATTCTTTTATCAGTAGGATTATCTATATAATTATTTTTCCCCTGAGCTTTATTTCTCCAAATTGATTTTTCATTAGTTTTAGGGTTCCATTTGCACAGTAACTCTCTGATGAATTTATTTAAAAATCCCACCAAAATTTGGAGATGTCTTGTGATGTCTCTAAATCACTTTTATGCAAAAACATATTTCTCTCATTGGATATTTTGAGTTCTACACCAAGTTTTCAAATCTGGTCCAGTGGGCAATTTTGCACTACTACCTATTTAAATATTTCTTTAAAACTTCTACCAAAATTAGGGGATGTCAGTAGGAGTATATTATTCATCCTTATGCAAAAACCCATTGATGTTCTTTGAAAATTTTGAGTAAATCATCCTCATTTTCATTCTGGTCCAACATGATGATTTGTACTGCAACCATCTTTTAACTTGCTCCTTTACCCATGAGCTTTCTCCTGCTTGTAGTACACCTTACCAAACCCTTAATTCCAAGAGATTGGACTCATTGGAGCATTTTTGGTACCTGATATCATGCCCTTCTCTTTCTGTCCAAAACTGAAGTTCTGCAAAACTTGCACTAACAAGTTTCTCCTTTTGACAAACTAACTTTACCACCCTCTCATTCATCCAAAGAGACACTAGCCTGGAGAATTTGGGCACTCCAAGAAATGCCTTAGTGCCCTTGGCATTTTGTCAAACACCTTATAGGCATGATCAGTTTTGACATGATTTTTGTTTTGCACTGTGACCTTGCACCTCTGGACAATCTAGCATGTCCACTAAACTCCCAGCTGCTCCTAACCTAGGTCTGCTAGTTGCCAACCTCACCCAAGCTCTGTGGCATGCACTAACATTTTGCTGAGCACCTGGTGAGCGTGCTCTGGGCGCGCCCAGAGCACACATTTTGCATGTGCCGCGCCCGAGCCGCCGCGCCCCTGGCCTGTTCCCCAAGCTTATCCAAACCCCCTGCCACTCGCAGCGTAGGGCCAAGCCTCTACCCGTACCCTCTCATGAGCACCACAGCCTCTCGCCACGTCTCCGGCAAGCCAGAAGCTAGCCGCCACTGCCGCCCGACAGCTTCTGCACTGGCCGGCACCGCCCGAGCCACTCCCGCTCGCCAGCTCGCCCCTGGAGCAGTGCCCCACCCATCCACTAGCTCTTGCCGCCATCCCCAGCCTCGACACAGTGCCCTTCAAGCTATAGAACGTCAGTTCGCCGGTGACCTTATCCTCGGCCGCGGAACCGCCATGGAAGCGCTATAAATAGGACCCCCCTGAGCTCGTCTAGGCCGCAAGCAACCTCTCTCACTCCCTCACCGATCCGCACGTAGCAGTACGAAGACCAGAGAGGTCGTCTTCCTCATCTCCGGCAATCACAGCTGCCTCCACTGTCTCAATCATCTCCGGCGCCACCAGGGCCTCCCCCTCTCCACTCTCTTCACCAGGAGCTCCCTCTCCCTCTCTTGAGTCCATCGCCCTACTCAATTTTGATCAGGACTCGCCGCCGGCGAAAACCCACTCTGCCCGATGGCCACCGTCCGCTGCGGAGCTCGCCGTCGGCAGCTCCGTCCACCCCAGGGACCGTAACGACCACTGGAGGGACCGCCTCGACCCCCTGAGCCCGCGGGTGACCTCTGTTTCTCGAACGGTGCCGCCGTTCGCCGGCGAACATCGCCGAAGTCCCGCCCCCTCTCGGGCGGAGGAAGAAGAGGGAGGGTCGACTCGTCAAACCTGACCAGTGGCCCCCTGGACCCACTGTCAGTGACCCAGCCCGCCTCCACGCATTTTAAGTGGAAGCGCAAAACCCCAGTATGTCTTCCCCACTTCGAATGTGTATTTCCTTTTGAAACGTTTTCTTTTCTGTTTTATTTTAAAAACAGATTATGACCAAATCTTTGACCGGCTATATCTTTTTAAATAAAACTCCAAATGAGTTGATTCTTTTTCCTACCTCCCTCAAATTTAATCTAGTTTTTTTGAGATTTATTTGAAAAAATTTCAGACAACTTCTTTGCACTGTTTTTGAAGTATGTGTTATTTGAATAATTTCAAAATAGGGTTTTTGGAGAAGAAGAAAACTTTCAAAAGTTTTTAGGATGCACCCTGCCTCTACACAACTTGAAGGCAAGCATTCTGAAATCTGGCATAATATTTCTATGTGTTGGTTGACACGATTATAACACCACCCTAATACAGAGATCTCGTTATCTTATGTGGTGACGCGATCATTGGCGTGAATTGCATAATAGTGATTTCCTTGCTGTTGGAAATGAATATACTTGTGATGGTAAACATCCTCATGTACCTTGCATGCATGCCGGAAAAGAATCCGGGAAAAGCATCTGCCTTGGGTAGGCGTGAGCTTGTCGCCGGTCTCCGTCGGGACGGTTATGTCCGGTATGGCATAGTGAGGTATAATGAGTGGTGTTTCTGTTGGTTGAAATATTTTTGTTACACATATCATGCAGGGAATTTATAAACCTCCTGAGTCGACCGTAGATTGAGTCTTGTTCCAGTAACTCCCATGCTTGTTTCGTACTACCACTTGCCCTGCCATAGGTAGGATGCGATTCAGTAAGTTGTCAACCCCTTTCTTGGCACACACCGTACAGAGAGGCCATGGTGGAAGATACCGGCTGCATCCGGTAGGCAGGCCACCTGGTCCGGGGGCATGGGTGTTTCCGGTTGGGACCGAGAGGGGGGCACCCCTTAGAGCGCACATCATAAATTTGATCCCATGCTACGCGAGGTTGTAGCCTCCCCACTTAGAGTTTTACTTGACAGGTGTCGTGGGTGATTCCAGACACTGGTAAGTTAAGCTGGTGTGTGCAAGTCAGGTGTGTTTTCAATTAAAAGACCGTAGACGGAATTAGTCCCGATGGACGAAAGGAATCCGTTGCTCGTGGGTAAAGAGTACACCCTCTGCAGAGTAAATATCTATTTGAATAGCCGTGTCCATGGTTATGGACTACAGTCTGGGTTGGGTCAGGTGTCAGTCTTAGTGTCGGTCTTCGGAGGAGAAACTACTAAACCAGAACATGGATCATGACCTGTGACTTATGATGATTGTGATTATTATTTTTATGGACTAACACTTTATATTGTTGGATTTATTGAGTATCCCTTGGAAGGTTCTACCTCCTAGATATTCACTATGATTATTTTCCTTACAAGCCCTTTATGTGGTGTCGCTAAGACGCCCGACTATGGCAGGCTTGTTATTTACTTTATAAGCCCTTTATGTGTTGTCACTTAGACGTCTGACTGTGGCATGCTTGTTATTTACTTTATAAGTCCTTTATGTGGTGTCGCTTAGACGCCCGACTGTGGCATGCTTGTTATTTACTTTATAAGCCCTTTATGTGGTGTCGCTTAGACGCCTGACTGTGGCATGCTTGTTATTTAATTTATAAGCCCTTTATGTGGTGTCGCTCAGACGCCCGACTGTGGCATGCTTGTCATTTATTTACCTTATAAGCTCTTTAAGTGGTGTCGCTTAGACGCCTGACTGAGGAATGCTTCATATCATGATCCTTTCGAGGCGTCGCATCAGACACCCGATCGGTGCATGTTATTTCTACTCCATTATTACATATTCATGTTGTTTATAAAAAGCTGCTTGCATGCATCATGGATTTTATTTTATGACTGACGTTATGATCATAGGATAGTTCAGAGCATGATTATCGTTTGTTATATTATACCCGTGTTCATAATGTTTGCGAGTACATTCAAAGTACTCACTGGCTTGTCCCTGGATATTGTCTTGGCCAGATTTCTTGCATGGAGAAGAGCGTTGCGACGACAGCCCCGGAACCTAAGCAACGGTGATAGCAGCCTCGTGAAGATAGGAATTAACCTGGTCAGCTGTTCGTGTTGGGAAATGGAGTCCCATAGACACTGATGACCCACAGACCGCTTCCGACATCAACCACTAGAAATCACTTGTTGTACTCATAGGCCAGAATGGTCTTGTACTACATATTCTATATTTTGCTTGGAATTTCTATATCAAGTTGGTGCCTCATCAGCTAACAGTAATCCTGGGGCTGGTGAGCACAAGGGCCATTTTCTGGAAATTTATACCCGGAAAACCGGTCGTGACAAACTTGGTATCAGAGCCAAGCTGACCATTGGCTAATCCTATCTTAGCCGGGTCAATAAACCTAGGTAAACCAACCCACCAGACCATAACCTAACCCCAGCCAAGCTTCTCGTGCAAGATAGCCACAAAGTGACCCCGATACCTCTGGCAGTTGGTGTCCAACCTATCAGCCTAGCCTGTCAATCATGCGCCAGTGACCTGACCGACACTTAAATTGTCCCATTCGCAAGCGTGTGAAGGAATACTCCGCTCCCTTTTTCTATAAAAAGGGCACGCTAGCCTCAACACAGCACATCACAAACTCTTTCCCCAGACCAAGCCATAATGCCTGGCCCCGTCGTGCACAATGACACCACAGCAACCAACCTTGGAGGTTTTGTGACCGTGCTCGCAAACCTCACCCGTCGTGCCTTTGCATTAGAAGAGCCCCTAGAATATGTTGTGTACATGGGCAGTGAAAGCCATCAATTCTGTCCACCGTGCACGTCTATGGTAGGTGTCTATCTGCAGAACGCCCCTACAGGTTCACCAGAAGGACAACTTCGTTTGAGCCACAAGCCATTCAACTAGCTACTCGAGAGGCTGTAGTTCAACTCCGGCACTTGTCGCCAAGAGTTAACTGCAGCTCGTTCTACTACTACCCCAGCCGTGACGAGTATGGTAGGCCACCCCAGGTTGCCAACGGAGATCACGAGACGGATCCTACATTGTTGCATCTGGTGCGCTATGTAAGTGCACTAGAGGATCTGTTCGATCAAATCACTCTTGATCTGATCGCAGCTCATGGAGAGCTGATCCGCCGAGCCCCGGCAAGAGGAGAAGATGAGCCCAACACCGACAACCCAGTCGTGCTGTTCGGACAACCGGTCGAGTCCTTGAGGACAGCCCCAGTCATTGACCAAAATACCTTGATGACCCCAGAAGCGCTCCGTCGCCTTTTGGGAACACGCTCCAACGAGATTGTGGCCAACAATCCCCGAGATGGTCATCATCGCTACCCCGACCTTGCAGTCTCTCAACCCCCTCCAGCTAATCCCGACGGTGAAAACGGTGGAGAAGCCTCGGCGTCCACGAGGAAAGCCCGTTTAGATATTAACGAGGTAGACTGAGTCGCCCGGGCAGTACCAAGTATTAAGTATGTACTCGCCCTGTAATTGTGTGATATTGTATCACCGTAAAATAATGTTGTTTGCTTGTGCGCTCCTATTTTTAATAGTAGCCATGCAAGATTATGTTAGTGTACGGTTGCATTTTAATCCCAAGTGTAGCTACCAAAGACCAACCTCGTCGACGCAAGTTTGTGCTATGAATAAACCTTTTGGTTTCAGTTAACAGGAAATATTTTATTTTCAAAACAACTCTTAACAAATCTCGAGGACGAGATTTTTATTTAAGGAGGGTAGTGTTGTGACACCCCAAAATTTTTAACCTTGTTTTATTAATTTAAATTTTTGCCAGGAAACTAAAACTTTTATTTTCTAGATTTCCTTCTGATTTCAGAACCATTCTCTTCTTTTTATTATGGAGTTTTTAACCCAAGTGAAAACTTTTCAGTCATTATTGGACTTATTTCCCCTCTCAAATAAAACAATTCTTTTATCAGTAGGATTATCTATATAATTATTTTTTCCCTGAGCTTTATTTCTCCAAATTGATTTTTCATAAGTTTTAGGGTTCCATTTGCACTGCAACTCTCTGATGAATTTATTTAAAAATCCCACCAAAATTTGGAGATGTCTTGTGATATCTCTAAATCACTTTTATGCAAAAACATATTTCTCTCATTGGATATTTTGAGTTCTACACCAAGTTTTCAAATCTGGTCCAGTTGGCAATTTTGCACTACAACCTATTTAAATATTTCTTTAAAACTTCTACCAAAATTAGGGGATGTCAGTAGGAGTATATTGTTCATCCTTATGCAAAAACCCATTGATGTTCTTTGAAAAAATTGAGTAAATCATCCTCATTTTCATTCTGGTCCAACTTAATGATTTGTACTGCAACCATCTTTTAACTTGCTCCTTTACCCATGAGCTTTCTCCTGCTTGTAGTACACCTTACCAAACCCTTAAGTCCAAGAGATTGGACTCATTGGAGCATTTTTGGTACATGATCTCATGCCCTTCTCTCTCTCTGTCCAAAACTGAAGTTTTGCAAAACTTGCACTAACAAGTATATCCTTTTGACAAACTAACTTTACCACCCTCTCATTCATCCAAAGAGACACTAGCCTGGAGAATTTGGCCACTCCAAGAAATGCCTTAGTGCCCTTGGCCTTTTGTCAAACACCTTATAGGCATGATCAGTTTTGACATGATTTTTGTTTTGCACTGTGACCTTGCACCTCTGGACAATCTAGCATCTACACTAAACTCCCAGCTGCTCCTAACCTAGGTCTGCTTGGCCAACCTCACCCAAGCTCTGTGGCATGCACTGGCATTTCGCCGAGCACCTGGTGAGCGTGCTCTGGGCGCGCCCAAAGCACGCGTTTTGCACGTGCCGTGCCCGAGCCGCCGCGCCCCTGGCCTGTTCCCCAAGCTTATCCAAACCCCCTGCCGCTCGCAGCGTAGGGCCAAGCCTCTACCTGTACCCTCTCACGAGCACCACAGCCTCTCGCCACGTCTCCGGCAAGCCAGAAGCTAGCCGCCACTGCCGCCCGACAACTTCTGCACTGGCCGGCGCCGCCCGAGCCACTCCCGCTCACCAGCTCGCCCCTGGAGCAGTGCCCCACTCATCCGCTAGCTCCTGCCGCCATCCCCAGCCGCGACACGATGCCCTGCAAGCTACAGAACGTCGGTTCGCCGGTGACCTTATCCTCGGCCGCGGAACCGCCATGGATGCGCTATAAATAGGACCCCCCACCCGAGCTCTTCCAGGCCTCAAGCAACCTCTCTCACTCCCTCACCAATCCGCCCGTAGCAGTAGGAAGACCAGAGAGGTCGTCTTCCTCATCTCAGGCAATCACGGCCACCGCCACTGTCTCAATCACTCCGGCGCCACCAGGGCCTCCCCCTCTCCACTCTCTTCACCAGGAGCTCCCTCTCCCACTCGTGAGTCCATCCCCCTACTCAATTTTGATCAGGACTCGCCGCAGGCGAAAACCCACTATGCCCGACGGCCACCGTCCGCTGCGGACCTCGCTGCCGGCAGCTCCGTCCACCCAAGGGACCGTAATGACCACCGGAGGGACCGCCTCGACCCCCTGAGCCCGCGGGTGACCTCTGTTTCTCGAACGGTGCCGCCGTTCACCGGCGAACATCGCCGGAGTCCCGCACCCTCTCGAGTAGAGGAAGAAGAGGGATGGTCGACTGGTCAAACCTGACCAGTGGGCCCCCTGGACCCACTGTCAGTGACCCAGCCTACCTCCACGCGTTTTAAGTGGAAGCGCAAAACCACAGTACGTCTTCCCCACTTCGAAAGCGTATTTCATTTTGAAACGTTTTCTTTTCTGTTTTATTTTAAAAACAGATTATGACCAAATCTTTGACCGGCTATATCTTTTTAAATAAAACTCCAAATGAGTTGATTCTTTTTCCTACCTCCCTCAAATTTAATCTAGTTTATTTTAATATTTATTTGAAAAAATTTCAGACAACTTATTTGCCTGCTTTTGAAGTATGTGTTATTTGAATAATTTCAAAATAGGATTTTTGGAGAAGAAGAAAACTTTCAAAAGTTTTTAGGATGCACCCTGCCTCTACACAACTTGAAGGAAAGCTCTTTGAACCCTGGCATAATATTTCTGTGTGTTGGTTGACACGATTATAGCACCACCCTAATACGGAGATCTCGTTATCTTATGTGGTGACGTGATCATTGGCGTGAATTGCATAATAGTAATTTCCTTGCTGTTGGAAATGAATATACTTGTGATGGTAAACATGCTCATGTACCTTGCATGCATGCCGGAAAAGAATCCGGGAAAAGCATCTGCCTTGGGTAGGCGTGAGCTTGTCGCCGGTCTCCGTCGGAACGGTTATGTCCGGTGTGGCATAGTGAGGTATAATGAGTGGTGATTCTGTTGGTTGAAATATTTTTGTTACACATATCATGCAGGGAATTTATAAACCTCCTGAGTCGACCGTAGATCGAGTCTTGTTCCAGTAACCCCCATGCTTGTTTGGTACTACCACTTGCCCTGCCACATGTAGGGTGCGATTCAGTAAGTTTTCAACCCCTTTCTTGGCACACACCGTACAGAGAGGCCATGGTGGAAGATACCGGCTGCATCCGGTAGGTAGGCCACCTGGTCCGGGAGCATGGGTGTTTCCGGTTGGGACCGAGAGGGGGGCACCCCTTAGAGCGCGCGTCATAAATTTGATCCCATGCTCGAGGTTGTATCCTCCCCACTTAGAGTTTTACTTGACAGGTGTCGTGGGTGATTCCAGACACCGGTAAGATAAGCTGGTGTGTGCAAGTCAGTTGCGTTTTCAATTAAAAGACCGTAGACGGAATTAGTCCCGATGGACTAAAGGAATCCGTTGTTCGTGGGTAAAGAGTACACCCTCTACAGAGTTAATATCTATTCGAATAGCCGTGTCCATGGTTAAGGACTACAGTCTGGGTCGGGTCAAGTGTTGGTCTTAGTGTCGGTCTTCGAAGGAGAAACTACTAAACCAGAATAGGGATCATGACCTGTGACTTTTGATGATTGTGATTATTATTGTTATGGACTAACACTTTATATTGTTGGATTTATTGAGTATCCTTGGGAAGGTTCTACCTCCTGGATATTCACTGTGATTATTTTCCTTACATGCCCTTTATGTGGTGTCGCTCAGACGCCTGACTGTGGCAGGCTTGTTATTTACTTTATAAGCCCTTTATGTGGTGTCGCTGAGACGCCCAACTGTGGCATGCTTGTTATTTACTTTATAAGCCCTTTATGTGGTGTCGCTTAGACGCCCGACTGTGGCATGCTTGTTATTTACTTTATAAGCCCTTTATGTGGTGTCTCTTAGACGCCCGACTGTGGCATGCTTGTTATTTACTTTATAAGCCCTTTATGTGGTGTCGCTCAGACACCCGACTATGGCATGCTTGTCATTTATTTACCTTATAAGATCTTTATGTGGAGTCTCTTAGATGTCCGACTGAGGCATGCTTCATATCATGATCCTTTCGAGGCGTCGCTTCAGACACCCGATCGGTGCATGTTATTTCTACTCCATCATTACATATTCATGTTGTATATAAATAACCTGCTTGCATGCATCATGGATTTTATTTTATGACTGACGTTATGATCATAGGATAATTCAGAGCTTGATTATAGTTTGTTATATTATACCCATGTTCATAATGTTTGCGAGTACATTCAAAGTACTCACTGGCTTGTCCCTGGCTATTGTCTTGGCCAGATTTCTTGCATGGAGAAGAGTGTTGCGACGACAACCCTGGAACCTAAGCAACGGTGATACCAGCCTCATGAAGATAGGAGTTAACCTGGTCAGCTGTTCCTATTGGGAAATGGGGTCCCATAGACACTGATGACCCACAGACCGCTTCCGCCATCAACCACTAGAAATCACTTGTTGTACTCATAGGCCAGAATGGTCTTGTACTACATATTTTGTATTTTTGCTTGGAATTTCTGTATCAATTTGGTGCCTCATCAGCTAACAGTAATCCTGGGGCTGGTTAGCACAAGGGCCATTTTCTGGAAATTTATACCCGGAAAACCGGTCGTGACACATTCCCTGGAAACAGTGTTCAAATATCCCTCTTCGACAACGCAACACATGTCCAAATATACACGAGCAACCACATGTCCAAATTTCACAAGCTAATTCAAAAACAAAGTGTAGAAGAAAATTCATTTAACTACTAATAGAACAAAATTCAGTTAACTTTAGTGCTCTATAATGATGAAAGGAAAAAAAATTAGTTAACTACTAATTTCATTCATTTAGGTTATTCATTTAACATCACCTAATTAACCTACTATACCACTACTACTAGCAGCACTACTAAACTAATTAACCTAGCAAAACTCTAGTGCCCTAACTGAAAAACATCTAATTAACATCTACTAGTACCACTATTGCCCTAACCTAATTAACATCTACTAGTATCATTATATACTATACAAGCAGCATCTACCCTAATTAAACCCTACTGCCCTAACTAACTTTTGTTTTAAACCAAATTTTTTGCTCTAAACTAATTTTTGCTCTAACATCTACTACTTAACATCCTTTGCTCTAAACTAATTTTTTTGCTATAAACAAACTTTTGCTCTACTAATTTTTTCTCTAAAATGCAAAGAGAGAGGACTCGGGGGGAGGGGTGGGGGACTTAAAGAGAGGGGAGAGACGGTGGCGGGGAGGTGCTCGGTGACGGAGGCAGGGGCGGAGAGGGCGGGCTCGAGCATGGGCAACGGCGGTCCTGGGCAGGTTTGGGCGGCGGTGAGGTGGAGGGCGCCG
>NC_041391.1:461206186-461299735 GCF_002162155.2 Triticum dicoccoides
CGACGGTGACGTCGAGGGCGGCCTCGGGCAGCGGCGGTGAGGCTGAGGGTGGCCTCGAGCGGCGGCAGTGAGGATGACGGTGGCCTCGGGGGGGAGACGGTGAGGTTGCGGGCGTCCACGCCGGCAGGAGACGGCGGCGAGGTGGGGCGACGGTGAATTGGGGAGACGGCGGCGAGGACGAGGGATTTGGGGAAGAAGTGTGGTGGCCGGGGGGCGGGGGGAAACCGCTGTTTAAGTGAAACGTAACGGTAGCGCGTTTCCGAAACGTGCTATAGCTAAGTTAGCTACAGCGCGTTTCCTGAAACCCGCTACTGCTATTCCTTTCTCCTTTTTTCCATTTTTTCTTTTATTTTTCTTTACATTTTATTTTTTTTCCTTTCTCCTTTTTCTATTTCTTTCATTTTCATTTACTTTTCTACTTGTTTTTCACTTTATTTTATTTCCATTAGCAGCAGCGCCTTACAGGTAAGCGCGCTACAGCTAAGGAGAGTAGCAGTAGCACTGGGCCAGTATACGCGCTACTGCTAGGTTGGGCTAGCCATGTGCGCCCAGTTCAAACATAGCAGCATTGCTTTTCTCTTGTACGCGCTACTGCTAAAGTCATAGAAGTAGCGTTGTTTATTTACGCGCGCTACTACTAAGTAGCAGTAGCGTTTGATTTTGTATAGCGCTACTGGTTACATTTGTGTATAAGGTTTTCCCTAGTAGTGAATCCTATGGGACTACAGAGTAGTAACATGTGATCCTGATAGACGGAAGAGAAAGCCTAGTTCCTTAACCCCATAGGAAAGATAGGATGACTCAGATCAGAAGGCCCTGAGGTAAAGGAGTAAAAAGAGCCTTACGTTCCTTCCCACAATAAATTCCCTTACATAACTGAAGAATTTCTAGACTCAACTTCGACCAGTTTGGCTTGGTAATCCTACATGCAGTCAGGCTCTGATACCAAAATGTCAGGACCCCGATCCTAAGTCACACCGATCTAGCATGTAACACCTCATATCACTTTGCGGCCTCACGCACGGTATTCCCACGGGTGTCGCCTTACCATGCCCGGGACCGTTTGCGCCTTTTGGCACACGTATATGATAGTGCCGCTAGCATCCATATGACAAAGAATCCGGGCTGACATGGATGGTCGTGAACCCAAAGTGGCACTAACTTATAGGGACAGGCATACATGACCCAACAACGAACGTGTCGGTCATCAGCGAGTGAATCCGGGATGTAGCAGCTGGGCTAGCAGGACTCCAGAGAATCTGGGCTGTAGCAGGCTAACAGGACTCCGGTAGACACCGCGTGACATTTCCCCGAAGGGATAGACACAGGAACGAAGAAGGACACATGGCGGCAAACCTAAGTGTTCCGGAGCAGTAGCAAGCTACCAGGGCTCAGTGGAAGCACTAGGAGAAATTTCCTGGTAAGAGAGGCTACTAAGGATAAACAACTAGACAGTCAGATCCCACACATAGCAATACACATTACACATACGCATAACATGCAAGTGTGTGCTGTATAACATGGCATCACAACATAACTCAATAACTCATATAGATAAGGCTCAAAGAGCCATCATAGCATATTACAAACAGGGATCAGATGACCCAACATTCAGAGCATTCAAGCAACAAGCTGAAGCATTACATGTCTGAGTACAGACATCTACAAATGAAAAAGGCTGAAGAGCCTGACTATCTACAACATCCTAACAAGATCGTAGCTAACGTACAAGCTACTCATCGATGTCCACAAGAACACTAGTAAGACCGAAGTCTCCGCTTCAAAAACATAAATAAAGCAACATGAGTAGAAAGGTACTCAACAAGACTTACATCAGATCCTATCATACATGCATTTGTATCAAGAGGGTAATGTGGGGTTTAGTTGAAGTAAGCCAGCTTTGACTCAGTGGCTATCCTGTTCTACGACTACAAGAAACATCTTTGAGGTGTGATGGCGCACACGAGTCCACTAATCACCACACAATACACTACTATGGATTCATCCCCGTCTCCCTGCGAGAAGGCCATCCATAGCACTCACACTTGTCTTGAGCATTTTAGAGTATCCACTTCAAGTTGTCTATGTACCATGTAAGCATCCAAGAAGTCCATAACCGCGGACCCGACTATTCGAATAGATCATGTTAACCCTGCAGGGGTGTACTTCTTCACACACGTTGTCGCCACTTACCGCCATGTACACGTCATGTATCTTGGCAACCTTCAAGTGGAAGCCTGGCGAGGGTGTCGGCCATGACTCGACTAACAACACAAGACCCTAGTCCAGGTTTATCGCCTATTCGGGTTCCATCCGCAAGGGAGTCCGGCCTAGGTTTCCATCACGGCCCCAAACGATGTGTGCAGGGTTCCCAAGCCCACCATCTGGGTGCCACTCGATACACCAGGCCACATGTGCCTAGTCTGTCCCAAGCCCACCCTGCCGGGTGCCACTTGGTAGAAAAGTAACACTACCTACAAACACCAGAAACTAGTTGCGACTCCTGGACAAAGATCAAGTTGGTTAATAAGTCGAGAGGTCTTGGAGTGCCCGGAGCCCAATGTGTGGTAGTATCGAGTCATTGGACAACATACATAGAACTCAGTGCTTAAGGACGGTTCCAGTGAGACAACCCACCATGTACTCCTACATGGCCTCTCACTGCTACCTTTACCAAATCGTATTCACACACTTAACTCTCAGCATCAGAACATAGCATTGCACTTCAATTCATTCCCAAAGAATGAAACGCGACACACTCTAAGCAATAGCAAGCATGGCATGGTAGGAACACAACAATGGCTTCAATCAACTCCTACACATGCTAGTGGGTTTCAACTATTTACTGTGGCAATGACAGGTCATGCAGAGGAATGGGTTGAACTACCGCAACACAAAGTAGCAATTGAATCGTTGTTGTCCTAATGCAATAAATGAGACCAGGAGCGAGAGAGTAGAATTGTATCGGAATGAACAAGGGGGTTTGTTTGCCTGGTAGATCAACAGGGGGGCACTGCTCCTTAGACAGGTACTTTGGAGCACTCTCCGGAGCAGGACCTATCGAGAAGGAACAATGTCGTCAATCAATACACAAGCATATGCAACAATATGATGCATGAACATGGCATGTAGATGTGATGATGTTGAGCTAATGCAACTAGCATTCATTTGGTTGAAGTCCATTTGAATCAAGAATTCAAATGCAACTCCAAGTTAAGTCTTTATAAATGCCATTTATGTATTTCATTTATACTGTAGGTATAAGTTGGTTTGTCATACATGAAACTAGTACAGATGGATAGATTGAATTTTTCTGAATTTTTTTCATATATAAATTATTTCAATCTGAGCTCGGTTGAATTTCTATGATTTTTTGGAGTTTATATCATTTTCTGGATTTTCCTCATTTAATTTAAATCCAGAAAATAAATAACTGTGTCAGCACTGCGGCATGCTTGCGTCAGCAAGTCGACAACACTGACTGGGGTCAAACCTGACGTGTGGGGTCCACACGTGAGTGACATATTGTTAAACAGGGGGGTTTACTAATCTAATTAAAAGATTAGGGCACAGGGGCCCACTGTCAGTGTCAGGGTTAGTTAAATGGTGATTAGCTTTAAGCTAATCACCTGACCCACTGGGCCCACCTGACGGGCCGGTGAGGCCAAAGGGGTCAAACCCCACAGGCGTTTAGCCGCCGGCGAGGCCGAACACGGCGGAGGGCTCGGGATCGCGTCTTCGGCGACCAAATGGGCCGTGGAGACCATCTATGTGAAGCCTAGGCTCGTGCGCATCCAAGGGTAGACGGGAGGCTGCGGGGGCGGCGGAGCTCGCCGGAGCTCGGCTCACAGCGGCAGCCGGAGCTCGGCTCAAGCGGGCGAATGGCTACAGAGCGCGGGGAGGCAGGAGAGAAGGGGGAACCGATGCAGGGGCTGACGACGGACTCGGGGACGTCGTCGGAGAGCTCGGGGAAGGCTGGAGTCGGCGGGGCGGCGAAGTTGATCCACGGCGGCCGGAGGTGAAGATGGCGACGGCGACGGCTCCATGGGGCGCTCCGGCCTGCGTGGCTCGGCGGACAGCTTCAGAGCGAGGAGGCAGAGCTCCTGCGCGTGTTGGAGAGGCGAGGGGGAGGCGGTGGCTATGGCAACGGTGAGCGGTGGTGACGGGCGCGTTCGGTCGTGTGAGAGAGAGCGAGGGGAAGAGGGAATGGGCACGGGAGAGAGTGAGAGAGGTGCTGGGTGGCGCGTGGCGTCGCGCGAGGCATCCAGAAAACGAGCGGGAGAAACAGGAGGTGGCGGGGAGACGTGGCCCCGGCCGGACGTGTGGCCACGCGGGCCTGCGCGTGCCCTTGTCCTCCTGGCGCGAGGAAGGGGACGACTGGCACTACCAGCTGGCTGGGCCACCCTGCTGGGCCAAGCCGCAGGTAAGTCTAGGTAGTTCCTCTTTTTTTCTATTTGTTTTTCTTTTCTATTTTGTGACATTAGTTTTGATTTAATAAAAATACTAAATCATTTTATTTCCTTATGCCAAATTGTGTAGGAACTAGTGGTATTATTCCAGAGCTCCTCAGCAAATGGCATAATTTTTGGACATATATTATATATATAACATATATATATCAATGCAAATAATTATGCATTAATCCCAAATGCCCAAAATAAATACTTATGGGCTCCTAAAGATATTGGTCTGATTTTTATCTCTGTCCAATATTTTCATAGAGCAACATGAACATTTTCTTGGACCTTTTTGGAGCACTTTTTATTTGGGTCATTTCCAGGGATGATTCTCAGGGTTTCACAAATCCCCATTTCAAATTTAAATGGAATTTAAACATGATGCACAAATGACTAGCTACCCTAGGTCATACCAGAACTAGGGATGTGACAGTATGTGATGTGTGGGTGTCAACGGCACACCTTCTTCCCGAGAAGAATTGCACCTGCTTTGTTAGGGTAGCAACGGCGCATCAGCTCTTTTTAATCTTTTTGCTCTGTCTTCCCCCCTCCCCCGCTCAACCCCTGCCGTAATGTCTTCGGCCTCAAAACAAACATAGTACTATGTTGTTTTTGGGGCTTCATGAAAAATCGACTATTGGTTTCTGTAGGTTGGCCCACCCAGCAAATGGGATGCTGGTCTACCACAGACTAGGAGGCTAAAAATACAAGTTGTATGGTGCAGAGGCAAGTAAGAAATGCCATCGAGAGCCATCCACTGAAGAAAAAAAATCGCTTCTGATATGGACACACTGGTTTCAACTTATTATTTGAGGTCCATACTGGCCTATGGGCTTTTTCTTAAAGATCGGAAGCCCAATGTCTTTTTTTAATAAAACGAAGGTCTCTGTTCTATTTATATATATATATATAAGAATAATAATGTTGTGTCCAATTTATGTTTTCCCTTCTAACCACATTATATATATTTATATTATTACTATTATCGTATATTTTATAGAGACTTATATATACATTATGAAAACATCACACGTGTTATTAACTTATAAAAGTAAATGTTTAACAGAAGTTGGCAAGGAAAATCCTGGTTGTTTTTGACTCATAGGCAAGGAAAATCCTGGTGATTGCGTACAAAAGCTTGCGAAGATTTTAAGGACCAATGTAGTAATAACACGCTCATTTTTATTTTGAGCAATAACTCGCTAATTTGTTAATTATATACATAAAAAATGTGCCTCTCCGGTTTAATTTTTGATATTAATTGCTCCTTCTAGCATAACATTATATATATAACGAGCCCAGCTAATTCTTGTATTTCAAGGAAGTGCAAATGGGCTGGGATTTCTTAGAAAATATAAATGGGCCGCATTGACGTGAAATTATTTGTTCACCCAAATGTACTGTACATTCTAGAAAACATGGGTTAAATATATGCCACTTTTTTGCAGCCTGACATGTGGGCCAATAGGTCGAAGCCTACGCAGGGCGTTGTCAACTTGGTCAACAAATGATTATGACATCCCCAACCATTGGATTTATATCCAACGGCCGGCACGCACCTTCAATCTCTCGTCTTCTTCCTCCAGCATCGCCAGGACCGCCTGGTCCAGCCTCCGGCGGCTAGCGGCTCTGCTTAGCATGCATCGCTGTGAAGCGCTACCCCACCGCCGGCCAGGCTATCCCTCCACCCCTCCACACCTCCTATTATTCTCCACTGACTGCAGCCCCACGCCGCACCAGAACCAGTTATAACCCTTCTCCTCCTCTCAATCTGCGACTCCACTGCCACATCTTCCCATCTCCTAGTTGTTCCCATCCGCGGCCTCACCGTCGTCCACGGCCTCGCTGTGCCCGGTGCGGCGTGGTCAACAAACGAGAGTCATCGGAAGAGGACTATACAGGGAGAGCCTAAAGGCTGGGACCCACGAGGTCCATGGTCGCATGCAAGGAAAGGTCCTCCTTATTAAGCTAAAAAAAATTGTTTCCTCCACCTAACAGCTGGGACCCGCCGGCTGTATCTTCACATGGAAGGAAGTTCCTCCTTGTTATGCGGAAAAATTATTCCTCCCGTTGACAGCTGGGACCCGTCAGATTTGGTGGCTGACTTGTGGGCCTACTAAGCGGACGTGTACACAGGGCTTTGTCAACTTAATCAACAAATGATTCTAGCAGCTGGACCATTGGATGTTAATCCAACAGCCGTGCTCCTTCTTCAACCTCTGTTCTTGCTCCTGTCTCCCGTGGGCGGCACCGCGGCTGTGCTGCCGCGCACCCAAATCGGTCATGTTTCCCACTCCTCTCCATCTGCGACTCCACTGACCCGTCTTCCCCATCTCCGGGTTGTTCCAATCTGGGGCCGAGACGTCGTCCACCGGCCTTGGTGTGCTCGGCATGGTGTGGTTAATGTGGTCAACAACCAAGAGTCATCAGAAGATGACTATACATGAGAGGCTGACCGTGGGGACGCACCAAGCCCATGGACGCATGCATGCAATGGAACGCGGCATGGTCAACATGGTCAAGGAACGACTTGCATCAGAAGTGTACTGTACGTGGAGAGGCTGACAGCTGGGTCCACGGCCGCAGCAAGGAAGTGCCTCCTTATTACGTGGAAAATAATGATGCCTCCACCTGACAGCAGGGACCTATCGGATAGGCCACCGTATTTTGTGAAAAAACGTTTCCCCTCTGACTGCTGGGACCCACTGACGGGCCAACGTATTTTGCGAAAAAAATGTTCCCCCCACTGTCAGTTCGGACCCACCAAAAGTGCCTCCTTATTACACGGAAAAAAATGAATACTCCCCCTACTAGCTAGGACCCACCATGGTGGGAGGCTGACTTGTGGACCTACTAAGTTGATGGGGACGGAGGGCTTTGTCAACTTAGACAATATAAATGATTCTAGATCCAGTGATCGTACGATGTCCATCCAACGGCCGTAGTGCTTCTTCAACCTCTGGTCTTCTTGCTACAGCCGCCCAAACCAGCGCCGGTGGTGCCGCATGCTCCTGCCTCCCGTGGCCGGCTGTGATGTCATGGAGGCCTCACCGCCCCATACTACTCCCACCGCTGGCCAGGCCATCCCTCTACTCACCCACACCCCCTGTTATTCTACGGCGACGGCAGCCTCACACTGTATCCGAACCAGTGAACCCTAGTACTCCTTTCCATGCGGGCTTCCACTGCCGAGTCTTCCCCGGCTCTGCGTCCTCCCCTTTCTAGGCCTCGCCATCGTCCACCGCAGTGGTGCTCTTGGCATGATGTGCAATGTGGTCAATGACCGACTTCCATCGGAAGAGTACTGTATGTGGAGAGGCTGACAGCTAGGTCCATGGCAGCCGCAAGGAAGTGCCTCCTTATTACGCAGAAAATAATGATTCCTCCACCTGACAGCAGGGACCCACCAGACGGGCCACCATATTTCGCAAAAAAACGTTTCCCCCCTGACTGCTGGGACCCAACAGCTACATCTTCTCATGCAAGGAAGTGCATCCGAGCAAAAAAAACGATTCGCCCCAGTGACTGCTGGGACGCACCAGCTACATCTTCGCACGCAAGGAAGTGCCTGACAGTCGGGAGTCGAAGCGTACTTAGCATTGTCATTCTGGTCGCGAACGTGTATGTACATACTGGTCGATGTAGAGGCGTGCACGTTTCATAGTCGAGGAGCGCACGTAGCATGTACATGTACGTACAGCGGCCAGTGTGCAAGAAAGAAAATACGGCCACGTACGTACATACGGGTGGGGTATGGAATGCCTACCCGTGCATACGTATGGCCAGGGCTCGTGTACATGGTTGGGTGACAAAGAAACTGCATCGTCGTCGTGTTCATGGGGAGGCAACGAAATGCGTCGTGTTCATCGGGAGGCAACAGAATGCGTCGTGTTCATCTGGAGGCAAGGAACGTGCGGGAGACAACAGGCTTGGATGGAACAGACAATGGAAATGAGGACTGGTGTACCGCAGGATGGAGGAAAGGTCCTTGTGTTTGACCAGCCACGTTCGAAACGGGATCCTGTTCATCGGGATGGGTCTAGCGTATCGCTAAACGGAGGAAACAGACTTGTGTTGGACCTCCTACGGTTGAAACGGGGTCCTGTTGATCGGGAGGGGTGTGGCGTACTGCAAAACGGAGGAAACGGACTTGTGTTGGAGCGCTACGGTCGAGACGGGGGTCCTGTTCATCGGGAGGGGTGTGGCGTACCGCAAAATGTGACTCCACGAGATACTGTTCATCTCCACCGTCGGCCTCTTCTAGCCTCCATGGGCTACTGTTCATCCACCATCGACCTCCTCCAGCCTCCACCTGCGACTGTTCATCCACGGGCTCCTGTTCATCCAGCCTCCACCGCGTGCTACTCCACCAGCTACAATTCAACCACCCCTCTCCACAGGCTCCTGTTCAACCACAACTCCATGGGTTACTGTTCATCCACCCCTCCACCATCTACTGTTCATCCAGCCCTCCACGGGGTCCTATTCATCCAGCCCCAACCGGCTTGATCGATCGGGGTCCTGTTCATCTAGAGGCAACACCACGGGGTCCTGTTCATCCACCCCCACCGCTCACTCTTCATCCGAACCCCCCCTGCAACGCTCACTGTTCACCCAGACGCAGCATCAATCGGCTTCAGTTAGCAGCAGTAGCGAAAGAATCCCTCGATCAGGTTCAGTTAATAGCCATCGATAGATCGCTCGAGTTCATTAACGCGTAGCCTGCAGTGCAGTCACTCGGGTTCAGTTAGAGCCCAACGCCTCACTCGGTTTCAGTTAGAGCCCAACGCCTCGCACACACACGCGTACGTGTATGAGAGAAACGCGCATCGCTCGGCCCCGACCACCCACCGTAACCGGGAACACCCTGATATTTTCCTTGCCCTCGCTTCTACCATGGTTTTTTCCGTCAAGGACGGCCCAAATAATGTCATGCAGCTACGTCACCGGCCCGCCCAGTATGAAAAGCCCATTTTCTGTCATGATTTTTTGTCATAGAAGTAGGAGCCTACCACATCTATGATGATATCAGGTTTTGTCACATTTATCGTCATAGAAGTGTCAGAAGTATGACAGAAAAAAATCGTTCGGGCCAAAATGTCACGCATGTGTCCTTTTTTGTAGTGGCTATCGTACATCCACGTTGATGGATACTTCAACCCACGAAGGGTAAAGGTTGCACGAGTCCATGGAGGGCTCCACCCGCAAAGGGTCCACGAAGAAGCAACCTTGGCTATCCCACCATGGCCATCGCCCATGAAGGACTTGCCTCACTAGGGTAGATCTTCACGAAGTAGGCGATCTCCTTGCCCGTACAAACTCCTTCGTTCAACTCCACAATCTTGAGGGAGGCTCCCAAGTAACACCTAACTAATCTAGGAGACACCACTCTCCAAAAGGTAATAGATGGTGTTTTGATGATGAAGTCCTTGCTCTTGTGCTTCAAATGATAGTCTCCCCAACACTCTACTCTCTCTCACAAATTTGGATTTTGTGGAAAGATGATTTGAGTGGAAAGCAACTTGGGGAAGGCTAGAGATCAAGATTTTTGTGGTTGGATTGGAATATCTTGGTCTCAACACATGAGTAGATGGTTCTTTCTCAGAAAATGAATGCTGGAAGTGTAGGCATGTTCTGATGGCTCTCTCCCCGAATGGAGGAAGGGTGGAGGGTAACATATAGCCTGCACACCAAATCTAACCGTTACACACAATTTACCAAACTCGATGGGACCGAATAGTGAAACTCGGTTAGACCGATTTGGTTCAAAATGTGAACATTAGGCTTTTCGGTGGGACCGACATGTCAACTAGGTGGGACCGATGTGCTAGGGTTAGGGTAAAACCTAAACTCGGTGAGACCGATTTTGGTAATGAACAAAGTTGGTCAAGCAAACTCGGTGGGACCGATTGCATATCTCGGCTGGACCGAAATAATTGCAACATGCAACAGAGAGTTTGCAAGCCCATCTCGGTGAGACCGAGATCCCATCGGTGAGACCGAATTGATTACGGCTTCTGGCAGTGGCTATGTCAAATGAACTCGGTGGCGCCGGATAGATCAAATCGGTGGGGCCGAGTTGAACATTAGGTTTGGGACACAAGTGGCAATGAGCAAGTGGTTGAGGGCTTTAGAGCATATCACTAAGCAGTTTGAGAAAGCAAGCCATTAAGTAACACCTCATCACCTTTTAATAGTATTGGCTTTCCTATGGACTCAATGTGATCTTAGATCACTAAAATGAAAATGTAGAGTCTTGAGCTTTTGAGCTTTTGCCAATCTTCTGTCCTTAGCATCTTGAAGGGGTTCCACATCCTCTTGTCCATCCCACGGCTTTGTTAAACTTTATAAAATATAAAAGATAAAAGTATTAGTCCAACAAGAGATATGTTGACATAAATTACCAAAATCACCCCGGGAGCACTTGTGCTTTCAAGCGGTGGGGCCGTGGATGAGATCAACAGCGATTGAACCCGAGGGGTTGGTGGTGGGCCACTTAACCTGTGACATAGCCTGCGTCAGGCCGTCGCTGTCGACGACCTCGATGTCGTAGCTGGCGTCCGCGACATCTAGCCCGTTGATTGAGTGCCTACGACCAGTAATGGTCGTCAGCTTCCTCAGTGGTCACCTCGGTGATGTCGGGCGAAGAGATGCGATACACCTATTTTGGTCCAGTCGCTCCTCGAGCTCCACGGGAAGCATTGCTGGGCTTAGGCTACAACACTCTAGAGTGGGGTATTGGGATCTATGGGATAGGGGACGTTTGGCAGGCGTCACCTAAGAAACTCAAGGTGGCATGGGTTTGGAGATCGGTGGGTAAGCAGCACGGGCAAACCGGCAAATGTTGACAATGGAGGCCTAGCGGTGGCGGCAGCAACGACCTTGCTAGGGTTTCGAGCAAGGGAGGGGTTGTGGTGTGTGTGTGTGTGTGCGCCCGAGGAGTTTTTGGGGCGCGTATTGGGGTGTGTTTGAGGAAATGACGCGGCTACTGAAAATTTTACTACGTGGGGTTGGGGCTATTGAAAATTTGGATGATCCATCACACAAGGTCGTAAAATAACAACCGTGTGCTATGAAACACAAAAAGACTCGAGCTGGGCAGATATTTTCGAGGGATGCGGGTGGGAGCGGGAACAACAAACATCACACATGGTCGAAACATAATAACCGTGTGTTATCAAACAGAAAAAACCTGTAGGCGGGTAGATATTTTTGAGAGGGGAATGTCACAGCCCTAGAATTGGTTGCAATTTTTTGCATCAGTGAGCATCATGCATCCTGTTTAATTTTAAGAAACTTGAATTGAGGGGATTTGAAAGCCGCAAAATTTAATTAAAAGAATGGCAAATAACCCTGGGAAAATTGCATTCAATGTTTTCCAAAATGTTCTTATTAATTGTCTGATATTATTCGAAAGGTTCTTGAATCAAGCCAAAGATAATGAACATTTCTGAGACATATTTTGGGCACTGAAGGTAAATCACAATGTATTTGAATTGGCTTTATTTATGTTATAAAAGAAATACATGTCCAATTATTCTGAAACTTTTTGTCGAGCTCTGGAAATATCTATTTAGTTCCCATATTAAATTTCAGAATTTATAAATATGGTTTGATTTGAAAATCAAACCCAAAGCAGTTGCAGAAATTAGAAAGCAAAAAAAGAGAGAGAGAGATGAAACTAACCTAGCAGTAGGCCACATACCTGTTTCGGCCCAGCCAGCAGACAACCCAGCCCAACCGCCAGGAGCTTCTTCAAGCTCCTGCTAGTAGCAGCTGCTGCGTGCCCGCATCACAGCCGGCTGCGGCCACGTCTCCCCTTCACCTCCTGCTCACCTGGCTCACCGTGATCCATGCTAGAGACCCCCGAGGCCCCTCTCACTTCTCCCTCGCTCTCTGGACCTCTCTCCCTCTCGCTCCCTCGCTCTCCCCCTCATGGCCGAAGCCTCCATGGCCATACCGTCAAGAACCACCGCGACCAGCCCCTCGCTCCATCTCCGCGTGCCGAAGCTCCGTATCATCGCCAGCTTCATCCTCACTGAGCCAAGCATCGTCGGACGCCCTACAACGTCGGCTCCATCTTCTTCTTCTTCTTCCACGGGCACCGAAGGCCGTCGTCGTTGATTCGTCATTTCCGGTGCTCCGCCGAGCTTGTGGTGACCACCGTTCAATCCTCTGTGAGCTCCTACTCGTTTCCCCCCCACAACTCCGCACCATTTGCTTACCGTTGCCATCGGATTTGTCAAGCCCGAGACCTTGCTGTCGCCGGCCATGACACCGTCGTGGATAGAGCCCACCGCACCGCGTATGAGCGCGTCACCGCAACCAGAGCATCTGTAGGAGCCCATAGCACCCAGCCATTCGTGTGCCCTTCTTGGATCAGCTGAAGCAGCTGGTCGAGCTGCACAAGGCGGTCGAATTAGCCATGAAGGATTTAATTATCCGGCTGTGGCATGCTAAGCCGATTCCAAGTGGCTTCTTTGGGCTCGTGAAGCGGCTTGTAGGTGTCTGTCCTCGACTCGAAGTCATCATGCGGTCGGTCTGCATAGAGGGTGCGCGAATGGCCTTCACCCGTGCCAAGGTGCATTGGGGGAAGATGGATGCGGAGAAGCTGATGACCGAGGGACCGCCGGAGGGGAAGGAGCACCGCAAGCCCGAACTGTATTATGAAGGTTTATTCATAAGAGCACACCTTGCGGCGGAGCAATGCACCAAGGACATTATATTTCCATGAATACGGTCAAGTTCGTCCGTTGTAATATTTGAGCAAGAGCATTCTTATCATCTATTGCTTTGTCGTATGAATGTTTTTCATCCTGTGCGGCCGTTGTATATAATAATTCTGATAGTTGGCCAGTCATCGGCTTCCGCCCCCATGTAGCTAGTATGGGGGTGCTCGGGATAAACCTGAGCACTCTTTATCCCTGTTTTGGGTCCCTAAAGGAGGTGTTCAGCACAGCGAACTAGGCAACCGGACTATAGGGCTTTATCGCTCTCACTTAGCCATAGGAGTTGTTTCGAATATGGTAGGCGCAGACCCTAGTGTTCGGAAGTCTGCACGAGGGGCTCTAGAAGCGCCTGATAGAAGAAGGCCGATCCATCGCATGCTGCATTGGTTATAGCATTATATGTGGAAGAAATACTTAAAGATTTTAGAACCTCTCGAACAGCTGACCAGCTCTCGCTACATCATGACAGTCAGTTTTCGGCTTTCTCTACTAAGGTGCTCTTCCGGAAGAACCGGGACACAATCGCAGTAGTTCTCCAAGTGCTACCTTAGCCGATATAGCGGAACATAAGGTACCAAAACATATGAGCCGGGGAAACCCAACTATTAACCCAAGACATGATTCAGAGCAGATGCATATAATGCTATAAGTTCGGGGTGCCGAACTACCGTGAAGGTGTTAGGACTTTTTTACCATAATATGGGCGTGATGAAGCCCCTGGCATATTGAGGCATATCGCGGTAAGCAGCCGCTTTTTAACAAAGGAATTTTAAATAAGAAATAGTAACAGGTGAGCGTCATATAAATCCACATGTTGTATTTGATTAATACGTCAATTCGTATGAGTACAGGTGATGTGATAAAAAGGAATATGATTTCAGAACCTGCTGATACCAGGCGTGCAGGAGTTGTGTTCGGATCCGGTGTGTAGTCGGATGATTATAGGGGAATATCTAGAGATTCCCTGACGCGCTCGAACTGTTCCCACGCCTTCCGTCATAACCTACATAGAGGTGCACCTGTAAAGAAAACATAAGAAATGGTTTTGGGACACCTGGCGGCTGAGCCGCAGCATGTGGCTTGTTCTATCCTTTTCTGGAGTGTTTTTAATTAATCTTCGGGCGGGCCGGGCTATCCTGCCATGCAGTAGTTCGGATTCCTTTGGTGGTGTCTAGGAGCTTTGCCTTCGACTCGAGGTTCGACTATAAGGTGACATTCCTTGTTCTTGCTGTTAAAGTGGTGGTAGACTCTTCGGCCGGGAGGAGGAATTTGTTTCTGCCATTAACCGTGATGACTCCGCGTGGACCGGGCATCTTTAATTTACGGTAGGCATAGTGTGGCACCGCGTTGAACCGAGCAAATGCGGATCGTCCGAGCAGTGCCTGATGGTCACTGCGAAAGGGGAAAATGTCAAAGACTAAGTCTTCGGTACGGTGATTGTCCGGAGATCCAAAGACTACTTCTAGTGTGATTGAACCCATGCAACAGGCCTCTGCACCTGGTATTATACATTTAAAGGTAGTTTTTATGGGCTTGATCCTTGAAGGGTTGATGCCAATTTTGTGCACTGTATCCTGGTAAGGCAGGATCAGGCTGCTGCCTCCGTCCATAAGGACTTGTGTGAGGTGGAATCCATCAATGATGGGGTCGAGGACCAACACGGCCGAACTACTATGACGGATACTAGTAGGGTGGTCCCTGCGATCGAAGGTGATCGGGCAAGAGGACCATGGGTTGAACTTTGGGTCGATTGTATAAACCTCCCTTTGTGCACGTTTCCACTTGGGAATGTGGCTTGCGCGTATCATATTCAACATTTTCACCTGGGGAGGGAATTTCATCTTTCCTCCTATATTCGATGATCGGGGCTCTTCGTCGTCGTTGTCGCTTTGAGACCCCTTCCCCTTGTTTTCAGCGTATGACATGCCGGCTTGTCTGAAGACCTAGCATTCTCTATTGGTATGGTTGGCTGGTTTTCCAGGGGTGCCATGAATTTGGCATGGACGGTCGAGTATGCGGTCAAAACTGGACGGAACTGAATTGTTTTTGTTGAATGGTTTCTTCCGCTGACCGGCCTTGGAGCCGCTGAATCCGGCATTGACTGACGTGTCTTCGGTATTATCGCCGTTTTTGTGGCACTTGTGTCTATTGCGCCGTGATTTGTCGTGGCTATATTTAGCTTTTGATGTGCCTCGATTGCTTGATGTATTGTTGCTACGGGCCAACCAGCTATGCTCGCCCGCGCAAAAGCGAGTCATGAGTGTTGTGAGAGCTTCCATGGACTTTGGCTTTTCCTGACCGAGATGTTGGGCAAGCCATTTGTCACGGATGTTATGTTTAAAGGCCGCTAGGGCTTGGCATCCGATCCAGACAGTCAACAATTTGGTTCTTTTTGGTTAGGAACCGGGTCCAAAGTTTCCTGGCTGACTCTCCGGGCTGCTGGGTTATGTGACTTAGATCATCAGCATCCAGTGGGCGCACATAAGTGCCCTGGAAGTTATCAAGGAATGCGTCTGCCAGGTTCTCCCAATTCCCGATGGAGTTTGCCGGCAAGCTATTCAGCCAATGCCGAGCCGGTCCCTTTAGTTTTAGTGGGAGGTACTTGATGGCGTGTAGATCATCTTCGCGGGCCATGTGAATGTGAAGAAAAAAAAATTCTATCCATACCGCGGGGTCTTTGGTGCCATCGTATGATTCAATGTTCACGGGTTTAAATCCTTCCGGGAATTCATGATCCATTACTTCATCAGTGAAGCATAGGGGATGTGCGGCGCCTTTGTGCCGGGCTTCATTGTTTTCGGTCCGGCCGGATATGTTAGTGTATCCGGTGATAGATGGAAGCATAATCAAGTTTTATGCCCATTCTGCTGCACCAGGTTTTCACCTCATCGGCTGTGAAATTAGAGCCGTTATTGGTGATGATGATGTGGGGTACACCGTAGCGGTGTACGACCCCTGATATAAAGTCTATCACTGGTCCGGATTCGGCAGTTTTAACTGGTTTGGCTTCTATCCATTTGGCGAATTTGTCGACCGTGACCAATAAGTATTTCTTCTTATGGCTTCCTCCTTTAAGGGGTCCAACCATGTCGAGCCCCCTGACCGCAAAGGGCCAAGTTATGGGGATTGTTTGGAGGGCGGTGGGCGGCATATGGCTTTGATTTGCAAAAAGCTGGCAACTGACGCAGTGTTGGACAAGGTCTTGTGCGTCTGCCCGGGCTGTCGGCCAGTAGAAACCTATACGGAAGGCCTTGCTTATGAGCGCCCGAACTGCGGCATGGTGGCTGTCGGTGTCAAAACCAGCGGATCTTGGGTAGGGGGTCCCGAACTGTGCGTCTAGGCGGATGGTAACAGGAGACAAGGGACACGATGTTTTACCCAGGTTCAGGCCCTCTTGATGGAGGTAAAACCCTACGTCCTGCTTGATTAATATTGATGATGTGTGTTACAAGAGTGGATCTACCACGAGATCAAGGAGGCTAAACCCTAGAAGCTAGCCTATGGTATGATTGTTGTTCGTCCTATGGATTAAAGCCATCCGGTTTATATAGACACCGGAGAGGGCTAGGGTTACACAGAGATCGGTTACAATGGTAGGAGATCTACATATCCGTATCGCCAAGCTTGCCTTCCACGCCAAGGAAAGTCCCATTCGGACACGGGACGAAGTCTTCGATCTTGTATCTTCATAGTCTTGGAGTCTGGCCGATCACGATAGTTCGGCTATCCGGACACCCCCTAGTCCGGAACTCCCTCAGTAGCCCCTGAACCAGGCTTCAATGACGACGAGTCCGGCGCGCATGTTGTCTTCAGCATTGCAAGGCGGGTTCTTCCTCCGAATAATTTATAGAAGATTGTGAACACCAGGATAGTGTCCGGCTCTGCAAAAATAAATTCCACGTACCACCATAGAGAGAATAATATTACACAAGTTCAATCTGCTGACGTATTTTGTGGCGTGACGTCACACCACTACCAAGCCTTTACTCAAATTGTTTTTATTGTTCCACCTCCGCGTGTTTAGCGAAGCGGTTTCCTTGGCACGTCTTGTCAAAGCAGAGATCGTGTTCCCCTTATTCTGGGATTCCCATCAATACGGACGTGGGTAGCCCAACCGCGACATTGATTGCGGCGCTTGGGAGATAAGCGAGTTTTACCAGGCCGATGGGGACACATGTTTTTTTCCGCCCATATAAGGGGATAAAGATCCAACCCTTTTACCTGCGCCTTCTTCCTCCTTGGCTTATCCATCTCCCCGAACTCGAGCTCCAGCGCCAAAGTCCGCACTTCTCACCTCAACCTTCTTCAACTATGTCCGGAGCGGGAGGCAAGTGGATGGCCTCCTCCATCACGGAGGAGCAGATCCAGAAGCTGCGCGACGCCGGATATTTGTCCAGCAACATCGCGCACCGGCTCCCCGATGAGGGAGAGCTCATTCCCACCCCCAGGCCCCATGAGAGGGTAGTATTTCTTCCCCATTTCCTCCGAGGACTGGGCTTCCCACTTCATCCGTTTGTCCGGGGGCTCATGTTCTACTACGACCTAGATTTCCACGATCTGGCCCCAAATTTCATCCTCAACATCTCGGCGTTTATCGTCGTGTGCGAGGCCTTCCTCTGCACCCAGCCCCACTTCGGCTTGTGGCTCAAGACCCTCAGTGTCAAGCCGAAGGTTGTGAAGGGCAGCCAAGCAGAGTGCGGAGGCGCCATGGTGGGCAGGATGTCCCACGTTACTTGGCTAGAGGGCACTTTCGTGGAAACCATCAAGGGGTGGCAATCGGGGTGGTTCTACATCACCGAGCCGCGTGACCCTGATTGGGCAGCGGCCCCCGAATTCAGATCCGGCATCCCTACACGGCTCACCTCCTGGAAAGAGAGTGGCCGGATCTGGGGGGATTCGGAGGAGCTGACCGGACTCCGAGCCTGTATCCAGAAGCTGGTGTACAAGAAGCTCAAGCTTGTCAACGTAGTCCAGGTCATGCTCATCCGCCGGATTCTCCCGTGCCAACGACGGGGTTTCAACATGTGGGAGTTCGATCCGGCGCAGCACCAGACTCTGAGCGGGCTCTTCGACACTACGTACGAAGATGTCTGGAAGGTGCTGTTCAAGGGCGCCGAGGCTCCCGCATCCGCTACCGAAGATCGCAGATTCAGCTCGCAGTGTTCTGCTGACGAGGTAAGTGATTTTGTCCTTTACGGAACGCTTGTTTTCCATAGTTTGACACTATGCGGGATCTAAACTCCCTTTACCTTTGACAGGACTGGCTGGCGAAGGCCGAATAGACCATCTGTCCGGCCCCACTGCTAGAGGACCCAGCGGACGCCCGCCTAATGGGGCTGCTGGCTCCGGCACCCCACGTGGTGCCGGAGAAGAAGGCCCAGAAGAAGGCCATGGGTACTCGAAAGAGTTCCCATTTTCAAGTGTTATCGGATGATGAATCCGAGGACGACTCCTCCCACCAAGGCGAGGAGGAGAAGAAGAAAGCCTCTCCCCCAGCGGGGGGAGGGAAGAAAAGGAAGGCCTCCCCAACAAGGGAGGCTGAAGGGTCCAAGAAGGGAAAAACTCTCCCCCCGGACTGCTCTGCCAACGCCAGTGACGACGACGTGGACTGGCCTCCAAGGGCCAAGCCCCTGGTGAAATCGTAAGTATCCGGAATCCCGAATAACTTCAAGGGTTTTCCTTTGCGCCACATAATGTCTCTCTAATGCCGCATACAACCCTGCAATCCGCCCAAGGATGATATTCCCGCTTCGTCGAGCGGGTCCTTAGGTGCGTCGGATATGGATTCTCTTCCGACTGCCTCCACCCTCCGTAACGCGAACGATGCTGAGGTGGGATCCCAGGAAGGGACCCACCAGGAGGAGGAGGCCCCGGAGGTGTCACAGGACAACCTCCCGGACTTTGCACCGGACTCGGCCCCGGAACCCACAGTGGCTTCGGATTCCGGCGGGCGACCCCTTCGTAAGAAGGGCAAGACCGTGACGCCGGGCCTCCGTCTAGCCGGAGGCGCTGGATAACTTGCTGGAGGCGCTCAATGGCGCCTCCATTGAAGAGGAGCACCACACTGTTATGAGTGCGGTGATTCGGAAGGTTCAGCTCGCCAAGAGCGGGCTGACCGAAGCCTGCAGCAGCCTTCTAACAGGCTTTGAGGTAAGAATTTCGATATATATAAAATTGTACTGCATAGACAGTAGCCCCTGATACTCGGTTCGGTGTTCGAAAAGAAAAGCCGGACTGAGGATCTAAAAAGATATACGCAGGAGTCATAAAAAATATGTCAATATGGGATTGCAGGCTGCGCTGCTGACCTCTGCCGCACTGAGTACGGAGGTCAATACTATGAAGGAAAGCCTCGAGCGGTCCGAGAATGAGCTCGGCCGTGCCAAGAAGCAGCTCGAGGACAAGGAAGGTGAGTAACACCTTATTAAAATTGTACCTTACAGAAAAGGATTTTGGTTGCAAAAAAGAATGACAAGGATAACGTGGGTATTGCAGGGGCCACGAACGAGGTGGCGACCCTGAAAGAGGCGGTGGCCACGGCCGAACGCAATGCGGCCGCGGAGCGGACCGAGCGAGAGAAGCAGGAGGCGTGGGTGGCGGAGGTACAGCAAGAGCTCTAAGATCTCGTGAAAAAACATGAGAGCCTGGAGCGTGACTCGAAGACTCGAGAGTCTGAGCTTGCAACGGCTCTTGAGAGTGCTAAAGCCGCTAAGGCCGAAGCCTACAAGGGCCTCCAGGAGATCGAGGCGGTGAAGAAAATAGCAGCGGGTAAGGCATTTTTCATGCAAAGTAAGCATGTGAGTGTTAATTACCTGTTGCTTACCCGAATTCGGAGCTCTCCAGGAGCGTTCGCAGATCTTCCTCGCAACATGTCCGATGTTGCCGCTTTCTACCGGGCCGAGGAGGGGAGCTCGACGAAGAAGGTCTTCTGGTCTTAGTATGCTGAGGCCGGACATCCGGTGCCCCTTAGCGACCAGCTGAAGCAGCTGGTCGAGCTCCACAAGGCGGCCGAACAGGCCATGAGGGGCCTCATAGTTCGGCTGTGGCCTAAGGAGGCCATGCTTGGGAGCTACTTCGGTTTGGTGCGGCGGCTGGTGGATGCGTGCTCGTGGGTTGAAGTCATCAAGCACTCCGCCTATATTGAAGGTGCCCGTCAGGCCCTTGCCCGCGCAAAGGTGCACTGGGGCAAGATGGATGCCCAGAAACTCGTGATGGACCGCCACCAGAGGGCAAGGAGCATCGCATGCCCGAGATGTATTATAAGAGTGTGCTGAAGGGCGCCCACACTATTGCGGGTGAGTGCTCCAAAGATGTAATATTTGAGTAGACTCACATTTTGTTATCCTGTGCGCTGAAAACTTAGTTCATATGCGCTAAGCAACGTTTGTTAATTTAAAATATTACCTTCTGTGCGGCTGTTTATTAAATCTGAGAGATGGCAAGTCATCGGCTTCAGCCCCCATGCCACGAGTGCTGGGGTGTTCAGGATAAACTTGAGCACTCTTGTTCCCATTTTTGGGTCCATCTAGGGAGGCGCTCAACACAGCGAACAAGGCAACCAGACTTATAATGCTTGAACACTCTCACTTAGCCATAGAATTCTATAATTTTAAATTTCGGCGAAGCCCCTAGTCTTTGGAAGGCCGAATTTGGGGCGCTATCCACGCCTGGGTCGGACAAGATCCGGCTCCTCGCTCTAAGCGGCATAAGTCTTTAAGGACTCGCAAAAAACCTCTCGAACAGCGACCGGCTCTCGCCTCATCATGACTGTCAGTTTTAGCTTTCTCCACTGAGGCGTTAACCCAGCTCAACTAGGGTGCAATCGCAGTGGTTCTCCCAGTGCTACCTTAGCCGATACAGCGGAACATAAGGTACCAAAACATGGGAGTCGGGTAAACCCAACTATTGACCCAAGACATGATTCGGAGCCGATGCATATAATGCTATAAGTTCGGGGTGCCGCACTTGTGAAAGTGTTCGGACTTATCACACCATGATGCGGGAAACATAAGCCCCTGGTGTGTTTTAACCGTACCAAAGTGTACGGATGCGACATCTCGTAAATGAACATATGTATAAAAAATAAATGCAATTATAAGCAAAATGGTGCTGCATTGTTTTATTCAAGAAGTGCTGCTATGAATGCAGAACGATACAAATAGTGCGATAAGCGAGGGACGGGATTGTTAAACATGTCCCCCTCCAGGGGTAAGCTGCGGAGTGGTGTATAAAAAATGCTCGTAATGGAGACCACCTGTATATTCGTTGTAGCCTTTATCCTCCCCTGGTGTCAGGACCCCGACTCGATGTCGCATCGATCTAGCTGTAACACCTCATATCACTTTGCGGCCTCACGCACGGTATTCCCACGGGTGTCGCCTTACCTTTTCCCGGGACCGTTTGCGCCTTTTGGCTCACGTATATGATAGTGTCGCTAGCATCCATATGATAAGGAGCCCGGGCTGACATGACTAGTTGTAAACCCAAAGTGGCATAGACTTACAGGGACAGGCATCCATGACCCAGCTTCGAACGTGTCGGTCATCAGCAAGTGGGTCCGGGCTGTAGCACTGGGCTAGCAGGACTCCGGTAAACCGGGCTGTAGCGGGCTAACAGGACTCCGGTACTCAATGCGTGACATTTCCCTGAAGGGACAGACACAGGAACGAAGAAGGACACATGCCGGCCAGCCTAAGTGTTCCAGAGCAGTAGCAAGCTACCATGGCTCAGCGGTAACACTAGGAGACATTTCCCGGTAAGAGAGGCTACTAAAGATGAACAACTAGATAGTCAGATCCCACACATACCAAGCATTTCAATAACATACACATAATATGCTCGATATGTGCAAATACATCATGGCATCACAACATGACTCTATGACTCAAGTAATTTTTTCAATAGGCTCCGAGGAGCGAGATATTACAAACAGGGGTCTCACGACCCAACATTCAGAGCATACAAATCAAAGCACAAGCGGAAGCTATCATGTCTAAGTACAGACATCTATAAATGAAAAAGGATGAGAAGCCTGACTATCTACCAAATCCTGCCGAGGCACAAGACCGTAGCTGATGTAACAAGCTAAACGTCGAAGTCCACGCGAAACTACTAGTGAGACTGGAGTCTCTCTGCAAAAACATAAAATAGGCAAACGTGAGTACAAATGTACCCAGCAAGACTTACATCAGAACTATCTACATATGCATCATCATCAACAAAGGGGATGGTGGGGTTTAACTGCAGCAAGCCAGCTTTGACTCGGTGGCTATCCTAAACTACAACTGCAGGCAACTCTTTTGAGGTGGCGCACACGAGTCCACATATTCACCATATCAATACACCACTATGGATCCGCTCCCGTCTCCCTACGAGAACGCCATCCATAGCACTCACGCTTATCTTGCGCATTTTAGAGTATTCACTTTCACTTGTCTATGAACTGATATAAGCAACCCAGAAGTCCTTTACGCGGACACGGCTATTCGAATAGATGATGTTAACCCTGCAGGGGTGTACTTCTTCATACATGTTTCCACCACTTAGCGTCTGCACACGACATGTGCTCGGCAGACTTCAAGCGAAAGCCGACGTGGGTGTAGACCACGACCTACCTAAACACTCAAGTCTCTAGTCCAGGTTTATCGCCTATTCGGGTTCCATCCATGAGGAGATCCGGCCGGAGTTTCGCTCACAGCCCCAAACGATGTGAACAGGGTTCCCGAGACACCAAACGGGCGCCCGGTACACCGTGCCACGTGCCTACCGCATCACAGCCCACCCCTACAGTCAGCGCTGTCCACGGCCTCCAGCATACTAAAAACACCAGAAACTACTTGCAACTCCTGGACAGAGGACAAGGGTGAATAAGAAGTCGAGCGGGGTCATATTTCAGGGCCCAATGTATGGTAGTAGCTGAATCATGGATCACAAACACAGAACTCAGTTCCTAAGGACGGCTTCAATGAGACAACCCACCATGTACTCCTACATGGGCTCTCACCGCTACCTTTACCAAATCGTGTTCACACACTTAGCTCACACACAGTAGGAAATGTTCACACGCCTCTGATTCATCCCCCGATGAATCAGACCTGACTCAACTCTAAGCAGTAGCAGGCATGACAAACAAACATGAATGAGTAGGCACAACAGGGCTCAAACAACTCCTACTCATGCTAGTGGGTTTCATCTATTTACTGTGGCAATGACAGGTCATGCAAAGGATAAAGGGGTTCAGCTACCTCAGCAGGTAACAGTTGAATCGTTGTTGTCCTAATGCAGTAATAGAGAGCAGGAGCAAGAGAGTGGGATTTTATCGGAATGAACAAGGGGGTTTTGCTTGCCTGGCACTTCTGAAGATAACATTGAGTCTTCATCAGTGTCAACGATCACATCATCGGTACAGCGTCTACCGAGGGGGAACAACACCGGCAAACACAGAAGAAACACGATCAATGCAATGCACAATATGATGCATGCTATGACATGGCAATATGAGTGTGTTTTGGGCTAATGCACCTAGCTATGATTTAAATGAAGTTGGTTTGAATACATGATTCAAATTCCAACTCCATGTATGATTATTTAAATGCCCTTTATTTGTTTTGTCCAAAACAGAGGACAAACATTGTTCAAACATGCATGAAAATGGTACAGATGGGTTCCTTGAATTTTTCTGATAATTTTTCATATATAAAACATTTAATTTGGAGTTACGGTTAATTTTCTATGATTTATTGAAGTTTTAGCTATTTTCTGGAATTTCCTGAATATAAAAAAATAAACTAAATCCCAGAAAATGAATATTGCGTCAGCATGACCTCACCCTGACGTCATCAGGTCAACAGGGCGGGTCCAGGTCAAACCTGACGTGTGGGGGCCACACGTCAGTGACACAGGAACTAATCCCGGTCAAACCCAGCGCTGACTGGGGTTTGACCAGGGGTGGGGCCCACTGTCAGTGTCAGCAGGGGGGGTAATTAGTTTAACTAATTCGATTAGTGTTAATCCTAATTAGCTAACAGGGCTGGGCCCACCTGTCATTGAGTCAGGGGCGTCCAACTGGGGTCAAACTCGCCGGACTTGGTCCACGGCTCGTCGCCGGTGAAGCCCGAGACGGCGGAGGGGGTCGGAATTCCTCCTCCGGTGACCAAATGGCCGGTGGAGGGCAGCTACGTGACGCTGAAGATCCCGCGCGTCGAGTGGTGCGGTCAGTTATGCCGGGGGCGACATATATCGACGGCGGCGAGCTCAAAGGCGGCGGCCGGAGTTCGGCGGGGAGGGGAGAAGGGGCTATGGTGCACTAGAGGAGAAACGGGTGGTGGCTACGAGCTCCTGGTGCTGCGCTGAGCACGACGGTGGGCTCGGGAGCGAGCTGCGGTGGCTGTGGCCACGGCCACGCCATGGCCGGCGGCGAGAAACTCTCGGCCGCGGTGGGTGATGGGGCTAGGGGGCGAGAACGGAGGGGGGCGAGCACAGGAGAAGCAGCAGGGGCTCACCGCGGATCCATTCGAGGCGGAGACGAGGCCGGGGGAGCGTCAGAGGCAGCACAGGGTCGCCGGAGATCCGGGCGGCCGAAGATGGGGGAAGACGGCGTGGGCGGCGATGCAGGGCTCCCGGTGTTGCGTAGCTCCATGGAGAGGTCGGAGGCGTCGAGGCGGAGCCTTTGGTCACTCTGGTGGGGTGGAACGACGGTGGTGGCTACGACTGCGACGAGCGGCGGCGACGGTGGTTCTCGGTCGCGTGAGTGAGAGAGCCAGAGAAGAGAGAAGAAGGAACGGGAGAGAGTGAGAGCGGTCCAGGGGGGTGCGTGGCATCCTCAGGGCGACGGGGAGACAGGCAGAGAGGCAGAAGGTGGCCTGGGCGTGTGCCCGCGCGCTCCGGCCACGCGCCGGCGTCCTACTGTCCAAGGAGGAAGACGACAGGGACGGCTGCGGTGGTGGGCTGGGCTGCTACAGTAGAAGGCCAGGTAAGTGGGCTGCCAGGTGAGCGCCAGGTAGTCCTTCTCTCTCTCTCTCTCTCTCTCTTTTATTTTCTGTTTTCTATTTTTCTGCAGATGTTTGGCTTTATTAAAAATACCAGAACCTATTCAAAAATCATGTAACTACTTGAGAGCACTGTTTGGAATATTTCCAGCAGCCATCATTTTAGTTCATGAATAATTGGACATTTAGAATAATTTATAGCATTTAAATGTCCAAGTACAAATACTGTATGATTTAATTCAGAGCCCAATATGTCCTGCAAAAATATAAACCATTTTTGGTAGATGCTTCCACCTCAAACCAGAAATGTTGAACATTTTTAGAGGGCATTTTGAGTTCAATGAAAAAGATTTTATTTTGACCCTAGTTGGATTCATCTGGTGCTAGGGTTTAAACAATCCCCATTTCAAGTTTCTTTAAATTTAAACATGATGCATGGATGCTTATGCAAAGACAAGCAAGGCTGATCTGGGGCTGTGACAGCTCACCCCCACTAAACAAAAATCTCGTCCCGAGATTCAAGCGTAGGGTAAGACGATGAGGAACGCAAACTAGCACAATCTTCACGATCCAGGTTGCACTTCATAAGAACATTGACTCGATCACCATCATTGTCTTGATGTCTTGCTCCGAGAACTCCAACCAACATGACAACGAGAGGAAAGGAAAGACCCTAAAAGAATGGTTCTTCTCGAAGGTCGAACAACTCAGGATTAACTCACGGAATGAGACATAGCAACATCTCTCGAGCTGAGAGGCGAAGCACACATTCATAGGAATGGAGTGAAGCAGATGACGAAGGTTCACTAGGTAGACCACAATTCCACACCTAAGAAGGTGGTGAACGGTTGTCAACGTAGCGAGGAGTTGAGTTTCCATGATACCATAACGATGCCCTTAGGGAAGGTGACTCGTAGAAATAACCCCTTAAGTGGCAAAAAGAATTACCTTTGATTCAAAGATCATTGAAACTCTTTAAACCAGCCTAAGGCAATTCTCGGGCGATCGTTGGAGGGGGGGTCGGTAGAATGGCATACTCGGACTTGGATGATGTGGATTACCTTGTTGAAGACAACGTAATGGATGAATTTGCTTACCACCGGAAATGGAGGAGACCCATGGTAGAATGGCACATTGGCGGTGCAAGCTGGGAACAAAATGCAAATGCTGGGAATGATTCTGGTAACTGGGGAAGAACCCAACAATAGAGAGTGAATTCACTGTTTGAAAGGTCATAGCATTTCCGAGGAAACTGAGAGGAATCCCAATTAGTGTCGATGATAACACGTAGCGCTTGTGCGTGCTCTCAAGAACTTGAGCATTTCCATAATCATCAAGATTTTACCAACATCCGTGTCAAGGGTGCTGACAACACAGCATACTACCATGATGAATAGCGATGGACGATGCAGATGCAAAGGAGGATAACACTTTCTCAGATTTCACCTTAGCGAGGCCAAGCAAATAAAATCTGGATGATCGACCGAGACACATTTAGCACTCCGCTCCTAATGTTCTCCTTGATGTACTAGCGTATCCCATTCCTTGAAATGGTCTGGTATCTAGAACATCAGGTAAAGGTCGTACTTCAGAAACACTAAAATCATAAGGCATAGCTAAGGGTAAATCCTACAAAGTCCTTATGGGGAGGTGGCCAACTTCCTCAAACAAGATACTATAATGATAGGTCTACTGGATGGGTGTGTTGGCCATGACATCCACTTTACCGGTTATCCAGGGACCAGTATTATAGTTCTTGGGAAATGTTCCAACCATTATATCTGCCTGAGATTCAGATCTGGTTAGTGTCAGGATATTCCAGGCCCATCGGGTCTAGGAAGAAAAATGAAAGTTTGCAACATAAATCGACGAAATGACTTTGCGAGATTCTCGGGAAATGAACTACGATAGCAAGCTCCAAAACATGAGCTGGTTCTGCTACACATGTGTGAACACGCTGTCTCAGACAAACATGATCACATGGTAGTCTTACAATAAAACACTACCGAGTTCTGGTAAGGAACCATCATTGAGGATATAGGAATCTTGTGCATGAACTAGTATTTGCACAGCAACTCCTTTTCCTTGAACAAATCAATCAGTGGCTTGGTGTGCTAGGGATACATATGGGATGAAGATGATCAGTCTATCAGACCATAGAATACTTCGCACATGCATGACTGACTTGGGATGATTCCAGAGGAGCAAAAACAAACTTTCTCGAATTCACGACGGCAACTTACATCAAATGCACGTGAATCAAAGGAAGTCACTTCCTTCATCCAAACATATACTTCATGAACGGGGCATGAAGAAAATGGTTACACAAGTTTCCAACACTAGCTTAGTGTTCATCAAAATCATGGAGGAGATAAGGATGTTGTCAATGGGCTCAACAACAATTCATCCGGGTTTCCTTTTAAAAGAAATTCCATAGTTAGGTGAACACGGTGATAGCATTGGCCAGACCAAAGATGTAATGGTGTATGCTCGAGGGATCAACCACGAGTAAGACAACATTATGAGCATCGTTGGTTCTGACTTGATTTGAGGATAGCCCACACCCAAATCAAAGGTTGGACAAGATGATAAGTCCATTAACTGATCACGAGGGTCAGTCGATGAAATATCGATTTTCTTCAACACACACATACAAAGGGTATCCCTTTGAAATGAACTAAGTCAGGTAAGCTTTTATCTTCCAACTCTCCAAGTTGTTGTTTGGCTCAACCAACTAGCTCAGGAATATCCAACATAGATTCTTGGAGAAGGGTGATTTATAAGAAAACCAACTTGATCACGAGCTCAACATAGCGGTCAGGTGACAACCTGGTAATACTTCCGAGAAGATATTCGGAAAATCACAAACCACCGATATGTTACTAAGCTCGAGAACAATCTTGCTTTTCAGGGCAAGACGATATGATCAACAGAGCAAGGGTTTGAATAATCCTAACTCATTGATCGAAGAGTGCACCGGAAATAAGGACTAGGTAGCATGAACAGTCTTAGAATGATGATTCAAGAACCAACACGCTAAGAATGAAATTATTGTCCTTTAACTACCAAGCAACAAGGTTGCTAGGAGTATTGATCTCACACATCACGATTCACTTGTCGACATTCCGGTTACAATAACACAGGAACCGAGGAATGAACAATGATGGCAAGAAGTATCACTGTACCAAGAGTTCATAGGGTGGTGTGCAATTCCTATATCATTCCCGATATAAAGATGGTAATACTCCAAGGTAGAGCAGAGCAAAAGTTGGATTAGCAATTTGATATGCGAAGCACAACTTCTTTGACCCAACCCTGGATATGGGTCAGGTTCTGGAGTTTGTTTCTCCTAGTCATTCCGCGATAGAATGGCTTGACGGACCACAAGGGTAATAGGTATCGATAAGCGAACGCACGCATACTCTTGACTATCAATTGATGGACGAAGGTCAGTAGACAACTAAAGAGGGACAACTCAAAGGAACATATAACCTTCTGAGTTGTGGATGCATAGATTAGTATGTCGAACCAAGTTCAACATAATTCTTCCGGATAACCATGCAGAAAAGTTGAGCTGGCAGAGTCACCATATAGCATAGAGGACTCATCGTGAGCACTCTGGTTGTGATTGTTCAGTTCAACGAGGAACTTCTGCCATGAATGGTTCATGGTATTTGGAGGAACGATATACCACGGACCTCGAGGACTATCGCAAAGGTTACTAATATCCTAAAGGCACTAGCAATTACTATCAACATGAAGTAAGTAGGGTGAATCTTGGGCTCAAAAACCCAGAAGTAGAATGCCTACTACTAAGTAGCATCACGGAATGCTTTTGCGAGTAAAGGCCAGAATCATCACACTAGGACACAAATCAGGGCTAGACCACTAGATGATCCCCTAAGCACTTAGGGTCATACTTATTAACTCCAACATATATGTCGAGGCAATAAAGTACCTCAACTCACTAATTTTTGTGATTAATCTGGCCCAAAGGACATCGGGAACGGGAAGAAGGGATTTGCAAATGCATCAGACTTTTTGGAAACCTGGGATGACTCGGATAGCATAACGGCTTTAAATGCTCAGAAAAGAATTGAGACATTCACAAAAATGGTGGCATAACCACTCGGAAGCACAATATCAAGGTTTCGAGATCAACAGTTAACGTACGGAGGTAATAGAGACTGAACAGAGGCTTGAATCCAACAATCTTATAAGTCTACGGATTAGTAACACGTGATCCTGATAGAAAGATGAGAAGACCTAGTTCCTTAACCCCGTAGGAAAGATAAGATGACTCAGATCAGAAGGGCATAAGGTATAAGGAGTAAAAAAAGAGCCTTACGTTCCATCCCACAATCAATTCCCTTATATAACTAAAGCATCTCTAGACTCAACTTCGACCAGTTTGGCTTGGCAATCCTACAGGCAATCAAGCTCTGATACCAACGCTGTCAGGACCCCGACTCGATGTCACATCGATCTAGCTGTAACACCTCATATCACTTTGCGGCCTCACGCACGGTATTCCCACGGGTGTCGCCTTACCTTTTCCCGGGACCGTTTGCGCCTTTTGGCCCACGTATATGATAGTGTCGCTAGCATCCATATGATAAGGAGCCCGGGCTGACATGACTAGTTGTAAACCCAAAGTGGCACAGACTTACAGGGACAGGCATCCATGACCCAGCTTCGAATGTGTCGGTCATCAGCAAGTGGGTCCGGTCTGTAGCACTGGGCTAGCAGGACTCCGGTAAACCGGGCTGTAGCGGGCTAACAGGACTCCGGTACTCAATGCGTGTCATTTCCCCGAAGGGACAGACACAGGAACGAAGAAGGACACATGCCGGCCAGCCTAAGTGTTCCAGAGCAGTAGCAAGCTACCATGGCTCAGCGGTAACACTAGGAGACATTTCCCGGTAAGAGAGGCTACTAAAGATAAACAGCTAGATAGTCAGATCCCACACATACCAAGCATTTCAATAACATACACACAATATGCTCGATATGTGCAAATACATCATGGCATCACAACATGACTCTACGACTCAAGTAATTTATTCAATAGGCTCCGAGGAGCGAGATATTACAAACAGGGGTCTCACGACCCAACATTCAGAGCATACAAATCAAAGCACAAGCGGAAGCTATCATGTCTGAGTACAGACATCTATAAATGAAAAAGGCTGAGAAGCCTGACTATCTACCAAATCCTGCCGAGGCACAAGACTGTAGCTGATGTAACAAGCTAAACATCGAAGTCCACGCGAAACTACTAGTGAGACCGGAGTCTCTCTGCAAAAACATAAAATAGGCAAACATGAGTACAAATGTACCCAGCAAGACTTACATCAGAACTATCTACATATGCATCATCATCAACAAAGGGGATGGTGGGGTTTAACTGCAGCAAGCCAGCTTTGACTCGGTGGCTATCCTAAACTACGACTGCAGGCAACTCTTTTGAGGTGGCGCACACGAGTCCACATATTCACCATATCTATACACCACTATGGATCCGCTCCCGTCTCCCTATGAGAACGCCATCCATAGCACTCACGCTTATCTTGCGCATTTTAGAGTATTCACTTTACTTGTCTATGAACTGATATAAGCAACCCAGAAGTCCTTTACCGCGGACACGGCTATTCGAATAGATGATGTTAACCCTTCAGGGGTGTACTTCTTCATACATGTTTCCACCACTTAGCGTCTGCACACGACATGTGCTCGGCAGACTTCAAGCGAAAGCCGACGTGGGTGTAGACCACAACCTACCTAAACACTCAAGTCTCTAGTCCAGGTTTATCGCCTATTCGGGTTCCATCCATGAGGAGATCCGGCCGGAGTTTCGCTCACAGCCCCAAACGATGTGAACAGGGTTCTCGAGACACCAAACGGGCGCCCGGTACACCGTGCCACGTGCCTACCGCATCACAGCCCACCCCTACGGTCAGCGCTGTCCACGGCCTCCAGCATACTACAAACACCAGAAACTACTTGCAACTCCTGGACAGAGGACAAGGGTGAATAAGAAGTCGAGCGGGGTCATATTTCAGGGCCCAATGTATGGTAGTAGCTGAATCATGGATCACAAACACAGAACTCAGTTCCTAAGGACGGCTTCAATGAGACAACCCACCATGTACTCCTACATGGCCTCTCACCGCTACCTTTACCAAATCGTGTTCACACACTTAGCTCACACACAGTAGGACATGTTCACACGCCTCTGATTCATCCCCCGATGAATCAGACCTGACTCAACTCTAAGCAGTAGCAGGCATGACAAACAAACATGAATGAGTAGGCACAACAGGGCTCAAACAACTCCTACTCATGCTAGTGGGTTTCATCTATTTACTGTGGCAATGACAGGTCATGCAAAGGATAAAGGGGTTCAGCTACCGCAGCAGGTAACAGTTGAATCGTTGTTGTCCTAATGCAGTAATAGAGAGCAGGAGCAAGAGAGTGGGATTTTATCGGAATGAACAAGGGGGTTTTGCTTGCCTGGCACTTCTGAAGATAACATTGAGTCTTCATCAGTGTCAACGATCACATCATCGGTACAGCATCTACCGAGGGGGAACAACACCGGCAAACACAGAAGAAACACGATCAATGCAATGCACAATATGATGCATGCTATGACATGGCAATATGAGTGTGTTTTGGGCTAATGCACCTAGTTATGATTTAAATGAAGTTGGTTTGAATACATGATTCAAATTCCAACTCCATGTATGATTATTTAAATGCCCTTTATTTGTTTTGTCCAAAACAGAGGACAAACATTGTTCAAACATGCATGAAAATGGTACAGATGGGTTCCTTGAATTTTTCTGATAATTTTTCATATATAAAACATTTAATTTGGAGTTATGGTTAATTTTCTATGATTTATTGAAGTTTTAGCTATTTTCTGGAATTTCCTGAATATAAAAAAATAAACTAAATCCCAGAAAATGAATATTGCGTCAGCATGACCTCACCCTGACGTCATCAGGTCAACAGGGCGGGTCCAGGTCAAACCTGACGTGTGGGGGCCACACGTCAGTGACACAGGAACTAATCCCGGTCAAACCTAGCGCTGACTGGGGTTTGACCAGGGGTGGGGCCCACTATTAGTGTCAGCAGGGGGGGTAATTAGTTTAACTAATTCGATTAGTGTTAATCCTAATTAGCTAACAGGGCTGGGCCCACCTGTCATTGAGTCAGGGGCGTCCAACTGGGGTCAAACTCGCCGAACTTGGTCCACGGCTCGTCGCTGGTGAAGCCCGAGACGGCGGAGGGGGTCGGAATTCATCCTCCGGCGACCAAATGGCCGGCGGAGGGCAGCTACGTGACGCTGAAGATCCCGCGCGTCGAGTGGTGCGGTCAGTTATGCCGGGGGCGACCTATATCGACGGCGGCGAGCTCAAAGGCGGCGGCCGGAGTTCGGCGGGGAGGGGAGAAGGGGCTATGGTGCACTAGAGGAGAAACGGGTGGTGGCTACGAGCTCCTGGTGCTGCGCTGAGCACGACGGTGGGCTCGGGAGCGAGCTGCGGTGGCTGTGGCCACGGCCACGCCATGGCCGGCGGCGACAAAACCCTCGGCCGCGGTGGGAGATGGGGCTAGGGGGCGAGAACGGAGGGGGGCGAGCACAGGAGAAGCAGCAGGGGCTCACCGCGGATCCATTCGAGGCGGAGACGAGGCCCGGGGAGCGTCAGAGGCAGCACAGGGTCGCCGGAGATCCGGGCGGCCGAAGATGGGGGAAGACGGCGTGGGCGGCGATGCAGGGCTCCCGGCGTTGCATAGCTCCATGGAGAGGTCGGAGGCGTCGAGGCGGAGCCTTTGGTCACTCTGGTGGGGTGGAACGACGGTGGTGGCTACGACTGCGACGAGCGGCGGCGACGGCGGTTCTCGGTCGCGTGAGTGAGAGAGCCAGAGAAGAGAGAAGAAGGAACGGGAGAGAGTGAGAGCGGTCCAGGGGGGTGCGTGGCATCCTCAGGGCGACGGGGAGACAGGCAGAGAGGCAGGAGGTGGCCTGGGCGTGTGCCCGCGCGCTCCGGCCAAGCACCGGCGCCCTACTGTCCGAGGAGGAAGACGACAGGGACGACTGCGGTGGTGGGCTGGGCTGCTACAGTAGAAGGCCAGGTAAGTGGGCTGCCAGGTGAGCGCCAGGTAGTCCTTCTCTCTCTCTCTCTCTTTTATTTTCTGTTTTCTATTTTTCTGTAGATGTTTGGCTTTATTAAAAATACCAGAACCTATTCAAAAATCATGTAACTGCTTGAGAGCACTGTTTGGAATATTTCCAGCAGCCATCATTTTAGTTCATGAATAATTGGACATTTAGAATAATTTATAGCATTTAAATGTCCAAGTACAAATACTGTATGATTTAATTCAGAGCCCAATATGTCCTGCAAAAATATAAACCATTTTTGGTAGATGCTTCCACCTCAAACCAGAAATGTTGAACATTTTTAGAGGGCATTTTGAGTTCAATGAAAAAGATTTTATTTTGACCCTAGTTGGATTCCTCTGGTGCTAGGGTTTAAACAATCCCCATTTCAAGTTTCTTTAAATTTAAACATGATGCATGGATGCTTATGCAAAGACAAGCAAGGCTGATCTGGGGCTGTGACACCTGGCTGTTGCATCGTGAGTTCGGCAGGTCTGCTGCCGGACAGGGCCTCTGACGAACGGGGTCCTGTGGGTAAAAAATAAAAGGAAAAAAGTAAAAAAGAATGACACACTTAAGAGCCCCTGGTGTGGTTGAGCCACAGTCTGGGCTTAGTGTGGTCGTGCCCCTCACCCCATGCCCATGGTATCTTCAGGGCGTAATGGTGTACGCGACGGACCTGTTTTGACGTTTTACAGGGGCTGGGGTTGGGGCCGCACTGCTACGCGTGCTCGGATCGTGCCAGGTGGTCTTGTTGTGGGTTACTCCGGGCGCGCTTAGCTGTGTCCGGCCGCTTAACGGCCGGACTCGAGAATTGCCTTAAGAGGCTGCATTGTACTTCTGCCGCGAGAGCCACTGTATGTTCCTCCGTTCGGAGAGAACGTTCAGTGTTTCCATTGACCGTGATGACTCCTCGAGGGCCTGGCATCTTGCGCTTGAGGTATGCGTAGTGCGGCACCGCGTTGAACTTTGCAAACGCGGTACGTCCGAGCAGGGCGTGATAACCAGTGCGGAACGGAACTATGTCGAAGATTAACTCCTTGCTCCGGAAGTTATCCGGGGATCCGAAGACCACTTCCAGTGTAACTGCGCCTGTACAATTGGCTTCTACACCTGGTATGACGCCTTTACAGGTCGTCTTGGTAGGTTTGATCCTTGAGGGGTCTATGCCCATTTTGCGCACTGTATCCTGATAAAGCAGGTTCAGGCTGCTGCCGCCGTCCATCAGGACTCTGGTGAGGTGAAATCCGTCGATGATTGGGTCTACGACCAATGCGGTGAATCCGCCGTGGAGGATGCTGGTGGGGTGGTCCCTTCGGTCAAAAGTGATCGGGAAGGAGGACCATGGATTGAACTTCGGGGAAACTGGCTCCATCGCGTATACATCCCTGAGTGCATGCTTCCACTCCCTTTTGGGTATGTGCGTTGCATATATCATGTTCACCCTCCGCACCTATGGGGGGAAACCCTTCTGTCCTCTATTGTTCGGCGGTCGGGTCTCTTCCTCATCATCGCTATGCAGCCCCTTGTCATTGTTTTCGACAATTAACTTGCCCGCCTGCTTGAATACCCAACAATCCCTGTTGGTGTGGTTGGCTGGTTTTTCGGGGGTGCCGTGTATCTGGCACGAGCGGTCGAGTATTCGGTCCAAATTGGACGGACCCGGAGTAGTTCTTTTGAATGGCTTTTTCCGCTGACCGGGTTTTGAGCCTCTGAATCCGGCATTGACTGTCGTATCCTCACTATTGTCGCCGTTGATGCGGCGCTTGTTTTTGTTACGACGCGACCTGCCATTTCGGTCCTTGAAATCCGGACTGCCAGAATTTTTGCTGAGGTTGTTGCTACGTGCTAGCCAGCTGTCCTCACCCGCGCAGAAGCGGGTCATGAGTGATGTGAGGGCTGCCATGGATTTCGGCTTTTCCTGTCCCAGGTGCCGGGCAAGCCACTCGTCACGGATGTTATGCTTGAAGGCCGCGAGGGCCTTCGCATCCGAACAGTCGATGATTTGGTTTTTCTTGGTTAAGAACCGTGTCCAGAATTGTCTGGCCGATTCGTCTGGCTGCTGAATTATGTGGCTTAGGTCATCAGCGTCTGGTGGTCGCACATACGTGCGTTGGAAGTTATCGAGGAATGCGGCTTCCAGGTCTTCCCAACTCCCAATTGACTCTGCTGGCAAGCTGTTAAGCCAATGTCGGGCTGGTCCTTTAAGCTTGAGGGTGAGATATTTGATGGCGTGAAGATCGTCACCGCGGGCCATGTGGATGTGAAGAAGATAGTCTTCGATCCAAACCGCGGGGTCTGTGGTGCCATTGTAAGATTCGATATTCACGGGTTTAAACCCTTCGGGGATTTGATGATCCATTACTTCATCTGTGAAGCATAGTGGGTGTGCGGCACCTCTGTACTGGGCGATATCATGACGGAGCTCAAAAGAACTTTGTCTGTTTTGTTCGGCCCGGCCGGACTTACTGTGTCCAGCTCGACGGTTGTCGTCACGTACCGTGGGGCACCCACGCGATCCATAGATCGATCTTGATTGTCTTGCCTTATCCTCCAATATATCTCGCAAGTCCGGAGCGTTCCCCTATAGCCTTGTGCTTTTCGGGCGATGCCAGGGTACAGGTCTAGTGAAGGGCCTAGAGGCCTCTCTGTCGCGACCACGGGGTTGCGGGTTATACGCTTCCTCCTCTAATCAGGGGAGCAGCTTGCGTTTAGGGTAGCTTTTGGAGGGGCGTTCGAGCTCATGCTCTTCGGCCGCGAGGACTTCAGTCCATCTGTCGGCTAGCAGATCTTGATCAGCTCTAAGTTGTTGCTGCTTTTTCTTGAGGCTGTTCGCCGTGGCCATAAGCCTGCGTTTAAAACGCTCTTGTTCGACGGGATCGTCAGGCATGACGAATTCATCGTCGTCGAGGCTTGCCTCATCTCCGGAGGGAGGCATATAATACTCTACCTCTTCTTCTGCCGCTCTCTCATGAGGGCTGGCGTCTCCGTCCTCCTGCGCTGTACCTTGCTGGAGTGGGTTGTCTTCGGCACTGTCCGGTGTATTATTATCTCCGGTGCCAGAGTCTTCATTCTTGCTGTGGCGGGATTTACAGCGGTGCTGTTGACGCCGGCGCTTGGGCTGCTTCTTGGAGGGGTCATCCTCCACTGTTCCTTCGCCATTCCCATCCTTTGGGATATCCACCATGTATATGTCATATGATGAGGTGGCTTTCCAATGCCCAGTAGGCGCTGGTTCTTGGTCGTCTCCGACATCGTCATCCATACCGTCGATGTCTTCAGAGTCGTAGTCTAGCATGTCGGTTAGATCGTCAATAGCGGCTACCAAGTGGGTGGTGGGTGGGCTTTGAATTTCTTCGTCGTCCGCATCCCAACCGTCCTGACCGCAGTCCGGCCAGGGCTCTCCTGATAATGAGAGATACTTTAGCGAACTCAAGATGTCGCCAAAAGGTGAGTGTTGAAAGATGTCCGCTGCAGTGAACTCCATGATCGGCGCCCAATCGGATTCGATCGGAGGGGGCGCGGGAGGTTCGGAGTCCGGCGAGGAGTCCGGCACCTCGGAGTCACGAGCTTTATGAGGGACAAGGTCAGTGTTCGGCTCTATCGCCGTAGAGGTTGCAGCTCCCTAGGCGGTGTCTAGCCATCCGTCCTCGACCTGCGCAGCCGGCTCCGAATTGATGATCGGAGCGGGTTCGAGTGCGGCCCCAGGGTATTGTCTGGCTGTAGAGCTAAATCATGCTCGCCGTGACAGTGCAGCACGCTCGGCTGTGGCTCGAATCCATCGAGGATCAAGTCCCCGCGGATGTCGGCCGTGAAGTTCAAACTTCCAAATCTGACCTAACGGCCAGGGGCGTGGCTTTCGATCTGCTCCAGTTGGCCAAGCGAATTGGCCCGCAGTGTGAAGCCGCCAAATACAAAGATCTGTCCGGGGAGAAAGGTCTCACCCTGGACTGCGTCGTTGATGATGGTTGAAGAAGCCATCGATCCTATCGGTGACGACACAGAGGAACTCTCAATGAAAGCACCAATGTCGGTGTCAAAACCGGCGGATCTCGGGTAGGGGGTCCCGAACTGTGCGTCTAGGCGGATGGTAACAGGAGACAAGGGACACGATGTTTTACCCAGGTTCGGGCCCTCTTGATGGAGGTAAAACCCTACGTCCTGCTTGATTAATATTGATGATGTGTGTTACCAGAGTGGATCTACCACGAGATCAAGGAGGCTAAACCCTAGAAGCTAGCCTATGGTATGATTGTTGTTCGTCCTATGGACTAAAGCCATCCAGTTTATATAGACACCGGAGAGGGCTAGGGTTACACAGAGTCGGTTGCAATGGTAGGAGATCTACATAGCCTATCGCCAAGCTTGCCTTCCACGCCAAGGAAAGTCCCATCCGGACACGGGACGAAGTCTTCAATCTTGTATCTTCATAGTCTTGGAGTCCGGCCGATCACGATAGTTCGGCTATCCGGACACCCCCTAGTCCGGAACTCCCTCAGTGGCCGTCGTGTCCAGCATGAATCTTAGCCAAGAGCTGCTGCCCTACCTCTTTGGAGATGCACCTTTGGAGTACTCCGGTTGTGCTTTTCTCATAAAGCTCTCCCTCATGGACTTTGTAGGCTTTAGAGCTCCGCACAATGCAGCGTGCCTCATTTTGGTCCTCCAGGAGTTCCTGCCTATTTAAGTAAGCTAGGAAGGGTTCCTTCCACGGGGCGATGACCGCCATGATCACGTGGGCCGAAGGTGTGATTTCGGTGGCGGAGCCTCCGATTACGTCGGATTGTTCGGGAGCTGGGGTTGTATGCGGATCCAGATTAGTATTACCGGACTCCCCTTCCCATACCACAGATGGCTTGAACAGCCTTTCCAAAAAGATATTTGGTGGGACGGGGTCACGTTTAGCGCCGACGCGGGCAAGGATATCGGCGGCTTGATTGTTTTCTCGAACCACATGGTGGAATTCGAGCCCCTCGAATTGAGCTGACATTTTGAGAACGGCATTACGGTAAGCCGCCATTTTCGTGTCCTTGGCGTCGAAGTCTGCATTTATTTGAGATATTGTGAGATTTGAATCCCCGCGTACTTCAAGACGTTGAATGCCCATGGAGACTGCCATTTGAAGACCGTGCAACAGAGCCTCATACTCTGCTGCATTGTTGGAATCTGTGTAAACTATTTGGAGTACGTATTGGACTGTATCTCCGGTGGGGGACGTCAGGACGACACCAGCCCATAGACCAGCTAGCATTTTAGAGCCGTCAAAGTGAATGATCCAATTGGAGTATGCGCCATACTCTGTAGGGAGTTCGGCTTCTGTCCATTCAGCGACAAAGCCAACCAGTACTTGTGACTTAATGGCCCGCCGTGGTTTGTATGTGATGTCGAACGGGAGGAGCTCGATAGCCCATTTTGCAATCCGGCCCGTGGCATCGCGGTTATTTATTATATCATTGAGTGGTACTTCGGAGGCCACCGTGATTGAACACTCTTGGAAGTAGTGTCGTAGTTTTCGGGATGGCGTCAAGACCGTGTATGCTATCTTTTCATAATGTGGGTACCGTGACTTGCATGGAGTGAGGATGGTGGATACGTAGTATATCGGCTTTCATAATGGGAATTTATGTCCATCTGTCTCTCGTTCGACGACGAGCACTGCGCTTACAACCTGGTGCGTTGCAGCTATGTCTAGCAACATGGGTTTGCTGACATTTGGCGTTGCCAGAATTGGATTGGAGGCCAAGAGGGCTTTTATTTCCTCCAGCCCTGCCGTAGCCGCATCCGTCCACTCGAAGTGTTTGGTGCGTCGAAGAAGGCGATAAAGAGGTAGCACCTTTTCTCCTAATCGGGAGATAAAGCGGCTTAGGGCGGCCACGCATCCAGTTAATTTCTGGATTTGCTTGAGGTATGTTGGGGTAGCCAACTATGACAGAGCTCGGATTTTAGTCGGATTTGCTTCAATTCCTCTATTGGAGACAATAAAGCCCAAGAGTTTTCCGGCTGGTACACCGAAAATGCATTTTTCCGGGTTGAGCTTGATGTCGTATGTTCAGAGATGGTCGAACGTAAGCCTCAAATCATCTATTAATGATTCGACGTGTCTGGTTTTAATGACCACATCGTCTACGTAAGCCTACACTGTTTTGCCAATTTGTGTTTCCACGCATGTCTGAATCATGCGTTGATAGGTTGCACCGACATTTTTAGCCCGAAAGGCATGGTGTTAAAATAGAAGGGACCGTATGGAGTGATAAATGCCGTTGCGGCTTGATCGGACTCCGCCATCTTGACTTGGTGGTATCCGGAGTATGCATCGAGGAAACACAATGAGTCGTGCCCCGCGGTAGTGTCGATAATTTGATCGAGGCGAGGGAGTGGGAAGGGATCCTTAGGGCAAGCCTTATTAAGGTCTTTGAAATTGACGCGTAGGCGACAGGATTTGTCTTTCTTTGGTACCATCACCAGGTTTGCTAGCCAGTCCGGATGTTTTATCTCTCTGATGAATCCGACTTCAAGTAGCTTGGCGAGCTCCTCTCGCATGGCTTGTCGCTTGGGTTCTGAAAAGCGCCGAAGAGTCTGTTTGACTGGCTTCTATCCCTTTAGTATGTTTAGGCTATGTTCGGCCAGCCTGCGTGGGATACCTAGCATGTCTGTAGGATGCCAGGCGAAAATGTCCCAATTCTCGCGCAAGAACTCTCGTAGTGTAGCATCTATTGTGGGGTTCAGTTGTGCCCCAATTGATGATGTATTTGTAGGTTCTGTTGGGTGGACCTGGAATTTGACTATTTCGTCTGCTGGTTTAAAAGAGGTGGACTTGGGTCGTTTGTCGAGTATCACGTCATCCCTGTCCACTGCAGAGCGCAGCGCAGTTAACTCTTCGGCCGCGAGGGCTTCGGATAATGCCTCCAGGGCTAGTGCAGCAGTTTTATTTTCGGCACGGAGTGCTATGTTCGGATCACTGGCCAGAGTGATGATCCCATTGGGCCCCGGCATCTTGAGCTTCCTGTACCCATAATGGGGTATAGCTTGGAAGCTTGCGAATGCGTCTCGCCCCAAGAGGGTGTGATATCCACTCCTAAACGGGGCCACTTGGAATGTGATTTCTTTGGACCGATAATTCTCCGGTGTGCCGAATACCACATCCAATGTGATTTTCCCTGCATATCGTGCCTCCCGACTAGGGATGATTCCCCTGAAGGTCGTGTTGCTTTGCTAAATGCAGCTTTTATCTATTTCCATTTTGTTAAGAGTTTCCTCATAGATGAGGTTTAATCCGCTGCCACCGTCCATCAGCACTTTACTAAGTCGGAATCCGTCCACTATTGGACTAAGGACCAAAACGGCTAGTGCTCGGACTGTTCGGAATTGAAGTTCGTTGCTGGCGTTGAAGGTTATGGCTATGTCGTTCCACAGGTTTATTGCTGTGACGTGGCAGATTTCGGCGAGGCTGCAGAGTGCTCGCTTGCCCCTGTTGTTTGAGGCGAAAGTCTCGAAGACGGTCAGTATTGTATTGTTATTTTCTGTGGGATGGTGCACTTTGGTACTGTTGATGAGAATGTCCTCGCCGCTCTTGGCCACTTGCCGGAGTATCCAACATGCTCTAAGGCTGTGTGTTGGTATGGTGTCCGGTGTGCTGTGAATTTTGCACGGCCTATTGAGCCATCCCTCTAGTACGGTTCCACGCCCTGCAGAGGGCTTTGGCTTCTTTGTAACTCTATTTGGTGACTTGCGAAAGCACACCCTTTTATTTTGGACGATGGGTTTAGTTAGGGCCGGGGGATCCCAGAATTTTGTTTGGGTCTTCCAGGCGCTTTCCATCGCGCAGTACTTCTGTACTTTGTCCGCCAGGTCGGCAAAGTGCGCTATGTCATGGCGACCTATGGCATTGAGAATTCCCCTGTCTGTGCAATTTTTGCAAAAGAATAAGATCGTGTCTTCCTCGTGATAGTCCTTAACCTTGCTCATTACAAGGAGGAATCTGGCCCAGAAGTGGTGTACTGTCTCGGGGCTCTTGTCTGGAATGGGAGAGATCGCTTGCATCTGGGTTGGTGGGTGAAATTAAGTCCACGTCCCGACCCAATCTAGAACCCAGGGGCAAAGGAGCTCCTGAGCTTGGTAGCTCCGGCTTCAAGATATTTCCCAATATTTGTGTCCTGCTGTCCGATTCGAAGTTCGGAGCCTGGGCCACGTTCTCCTGTAAACTGGTATCCGGCTCGTAGAGCTCGGGAATCCGGACATAGTTCGTCCTCAAAATAGAGGAAGAACTGCCGTTTTGTTTGTCCACCACCGCTATCTGATGGGTGACTGGTGGAAAGTAACTCTCCCTTAGGTCGGGGTTAAGCTCGATCGATCATAATCCGTTGAGACCCACAGGGCGGCGATGTGGTCCAAGAGCTCGTTCAAGGAGGAGAGCTCCATCGTATCCATCTGCTCGGTGAACTCCGGGCTGACGCGGAGGTTGTTTTTGATGACCTGCGATGTCATCGTCGGCGTGACGGCCGAACGGGCGGCCATGACGAAATCGCCCAGCCTGAGAGTTTGGCCTATAGCCAAGGATCCTTCAGAGGTAATGTTATCCTTGATAATGAGGCGAGTCATCAAGCCTTATCGGGACGGCATAGTGGAACTCTCAATGAAAGCACCAATGTTGGTGACAAAACCGGCGGATCTCGGGTAGGGAGTCCCGAACTGTGCGTCTAAGGCTAATGGTAACAGGAGGCAGGGGACATGATGTTTTACCCTGGTTCGGGCCCTCTCGATGGAGGTAATACCCTACTTCCTGCTTAATTGATCTTGATGATATGAGTATTACAAGAGTTGATCTACCACGAGATCATAGAGGCTAAACCCTAGAAGCTAGCCTATGATTATGATTGTTGTTGTCCTATGGACTAAATCCTTCGGCTTATATAGACACCGGAGGGGGCTAGGGTTACACAGAGTCGGTTATAGAGAAGGAAATCTACACATCCGAATATCCAAGGTTGCCTTCCACGCAAAGGAGAGTCCCATCCAGACACGGGACGAAGTCTTCAATCTTGTATCTTCATAGTCCAACAGTCCGGCCAAAGTATATAGTCTGGCTGTCCGAGGACCCCTTAATCCAGGACTCCCTCAACCGCCGTGGCTAGATCCCACCCGCACCGCGTATGAGCGCGTCACCATGACTAGAGCATCTAAAGGAGCCCGTAGCACTCAGCCATTCTTGCTCCCGTGCACCACAACACTAAACCCAAGCTCGCCGAGCTTCGGTCGCCGCACTTTCCGCCTCCTCCATCGCTATAGCGCACCCCAGCTGTTGCCGCTTGCCGCAATGGATGCGCGCGAGCCTGGGCATCTCGTAGATGCCCTCCGCCAGCATTTTGGTCGCCGGAGGAGGAATCCCGAGCCCTTCCACCGTCTCTGGCCTTGCCGGCGACGAGCCGCGGGTCAACTCCGGCGACTTTGACCCAAGTTGACCTAGTTTGACTCCCCCTGAGTCAGTGACATGTGGGGCCAGCCCCTAACTAATTTCTAGATTAGGATTTAATTAGTGTTAGTTAACCCTGTTAATTAGCTGACCAGCTGACATGTGGGGCCCCGCCGTCAAGTTTGACATGGGCTGGCGCTGTTGACCTGCTGACGTCATAGTGACGCAGTGCTGATGCAGTAAATAATTTCTATCTTTAAAATAATTCAGAAATTCCAAAAAATAGTTAAAACATCTAAAACTCATAGAAATTCAACCATAACTCCAAATGAAATAATTTATATATGAAAAATTATCAAAAAAATCCAATCAATCCATCTGTACCATTTCCATGCTTGTTAGAACAACTTATGACTTATGTTTAGGACAAATCAAATAAATGGCATTTGCATATCCAAATATGGAGTTTGAATTTGAATCTTGGATTCAAACCAACTTCATTTAAATTGTTGCTTGTTGCATCAGCTCAACCACAGCATATTGCCATGTCATGATCATGCATCATATTGTTGCATTGCAAAGATTGTGTTCCTTCTCTATTGCCGGTAATTGTCCCCTCTTAGTAGACGTGGTTCCGATGATGAGATTGATGACACCGATGAAGAACTATACTATCTTCAGAAGTGCCAGGCAAGCAAAAACCCCTTGTTCATTCTGATACAATCCCACTCTCTCGCTCCTGCTCTCTTTTACTGCATTAGGTAAACCACGACTCAACTGTTACATGTTGTGGTAGTTGAACCCCTTTTCTCTGCATGACCTGTCATTGCCACCGTAAATAGATGAAACCCACTAGCATGAGTCGGAGTTGTTTGAGCCCTGATGTGCCTACTCATTCATGCTTGTTTGTCATGCCTGCTACTGCTTAGACTTGAGTCAGGTCCGATTCATCGGGGATGAATTGGAATGGTGATGAACATGTCCTACTATGTGAGCTATGTGTGTGAACACGATTTGGCAAAGGTATCGATGAGAGGCCATGTAGTAGTACATGGTGGGTTGTTTCATTGGAACGCTCCTTAGAAACTGAGATTTGTGTATGTGATTTAAGACCAGCTAGTACCACGCATTGGGCCTGAAACACAATGGACCCTCTCGCTTATTAACTTCCTCTGTCCTCTGTTTAGGAGTTGCAAGTAGTTTCTGGTGTTTGTAGTATGCTGGAGGTCGTGTGCAGTGCTGACTCGAGGGGTGGGTTGTGATGCGGTAGGCACATGGCTCAGTGTATCGAGTCACCCGTTTGGTGACCCGAGAACCCTGCACACATTGTTCGGGGCCGTAGTGGAAACCTTGGCCGGACTCCCTACAGATGGAACCTGAATAGGCGATAAACCTGGTCTAGGGACTTGTGTGCTTAGTCAGGTCATGGCCGACACCCTCGCTAGGCTTCCTCTTGAAGGTTCCCGAGATACATGACATGTACATGGTGGTAAGTGGCGAGAGCTTGTGTGAAGAAGTACACCCCTGCAGGGTTAACATCATCTATTCGAATAGCCGCGTCCGCGGTAAAGGACTACTTGGTTGCTTATACAGTTCATAGACAAGTGAAAGTGGATAATCTAAAATGCGCAAGATAAGCGTGAGTGCTATGGATGGCATTCTTGTAGGGAGACGGGAGCGGATCCATAGTGGTGTATTGATTTGGTGAATATGTGGACTCGTGTGTGCCACCCCAAAAGAGTTACTTGCAGACGTAGTTCAGGTTAGCCACTGAGTCAAAGCTGGCTTGCTGTAGTTAAACACCACCACCCCTTTGTTGATACTGATGCATAGGTAGCTAGTTCTGATGTAAGTCTTGCTGGGTACATGTGTACTCACATTTGCTTAATTTATGTTTTTGCAGAGAGACTTCAGTCTCACTAGTAGTTTCGCGTGGACTTCTACGCTTAGTTTGTTACCTCTGCTACGATCTTGTGCCCTCGGCAGGGTCTTGTAGATAGTTAGGCTTCTTAGCCTTTTCATTTGTAGTTGTCTGTACTCAGACAAGTTAAGCTTCCCCATGTGCTTATGGCTTGTATGACTTGAATGTTGGGTCATCAGACCCATGTTTGTAATATCTGGCTCCTCGGAGCCAAATGAATAAATACTTTGAGTCGTAGAGTTTTGTTGTGATGCCATGTTGTATTTGCACATATCAAGCATATTGTGTGTATGTTAATGAAATGATTGGTATGTGTGAGATCCGACAACCTAGTTGTTTATTCTTCGTATCCTCTCTTACCGGGAAATTTCTCCTAGTGCTTCCACTGAGCCATGGTAGCTTGCTACTGCTCCGAAACACTTAGGCTAGCCAGCACGTGTCCTTCTTCATTCTTGTGTCTGTCCCTTCGGCGAAATGTCACGCGTTGTTCCTTTAAGTCCTTGTAGCTTGCTACGACTTGGGTTCATACGTTGATGATCGACACGTTCGTTGCTGGGTCATGTATGCATGTCCGTGTAAGATAGTGCCACTTTGGGTTTACGACTAGTCATCTCGGCCCAGATTCTCTGTCATATGGATGCTAGTGACATTATCATACACGTGAGCCAAAAGGCACAAACGGTCCTGGGCCAGGTAAGGTGGCACCCGTGGGAATACCGTGTGTGATGCCTGATACGTCTCCAGCGTATCTATAATTTATGAGGCATTCACGCTATATTATTATGTGTTTTGAATGTTTGTGGGCTTTATTATACACTTTTATATTATTTTTGGGACTAACCTATTAACCGTAGGCCCAGCCCATATTGCTGTTTTATTGCCTGTTTCAGTATTTCAAAGAAAAGGAATATCAAAGGGAGTCCAAACGGAATGAAACCTTCGGCAGCGTGATTTTTGGGAAGATTATGATCCAGGAGACTTGGAGTGCAAGCCAGGGGAGCATCGAGGAAGCCACGAGATAGGGGGCACCCACCCCCTGGGCGCGCCCTACCCTCTCATGGGCCCCTCGAGCTCCCCCGACCGACTTCTTTTGCCTATATAAGCCTACGTACCCTAAAAACATCTACACAGAAGATAGATCGAGAGTTCTGCCGTCGCAAGCCTCTGTAGCCTCCAAAAACCTCTCGGGAGCCCGTTCTGGCACCAAGTCGGAGGGGGGATCCCTCACCGGTGGCCATCTTCATCATCCCGATGCTATCCATGAGGCTGAGGGTATGTACCAGTAGCGATGTGTTTGACCTCTCTCTCTCGTGTTCTGTCTTTGGCATGATCTTGATGTATCGCGAGCTTTGCTATTATAGTTGGATCTTATGATGTTTCTCCCCCTCTACTCTCTTGTGATGAATTGAGTTTTCCTCTTGAAGTTATCTTATTGGATTGAATCTTTAAGGATTTGAGAACACTTGATGCATGTCTTGTCGTGCTTATCTGTGGTGACAATGGGATATCATGTGCCACTTGATGTATGTTTTGGTGACCAACTTGTGAGTTCTTCCCATGAACCTATGCATAGGGGTTGGTACACATTTTTGTCTTGACTCTCCGATAGAAACTGTGGGGCACTCTTTGAAGTACTTTGTGTTGGTTGAATAGATGAATCTGAGATTGTGTGATGCATATCGTATAATCATGCCAACTTGAGGTGACAATGGAGTATCTAGGTGACATTAGGGTTTTGGTTGATTTGTGTTTGAAGGTGTTATTATAGTACGAACTCTTGAATAGATTGATCCGAAAGAATAACTTTGAGGTGGTTTCGTACCCTACCATAATCTCTTCGTTTGTTCTCCGCTATTAGTGGCTTTGGAGTGACTCTTTGTTGCATGTTGAGGGATTGTTATATGATATATCTATGTTATTATTGTTGAGAGAACTTGCACTAGTGAAAGTATGAACCCCATGCCTTGTTTCCTATCATTGCAATACCGTTTACGCTCAATTTTATCATTAGTTACCTTGTTGTTTTTATATTTTCATATTACAAAAACCAATATCTACCGTCCATATTGCACTTGTATCACCATCTCTTCGCTGAACTAGTGAACCTATACAATTTGCCATTGTATTGGGTGTGTTGGGGACACAAGAGACTCTTTGTTATTTGGTTGCAGGGTTGTTTGAGAGAGAACATCTTGATCCTACGCCTCCCACAGATTGATAAACCTTAGGTCATCCACTTGAGGGAAATGTGCTACTATCCTACAAACCTCTGCACTTGGAGGCCCAACAACGTCTACAAGAAGAAGGTTGTGTAGTACACATCAATGTCGCAAAGTGATATGATGTGTTACATGCTAGATCGGTCTGACTTAGGATCAGGGTCATGACAGGGAAGCCTCGTGGAGCCCAATTTACTGTGCCGATATACATGACAGGGGCACCGGCGTGGCACACGGTTAGTGTGAGTGAACCTTGTCTATTGCGTCATCCGACTTGTCTAATGTTCATAAATTTGGTGAAAATGACGCGGGAAAGGGTCAGAAGGCGAGTACACTTGCATGTAGACCAAATATATGAATGAAAAGGGTGGTTTCATGTTCAAATACCAAATGCACAACTTCCATGTGGCACCTATATCACAAAGCGCATGGTACTTCTTGTCCCCCCCACTCGTGTCGGCAGGAGGGGAATCCTAAGCTATGAACGCATGCCCGCTGTCGGTGTCAAAACCGGCGGATCTCGGGTAGGGGGTCCAGATCTGTGCGTCTAAGGCTAATGGTAACAGGAGGCAAGGGACACGATGTTTTACCCAGGTTCAGGCCCTCTCGATGGAGGTAAAACCATACTTCTTGCTTGATTGATATTGATGATATGAGTATTACAAGAGTTGATCTACCACGAGATCGTATAGGCTAAACCCTAGAAGCTAGCCTATGATGATTATGCTTGTCCCCCTGAGGACTAAACCCTCCGGTTTAAATAGACACCGGAGGGGGCTAGGATTTACACAGAGTCGGTTACAAAGAAGGAAATACAATATCCGGATCACCAAGCTTGTCTTCCACGCAAACGAGAGTCCCATCCGGACACAGGACGAAGTCTTGAGTCTTGTATCTTCACGGTCCATTAGTCCGGCCAAAGTATGTAGTCCGGCTATCCGGATACCCCCCAATCTAGGACTCCCTCAGTAGCCCCTGAACCAGGCTTCAATGACGATGAGTCCGACATGCAATTTGTCTTCGGCATTGCAAGGCGGGTGAGCGAGTCCTAGATTAGGGGGTTTCTGGACAGTCGGACTATGTATAACGTCCGGACTATTGAAGCGTGAAGATACAAGACTCAAGACTTCGGCCAGTGTCCGGATGGGACTTTCCTTGGTGTGGAAGGCAAGCTTGGCGATCCGGATATTATATTTCCTTCCTTGTAACCGACTCCATGTAACTCTAGCCCTCTCCGGTGTCTATATAAACCGGAGAGGTTGGTCCTTAGAAGGCCGATCACAATTACATTCATACCATCATAGGCTAGCTCCTAGGGTTTAGCGTCCACGATCTCGTGGTAGATCTACTCTTGTACTACCCATATCATCAATATTAATCAACCAGGAAGTAGAGTTTTACCTCCATCGAGATGGCCCGAACCTGGGTAAACATCTGTGTCCCTTACTTCTTGTTACCATTAGCCTTGACGCACAGATCGGGACCCCCTACCCGAGATCCGCTAGTTTTGACACCGACATTGGTGCTTTCATTGAGAGTTCCTCTATGACGTTGTCGTAAGGCTTGATGGCTCGACTCGTCTTCAAGGATGACATTACTTCAGAGGGAGCTCTGGCTGTAGGCCAGACGCTTCGGCTCGGCAGCTTTATCATGGCCGCCCCGTCGGCATCAGAGCCGACGATGGCCTCTTGGGTCATCAATCATAACCTTTGGGTCAGTTCGGAACTTTCCGAACAGATGGATCCAATGGAGCTCTCCTCCTTTAATGAACTCTTGGATCACATCGCCGCTCTGGGAGTCGCTACGAACTATGACCGGATTGGGCTTAAACCCGACCGAAGGGACATCAGATCCCCGCCGGCCACCCATGAGATAGCAATTGTGGAAGAACCACACGCGGATCGTCCCCCAGCTTTGAGGATGAATTATGTTCGGATCACCGAACTCCTTGAGCCGAAAATCAGCTCAGAGGACAACCTGCCCCAGGTCCCGGAGTTAGGATCGGGCATTGGGCCAAAGGAATCGGGTAGCATCCTGGATTCCGAGCTGTTGGGCTCGGAACCGCCTGCGCCCCTGGGCGTTAGATCGGATCATAATCTGGATTTTGCTAACAACACTTATTTGGACTTGAACTGTCTCTCCCGCATCAGGCAAGAGCCCCAGGAGATGCTACATCATTACTGGGCCAGATTCCTCCTTGCGCTCAACAAGGTTAAGGACTGTCGCGAGGAGAACATGGTCTCACTCTTCTGCAAAAACTACACAAACGAAGGGCTCCTCAATGCTATAAGCCGCCGCGAAATAATACGTTTTGCGGACTTGGCAACCATAGTACGTCAGTACTGTGCAATGGAGAGCGCTTGGAAGACCCAAACAGAATTTTGGGATAGTACCACTCTCACCAAGACCTTTGTCCGAACCAAATGGACGAACTCTCGTAAAACGTCCAATCCAATGCCCAAAAAACTGAAGCCCACCCCAAGGCGGGGATCCGTATTGTAAGAATGGCTCGACGGGCCATGTAAGCTCAACAGTATGCCAGATACAACGCCAACTCATAGCCTTAGGGCATGTTGGATACTCCGGCAGGTGGCAAAAAGTGGCAAGGATCTTCTTGCGAGCCATGAAGCGGAACAATATCCTGCCCGCGGACACAACACGGCACTAACAATCTTTGCGACTTTCGCCTTGAACAATAGGCGCAAGCAGGCTCACTGAAGCTCTGCGGAAATTTGCGATGTGGCCAAGATGAACCCTGGAACGACACGGCTATAACTTTCAATGCCAGTGATGAACCTCGATTCCAGACTGTCCGGGCACCGGCCGCTCTAGTCCTTAGCCCAATCGTTGACGGCTTTCGGCTAACCAAAGTACTCATGGACGGCGGAAGCAGGTTAAACTTGATCTATGATGAAACGCTCAACAAAATGGAGATTGATAAAGGCCGGATTGAGCAAAGCGGCACCACTTTCAGGGGAATAATCCCTACTCAGGAAGCATGGTGCGCGGGAAAAATCACACTCGATGTGGTATTCGACACTCCGGAGAATTATAGGTCCGAAGAAATCACATTCCAAGTGGCTCCTTTCAGCAGCGAATACCACGCCCTTCTAGGGCGGGATGCGTTTACAAGCTTTCAAGTTGTACCCCATTACGGGTACATGAAGCTTAAAATGCCCGGGCCCAATGGAATCATCACTCTAGCCAGTAATCTGGATGTCACACTCCGTGCCGAAAACAAAACCGCAGCACTAGCCCTGGAAGCATTATCTGAAGCCCTGGCAGCCGAAGAGTTAACAACACTACGGGCCACCGTGGACAGGGACGACGTGATACTCGAAAAACGACCCAAGTCCACCTCATTTAAACCTGCAGACGAGATAGTCAAATTCCAGGTCCACTCGACGGATCCCACGAAGACAGCATCCATCCGGACAAAATTGATCCCTGTGATGGACGCCGCACTGTGAGATTTCTTATGCGAGAATTGGGACATTTGTGCCTGGCACCCTTCGGACATGCCAGGCATCCCACACCGGCTGGCCGAACACAGCCTCAACATACTAAAGGGATACAAACCAGTCAAACAGACCCTAAGGCGGTTTTCCGAACCCAAACGGCAGGCCATGGGGGAAGAGCTAGCCAAGCTACTTGAGGCCAGATTCATCAGAGATATTAAACATCCGGATTGGCTGGCGAATTTGGTAATGGTGCCAAAAAAGGACAAATCCTGGCACCTATGTGTCGACTTCAAAGACCTCAACAAGGCTTGCCCCAAGGATCCCTTTCCCCTCCCTCGCATCGATCAAATCATCGATGCCACAGCTGGACATGACTCGCTGTGTTTTCTCGACGCATACTCTGGATACCATCAAATAAAGATGGCAGAGTCTGACCAAGCTGCAACAGCTTTTATAACGCCATATGGCCCTTTTTGCTTCAACACTATGCCCTTCGGGCTCAAGAATGCCGGCGCAACCTATCAACGCATGATTCAAACATGCCTGGAGAAACAAATCGGCAAAACAGTGGAAGCATATGTGGACGAAGATGTCATAAAAACCAGACACGTCGAAACCCTAATAGATGACTTGAGGCTCACATTCGATAACCTCCGGACATACGACATCAAGTTGAATCCGGAAAAATGTGTTTTCGGTGTCCCTTCGGGGAAGCTCCTGGGCTTCATCATTTCCAATAGAGGAATAGAAGCGAATCCAGCAAAAATCCGAGCCATATCAAAGTTGTCCATAACAAAAGACCTCAAGCACATCCAGAAACTAGCAGGATGCGTAGCCGCTTTGAGCCGCTTTATATCCAGGCTAGGAGAAAAGGTGTTGCCTCTTTATCGCCTCCTTCAGCGCACCGAACATTTTGTATGGACGGACGCAGCCGCGGCCGGACTCGATGAGATAAAGACCTTATTGGCCAGTAATCTGGTCCTAACAGCGCCAAACATCAGGCGAACCTATGCTGCTATACATAGCTGCAACACATCAAGTGGTAAGCGCAGTGCTTGTCGTCGAACAAGAGGTGGACGGATACAAATTCCCGCTCCAAAAGACGGTTTACTACATATCCACGGTGCTCACCCCATGTAAATACCGATACCCGCACTATCAAAAAATAGCATACGCAGTCTTCATGGCATCTCGGAAGCTAAGACACTACTTTCAAGAGTGTTCGATTACCGTCGCCTCCGAAGTACCACTCAACGACATAATTGATAACCGCGATGCTACGGGCCGGATTGCTAAATGGGCCATCGAGCTCCTGCCGTTCGACATAACATACAAACCGCAGCGAGCCATTAAGTCACAAGTATTGGTGACTTTTTCGCCGAATGGACAGAAGCCGAACTCCCTAAAGAGTACGGCGCGTACTCCAACTGGATCATGCACTTTGACGACTCCAAAATGCTGGCCGGACTGGGAGCAGGGGTAGTCCTGACGTCTCCCACCGGGGACACGGTCCAATACGTCCTACAAATATTATACACAGACTCCAATAATGCGGCCAAATATGAGGCCCTGTTACATGGTCTTCGGATGGCAGTCTCTATGGGCATCCAACGCCTAGAAGTGCGCGGGGATTCGAACCTCGCAATATCACAAATAAACGGAGACTTTGATGCCAAGGATCCAAAAATGGTGGCCTATCGTAATGCCGTCCTCAAAATGTCAGCTCTGTTCGAGGGGCTCGAATTCCACCACGTGGCTGGAGAAAACAATCAAGCGGCGGACGTCCTTGCCCGCATCGGCGCCAAACGCGACCCTGTCCCACCTAATATATTCCTGGAAAGGCTGTTCAAGCCATCTGTAGTATGGGAAGGGGAGTCCGGCAATACCAGCATGGATCCGAATATACCCCCAGACTCCGAACCATCGTGGACCAAGCCATTCTTGGCCTACGTAAATAGGCAGGAGCTCCCCGAAGACCAAAATGAAGCACGCTGCATAGTCCGACGTTCTAAAGCTTACAAGATCCACAAAGGGGAACTCTACAAGAAAAGCACGACCGGAGTGCTCCAAAGGTGCATCTCCGAAGAGGAAGGGCGGCAACTCCTGGCTGAAATTCACGCCGGACTGGACTGGACATCAGCAAAGCCTTTCGTACAGGCTTCTATTGTCCGACGGCCCGAGCAGACGCACAGGACCTTGTCCAACATTGCATCGGCTGCCAGCTCTTCGCCAATCAGAGTCATATATATGCCCCCTACCGCTCTCCAAACAATCCCCATAACTTAGCCCTTCACGGTCTGGGGGCTGGATATGGTCGGGCCCCTTAAAGGGGGAAGCCATAAGAAAAAATACCTATTGGTCATGGTGGACAAATTCACCAAATGGATCGAAGCCAAACCAGTTAAAACGGCTGAATTCGGACCAGTAATAGACTTCATATCCGGGGTTGTACACCGGTACGGTGTCCCCCACAGCATTATCACCTATAATGGCTCAAATTTCACAACCGATGAAGTGAAAACTTGGTGCAGCAAAATGGGCATTAAGCTCGACTACGCTTTCGTCTACCACCCGCAAACAAACGGCCAGGTCGAACGGGAAAATGGTCTTATCATGAGCGGCATAAAACCCAGATTAGTGCGATCTCTAACAGAATCGGATATGCACTGGGTAGAGGAGCTCGGCTACGTACTCTGGGGACTGCAGACCACACCGAATCGAACCACTGGATACACACCATTCTTTATGGTGTACGGTGCGGAAGCAGTACTACCCTGCGACATAATACATGATTCGCCACGCGTACGCATGTACGAAGAGAAGGAAGCCGAGTTAGATCGGCAGGATAACTTGGACGCCCTGGAGGAAGAGCGCGGCATCGCAAAAGCCCGTTCCGCATTCTATCAGCAGCAGGCTCGGCGATATCAAAGCAGAGAAGTGCGGCCCAAAACTTACAATATTGGCGAGCTTGTTCTACGCCTACCAGACAAGAAGAAGGACAAACTCAAACCCAGATGGGAAGGTCCCTTCGCCATCAACAAAGTTCTCACTGGAGGAGCGTACTGCCTATGTAATGCATCTGACAACAGACTCGAGATGAACCCATGGAACACGGCTAGACTCCGGAGATTCTACACCTAACGCCGAACGCAGTGTTCGTCTCCTCACCCCTCCTTTTTAAATTATGCTGCACCACTATTTCTCTCCTTTCTCGACCCTCTTTCCATTCACACAAAGTGTTTAATACAGTGCGGATTACCGGATTATCCCGGCCGTACCATGTGTGCAAGCTGTATCTGGGGGCTTCCTATTCGGAAGCTAGACATAATTACTTTAATGGCTTTTTGCCCATCACATATGTGTTCTTTCTCAATATGTGCCTTTTCTTCACCATTATATGCATCGATATGACCTAAGATGTGGCCAAGCTGGGTTGCCTGGCTCTTGTGTTTATGCCCTATGTTCCCGTTAATTCGGCTAGGGCATAAGGGGAGCACGTCTGCGATTGTTACTGCCGGTTGAGCCGGATTTGTACCTCAGACTAGGTGAAGCCGAAAGCTAGTTTCCTTAAGAGAATATTCGATCGGTGAACAAAGGATGTATTCGTTGGTTACAACAAAGAACCCCAGAAGCTTTGAATCCTACGCCATCGCGCGTAGTCCGGACATGTGCATCGACACATGGAAACCTAGGGAAAGGCACCCCTAACGGAACTATTCTCCCTAGAAGATGTTTCTTGCTATCCATGCAATATAACATAACTAGTTGGGTACTTGTCTGTTCAAGCACCTATGACCCCTACGCCTAGTCTCCACGCATGCCCCGGTTTTCGCATAACCGAGCGGGTATTCGGACACACCCCGGACTATAGGGTCCGGGGGCTAAAGCGAAAAGGTCTGCCATGAAAAATGATTTCAATCCGGCTAGAGGCTACTTATGCCAATCAATTTACACAGTCACTGAGAATGACTATATTCCTCCAATATACCATCTAATAGGTTATCTAGCCTACAATCCTGCTGAGAATACTTAGCGGCTAATGCTACCTGGTCATACACCAAGCTCACGGGAATTTCTTGCCCATCAGGCCCCACCAGTCCACCTTCGGCCATATGGTTAGGGTCCATCTTGGTGTAGCGCGTCTTCACCATCGCCCAGGCTTCCCTTGCTCCTTTCCGGTAGGATGATATCTTCCATAGACGAAAGCGCCGCCGGGCTCCTTGGAGCAGGTCCGCAAGCTCCCCCATGCCGTTCGGCAGTAGGCTTGATGGCCACAAGGCCTGCGCAACGCCGTGCATCACCTGCCGAGCACGATCGTGCATCTGTGACAGTTCTTGCAGCAAATCAGCTGCAGATGAGGGCATCTCCTCTTCAGGGCGACCCGTTAACATCCCTGCAAGGAAAAATCTTTTTAAATATACTTCCTCGCCGAACTATAAAACAATTAGGTTGAGTTCTTACCATAAATGCCGCGACGAAGTTTCTTGTTCTCCTTCATGGAGTCCGCCAATTGTGCACGGACGTCCTTTAATTCCACGTCCACACGAATATTGGCATCATGAAGCTTGTTCTTCTCTTGCGTCACCTAAGTAAGGATGCGCTCGCCGGCCTTTAGTCGTCACCCACTGTGTCATCCAGATTCACTCCAGGATTGTCTGCAGAACTTACTGTTAGACTAACCGCACCAGCCATCCACTAACTAGCACATCTGTGTATAATGGAGACAAATATTACCGGCAGGGGCCTTTCGGGATCCCTCTAACTTGCCTACATCATCAGACAATTGGGCCTTGCAGGCCTCCAGCTCCCGTGCCAATTGTTCATTCTTGTCCACAAGGACCTGAGGATGTATTGATCCTTCAAATAGTTATCCCAACTATTCTAAGTCTCAGGGGCTACTGCTAGGCATACTTATCAAAATCTCTTACCCGTATGTCTTTGGTATACTGGCTTGTCGCTTGGGCAAGCCCGCCTCGAGCAGCTCGGACATATGCGTCCGCCGAATTGAAGGCATTAAAAGCTTCTTCAGAAAAGATGTTGTGCCGGAGCACGGCCCTCCGGCGCCGGTGGTTCATGGCGCTCTCCACTTCGGAGTTCGTGGCCGAACACATATCCGTACCCTCCGTCGGGAAGCCATGCGATGCTGGCCCTGTATCCGCCTCCGCCCCCGAAGCCGGTTCCGGAACCCGGCTGGTTGAGGTGTGGTTGGTGGGGTTTCCAGATATAGCCCGGTTATTCCTTTTCCTGCCAGACACAAAGGGCGTTGTCATATTTCAAATTCTATGACAGCAGGTGCGGGGACCCCGACTCATAAGTCGAGATCACCGAATGCACGTGTACAGTTATCCCAGAGATCAATGCTCACTGAACACACATAAGCTGAATAACAAGAGTCTTACATCCATACATACCGTTTTACACAAGTAGGACCATTATGGTCAAGTCTTGAGTGTATCATCGCAGCGGAAATCTTCAATAACAACTTGGACCCATGCCATCTGCCTTAACCTACAGGCATTCTGACTGGGAAGCATCCTAGCTCGCATGTTCGTCTCCAAAGAACTCTTCTTCGAACTCCTGTTCTTCCATGCCCGGCCAATTAAATAACTAGTTGCAAGCTAATGAGTACTTTGAATGTACTCGCAAGCAACCCATGTTTTGGTCCAAGATGTAACAATGCATGATATAGGTAAATTTTTGCAGAAAGCTAGTTTTGAGTGCAATGACATGTTCAACAACTTGTAAGACATGCATCAGGAGAATTCAAGTAACCATGAGGACAGGTTACAGATATCAACATAAATAGAGTGGGCATCAACCCAACTCAATCATGTCAAGTCCCTTGACTTGACCCAAGTAATTTTATCAACATAGACACATGGTTTGTAAAACTCTGGACGTAGTTTAAGCAGCACCGCCCAACTGTCCTTGACCATGGACACGACTATTTGAATAGTTTTACACTCTGCAGAGGTTGCACACTTTACCCACAAGATCCGGGGAACTTCCGTGTCGTCCACGACCCGCGTTACCTCAAGTACCTGGGGTAAGCACCTGATCACTATCTTTCCCTAGACGACACTAACAAGGAGTCCACTCATTGTTCCATATCCTCACGATGTACATCATACGAGACTCACTCGAGATCGTAACATCCGAGAGGGGACACAACGGTGTATCCGGTGCCCTGTGAAAACAGTCATGGACACCCTACCTGGCACGACCCCGTCCCGAGAGAGAGCACCAACTCTCCCCCGTCACTAGTAATGCGGACTCCAAGCTAGTATCGGCCTAGGTAATCAATAATGCCCTTTCCCATACAAGGGTAGAGTGGTTGCACATGTAAGGTTGGGACAGTCGACAAATCTTAAATCTAATCCATTTTCGAAAACAACACACACACTTGCCTCGGTACAACACTTCGTCATCAAGTGGTTACCCATCTCATCATCTCCCTCGGGCATAAGTGGCACCCGACGGGGTTTTCGAAAAGTCTTTTGAAAATACTTTGTCTCCTTCACCATGCATATACCCATCCCTTTTTTCATAGCATCTACTTTAGCATCCTATCTACTCCCACCAGCATAACCCTCATAAGAACGTAGGGTCATGCACAATGCAAGTATCAATGAGGAAGTAACAGTGGCAAACCAACCCATGTGGTCACCATAGTATCATGTCTCCGATGCAAGCAATAAAAGTGCTATATGACATGCATAAAAAGGGTTTCATAGACATGGTCCAAGGGCTGCTTGCCTGTTTTAACAAAGTCTTCGAGGTCTTCAAATATCTCTATTCCAACTCCGAGCATTTCGTCTACTTCGTCAACTATCGCCGAAAACAACCATAATAAGCAACACGACCAGGCAAAAATAAAAGTGCTCTAAAAATGTGAGTTGAACTTCTCTAGGATACCTCTGGTCATATGAGGAATGACCAAGGTGATTTCATTGGAAGTGGATCAATGGATATTTCTAAACATTTCGATATGATGGAATCAAGGGGTTTATGGATTTGCAAGAAGTGTACAGAAGAACTATTTGAAAAATGATCAAAGGCATCCATTTATCAAGGAATAATTTTAGAAGCATCTAGGAGTTGGTTTCACTGGATTTGGAATTCAAATGAATTTTCTATGAATTTGCAAAGTTGGCTAATAAGAAGAAATGGCTCATTATTTTGTGTGGCAGATAAAGTATTAGTAATTTTTTTGGAAAACTAAGTTATGAACTTATAAGCATCTAGGAATTTGAATCAGGGCATTTGGATCAAATTTGAGCTCTCTGTGATTTTCTAAAGTTCATCACAGAAATGGAAAATGGGGTTTTATTGGATTTGTGTGAAGAGAGGTGATCTGGAAAAATGTGCATGCTACACCAACAGGTAGAGCATGATTTATGGAGTCACCAGAAATTTGAATCATTCAATTTGGAGTTAATATGAATATTTGGGAGATTTTACAAATTTCTGGAAAAAGAAAAAGAAAGAAACAGACAAGGGTTTTACCCTTAAGAGGCGCACATGGCGAGGTTTGGCAGCAGGACGCCACTGGGCCGGCCCAACGGCTCAGCCGCACGGGCGATAGCGGTGATATCGAAGGCGGATTCGGTGAAGCCGTTTCCACTTAAACCCAGCGGGCCCGGGCGCTGACTCGCTGACATGCAGGGCCCGCCCACAGGCCGCCGCGGTTGTCTTCAACCTCGAGCGGCTGGCGCAGCTGACGACTCCGGCGATGATTATCGGCGGCCCCGGCCACCTCCCATGGTGCACGTCCCACCGGCGTACTGAGAGAGCCAAGACGAATCCATCCGTGCGTGGCACAGTCGCCGAGGAGTACGGGGTCGAGCAGGGTGTTGGTCGTGGCGGACGAGGCTAAAGGTGATGGTGGCATTGGTGCTACGGGGTACCAGAGCAGAGGAAGAAGAGGGGGAAGGTTCCTCCGTGTCCTGGGGGTTTTCCTGATGGAGAAAGGAGGGGGGAGGAGCTCTGGTTCATGAGAATTTTGGAGGAGTCCGGCGGCTCGGCTCCGACCATAGAGGTGCAAGGAAGGCGCGGGGAAAGGAGTGAACCAGTCGGGGTGATGCACAGGAGGGAGAGGGAGCGAACGGAGGCCGGAGAGGGCTCGGGGGTGGCCTTTTATGGCGGGGCGATGGTGCACCATGGAAAAGTGCGCCGGCGAGGTCGTTGCTGTTGCTAGGGGTCACGGGGGCTCGTGTGTGCGTGTCCGGGGTGTTTGTAGAGATGGTATATGACCAGGGGAAGGGAGAGAAGGAGCGGGGAAGTGCCAGGGTGTCGCACGTGTGAGCTCGTCCATTGAAGCTCTCGGGCGGCCGACCCGCGTGCGGAGAGGGGCAGCAGGAGGGACAAGGAGGAGGGGGACAGGCGTGTAGCATGCTATGGACGTCCAGGTGCGTCGACAGGCATGCGGGGAGGGCTGAGGTGGTCGGAGGAATCGGGCAGAGGGCGGCTACAGTGCAAGGGCGCATTGTAGCACGCTCCAGAGCATGCATATGGCCGGCATGGCCATTTTAAATGGTCAGGGGCATGTCCACTTGTGTCCTGGAACTTCCTTGGATGCTCTAGAGTGGTTAGGAGCTATGTGGGGTGTTGCATATAGAAATGAGAGAGACAGGAGGAGTTGCCATGGGTAAACAGAGAGAGAAAGAGATGGGTTTTACCCCCAAATAATTGAGCTGTTGAAGGAGGAGAGTTACTGGAGGTAGGAGGTGACCTGGGGCAGCTGTGGTAAAAAGATAGGGTCATGGAGATTAGTGGAACTGGTCAAAAAGGTGGTTTTTGAAATTTTGCAGAAGGTGTTTGTTGTTGATTTGGGCAAGAAGATGAACTCCTCTTGTCATAAGGCTTGACAAGGCCAAATGGCATGAGAAAACAAGTGGTTTCGCCAAGATTGAGTCCATTTGGGCAAAGTTGCCAATGCAACTTTTGTAAACCGTAGAAATCAACAAAAATGGACTTTCCAAGATTTAGTCATGCAAATCTATTCTCCTTGATGCACCACTTAGTGCAGTGTCATAATTTTAGGTTATTAACATGTCCACAAAAGTTTAGATCAAAAGGAGAAAGTTGCCAATGTAGAGTTGCTCAAATTTCAAAATGGACAAAAATGGTATTGAGGGGATTTCATGGGGTTATACTATTCTCCATGACATGAGACTTGGCAAGATCACCAAATAGGGTATTTGAGACAAGATATAATTTTCTTGGAATTTTTAGAGAATATTTTCTTTGTAAATATTTCAAAAGCTAGAAATATCCAGAAAGGGTTTTTGAGGGTTTGACCTATATTTTGAACATGACCATGTGTTGAAACTCTTATGTATGGAAAATATAGTTCCAATGAGTTTCCCTAAATTTTCACAAATATTTTTAAAGCATAAAACTAAATTTAACCTATTAAAGACCATTTCTGGCCTAAAGAAAAAGCCTTTAAATAAAATACCAAAATAACTTTTGAAATTATATTTTTGTGGTTTATGGGAGTCCTATACCTAATAGGAGTCAAAAGTATTCTTTGAAAGATTTTTCATACCCCAAATCAAGTACTTGCAGTGCAAACCTCAATTCAGGGGGTTTTGGAAAACTAAATTTAGAAAATACTTTTTGGCCAAATTATTTTTGTAAGAAAATTCTATAATGTACTATACACATGGCATGATCATTGTTTCAAGAGTTCGGAGGACGGAGATGATGTATAGGAGTTGGAGGATTTATTTGAGTTTTAGAGCACATGCAAATAACAGTCAAACACTCAATCAAAGCAAAGACAAAACACCCAAAAGTTTTTGTCAAACCACATTTTATCATGATTTATTAGCTTAAGTGTTGTGGCCTGAAAATCAGGGTGTGACAGACCTACCCCCCTTACAAGAATCTCGTCCCCGAGATTCCCAGACTAGGCGCGGAAAGGAGTATGGAAACTTGGATCTGGGGTAGTCTTCACGTCCTCATAATGCTTCTGCTTCCGAGTGGTGTTCCTTTGAACCTTGAAGTACTTTATGGTGTGTCTTTATGTATGACATTCTGCTTGATCCAGCTTGCTAAGGGGTTTTTCGCATAGGTCAGGTTGGGCTGGGGATCGATGGCTTGGTGGTCGATGCCCTCATAGAGATCGGGCTAGTTAGGAAGTTGAAAACACTCCTGGTGGTGTGTCGCGTGGAAAACGCTGTGCACAGTGGGTAACTCAGGTGGCAACTCCAGCTGGGAACTATCTTCTCTTCGCCTCATAGTGATCTCAGAGGGGGTTGTTAAATCTTGGAGTGATCTCTAAGGGGGATGATGAATCTTGGTGTGGGTCTCCTTGTTATGGAAATGCTTGGTTCCTTAGAGAGGAGTGGCTCGCAGATACACCTGGTCTTCGACGAGAAAGTTCACTTTTTGACGATGGTGGTGGGTGTAGTTCTTCCTCCTTGGCATGTCGGTCTTCAAATGTTCCTTGACTAGCTGAACGGCTCTTCTTCCGTCTTTGGGTGGGAAAGTAGGTCACCAAATGATGATGACAACTGTCTTGTCTAAGCACTCCATGAAGACTTTGTTCACGGGGTACATAAAGTAGGTTGGGGAATTAGTGGTGGTCTTTGTTGAGTGTGGGCCAAGGTGTTCTAGATCTAGTGTCAAGGCCCTAAGATCCTGATCCGACCATGTTGTAGCTTGGTAGGGAGTAAGGGTTTCAAGGATTCTAGTGTGCGAGTGAACATTTATCATCTTATCTTTAAGCATGATTTCTAAGATGCCAATTGTGCTATCTAGTCCTTTAAACAAATCACATCATACCACTGATAGTATCATTTCGTATAGGTCAACTCCAATCATCACTCATGTGATTCATATCCTCATGACTCTCGAGAGGAGGTCTAACAAAATCATATATGTCTACAATCCCCAAACCCATATGTATGTCTACCCCTAAAAATCCATGGGTAGAACATATAAGCTGCTAAGCTTGAACGTGACAATCCAAGTGCTCAGCCTATTCTTCCAAGGTCTAAGATAAAGCACCTCTATCCTAAGGAAACACGTCGTAAGCCACTCCAAGATCTTGTTTCCTTCCTATGTATCAACTCGAACAGCACCTTAACTTCCATCAATCACTACATAATCCATTTAATTCTACAAATCCAATGTTTATGGTGTTCCACATGATCTTATAATGTCCTATAATCCTCAAATACTTGAAAAGGGTTATCTTTACTATAGTCAATCCACCAATTCCCATTATCAGGGTCAAGTAACTTCCAACCTCCAGCTTATATAGATCCTTAAATCAATTTCAATCTCCTAGTTTATTGTCCATCGAGGAACATGGTATCATGATCAATATTATCAGTCTAAATCCAATTTACACCGGATCCTGTTGGCTTACTCAGCATCTATACTCAACTAGGATCACCTATTTAAATCCAAATCTCTTTTCCAACGAGGAATCCTACATGTTTCCCTCAAGTTATTTACGTAATATCAACTGTCTCCTATCAATATCATCTGATCAAGTCAAATCCTTGCACTTCCAGGAGTTTCAGCTTACGATCATAATTGTCCTATAAATCCAATTTACTCAGGGGTAATGAAAGCTATGCTACTCTATAATCATGATCCCACCAAGTTCATCTACCAACATGAAAGACTTATAATCCTCCGAAGAGTCTCAAATAATTCTTCAAGGTCACTGATATAAACTCATCAAGTCATTTGTCCTCTGTTCCTATATCCTCAAATTAGTCTTCCCTATGGCATCATCAGTTTTGGTGCTATCTTAGGATGATAATGTGCTCGTTCACTATGTCCACTAGTTCCATAATGAACCCAGTGATAAGCAAGGTTACGGAGGCTTAACAGGTTCTCTTGCAATTCTGTGGGTTAAACACATGGTTAAGGATTCGAGCTGGGGTATCTTATGAAGTCTCGAAGGGTCTAGGAATGGGTCTCTAATCTTGAGGGGCAACCATAACTCTAAGGGGCTGCACTTGGTCGAGGAGGTTGTAGCAAAAGTCTTCAGTGCTAGTTGGTTGCCAAAGTAGAAACCTTGGTGTATCTTGTCTTGCTAGCCTTTAGTTGAGGAGAGAGATGACAGGGAGAGGTAGCATAGACCAACCCCCCTTACAAACCACATTTTAGCATGATATATTGACTTCAGTGTTGTGGCATGAAAATCAGGGTGTGACAGACCTACCCCCCTTACAAGAATCTCGTTCCCGAGATTCCCAGACTAGGCGCGGAAAGGGATACAGAAACTTGGATCTGGGGTAGTCTTCAAGTCCTCATGTTGCTTCTGCTTCCATGTGGTGCTCCATTGAACATGAAGTACTTGATGATGTGGCTTCGTCTATGACGTTCTTCTTGATCCGGGTTGCTAATGGGTCTCTCGCGTTAGGTCGGGTTGGGATGGGGGTCGATGGCTCGATGATCGATGTCCTTGTTAGTGATTGGCTAGCTAGAAAGTCGAAAACACTTCCAGAGTTGTGTCGTGTGGAAACATTACACACAGTGGATAACTCAGGTGGTGACTCTAGCTGGTAGTCTTCTCTTCGTCTCGTAGTGATCTCAGAGGGGGTTGTTAAATCTTGGTGTGAGCTTCCCTTTGACATGGAAATGCTTGGTTCCTTTGAGAGAAGTGGCTTGAAGATACACCTGGTCTTCAACGCGGATGTTTACTTCTTGACGATGGTGGTTTGTGTAGTTCTTCCTTTTGGACATGGCGGTTTTAAAATGTCTTCTAACCAGCTGAACGACTCTTCTTCCATCTTCGGGTAGGCAAGTAGGTCACCAATTAAAGGTTACAACCAACTTGTCCAAGTACTTCATGAAGACTTGTTCATGGGGTACATAAAGTAGGCTGGGGTATTGGTGGTGGTCTCGGTTGAGTATGGGTTAAGATGTTCTCGACCTAGAGTCAAAGCATGTGGTCATGATCTGACCATGTTGTGGCTTGGTAAGGCTTAAAGGTTTCCAGGATTCTAGTGTGCGAGTGAATGTTCATTATCTTATCCTTGGGCACGATTTCTGAGAGGCCAACTGTTCTATCTAGTCCTTTAAACAAATAACCTTATACCACCGAAGCATCAACTCTTGTAGGTCAGCTCCAATCATCACTCATGCTATTATTATTCTCAGGACTTCCGAGAGGAGGTTTAACAGGATCATACATGTCATGTTTCCCCAAACCCGTGTGTATGTCTACCCCTAAAAATCCATGAGTAGAGCATACAAGCTACTAAGTTTCCATTAAACAAGACAATCCAAGTGCTCAGCCCATTATTCCAAGGTCCAAGGTAGTGCATCTCTATCCTAAGGAAACACGTCGTATGCCACCCCAAGATCTTGTTGCCTTCCCATGAATCAACTCCAACAGCCCATTAACTCCCATCAATCACTACATAATCCATTAATTCTACAAATCCAATGTTATGGTGTTCCACATGATCTCCTAATGTCCTATAATCCCCAGATACTTGAAAGGGCTATCTTTGGTATAGTCAGTCCACCGATTCCCATTATCGGGGTCGGGTAAACTCCAAGGTCAGGATCAACTCCGACAATTAACCCAATCTCCTAGTTTATCGTCCACCGAGAAACATGGTCTCATGATCGAGATCTTCAATCTAAATCCAATTTACTCCGAACCATGTAGACTTACTCGGCACCTTTACTCCACTAGGATCACCTATTAATCCAAATCTCATGTCCTACGAGAATTCATACACGTTTCCCCCAAGTCATTTTCGTAACAACTATCTTCTATCAATATTCCTGGCTAAGTCAAATCCTTATACTTCCAAGGAATTTAGCTTGCGATCATAATTTTCCTACTAAATCCAATTTACTCAGGGGCAAGGAGAGTCATGCTACTCTATTGACCGATCCCACCAAGTTCTTCTTCCAATATGAAAGCCTTGTAATCCACCCAAGAGTCTTAGATAATTCCTCAAGGTCACTGATATAAACTCATCAAGTCATTTCTGTTCCTACATCCTCAAATTGGTCTTCCCTATGGCATCGTCAGTTCTCGTGCTATATTAGGATCTTAATGTGCTAGTTTACTATGTCCACTAGTTCCATATTGAACCCAATGATAAGCAAGGTTATAGGGGATTAACTGGTTCTCTCAATTTGTAGGTTAAGCTCGTGGTTAAGGATTAGAATGAGGTCTCGAGGGGTCTAGGGCTGGGTTTCCGATCCTTGAGCGGTAAACATAATGCTACGAGGTTGCACTGGGTCGGGGAGGCTGCAGAAGAAGGTCTTCAGTGCTAGTTGGTCACCGAAGTAGACTCCCTGGTGCATATTGTCTTGTCGGTATTCAGTTGAGGAGAGAGATGAGAGGGAAAAGCATCATAGATGGGGGGATCCTTAAAAGGGGGTTCTATAGTGCAGGTGCAAACAAATAGGTGCCAAAAAGGCCACACACAATTTCATTAAGATAAGATAGGTGATATAGTCGCATACATGATGCTTAAGGCAAAAGTGCAACTTATATCAAAACACAACAGATAAGAACAAGCAACACTCAACATGGTTTCATTTGAACCATCATATGGACTCGACTGCGCATAGAGGGTACACGACTCATCCTACCCTAGGGGTCCTCGGATTCAGTAGTCGTGCTTGCTTCATCACTTTGAGAGAAAGGAGTTTGGTCTTCAGCTTCTAGGTTCTCCTGGGTGCCAATGGACATGCGATAGTCGGCTGCTTGTTCGGTCACATCCTATTAACACGCCCGAGTTCACCACACCCATGACATGTGACGGAGGCAAAAGGGTTGCTATTCAGTCTTGGGTATTGTCGTCGAGGGCCTGACGATGATCCTTTATGAGGTGGGTATGGAAATCCATTGCTATGCCTTTTGCGTGGGGTTTGGTTGCGAGCTTTCTGAAGTTCCTTGATTTGCTGCTCCTGATTAAAAAATGTGGGCTTCTAGGGAAGTGATTTGTTGTTCTTGCTCGACCACCTTCTTCTTCTCGAGGCAGTGGAGGTGCAGAAGTGAAGGGACATCTTGGCGAGCCTTGAGAAATGCTTCGGTAAGGTGGCATAGAAGGTAATCTCCTGCGTTGACGAAACGGATCTGGTACTTGAGGGTTGGATCCTCGTCTTCTGGGGAAATGGTCACTTGAGTCGGAGATCCAAATCCGCTCTTGCCAGGCAGGTAGCGGGTGGCATGTTCTTCTTTCATTTCTGGAAGTAGGTTTCAAAGACGGAGGAGTGCTTCGTATGCCACTTGCTGAATGGCTAGGTCTCTTGTTGGCATAGGTGGTCCAACGAAGAACCACCCCTGAGGTGAGGTCTTGGCAGGCACAAAAACCTTGGCGTAGAACTCCTTTTCGAACACATCATTTTCCAGTTTGTGCAGGGTGTATATGGGCAGCAAGGGATAGTGGCACTGTTGGAGGCAATCTCTTAGGAGTGATGGAAATCCTGTCGTAAGGAGTCTCAATGGAGCGACGGCCATCTACAAAGGTTGAATGGGAGAGGTCAATAAGGGAAATATATTTTGGGTTGGGTAAGCTTTAGAAAAGAAGAGAAGTTTAGATGGTCTTAAGCTAAATAACGTCCATGCTAACTAAGGTTTCCTATAGTCAGGATGGCTCTGATACCAGCTCTGTGGGGACCCCGAATCATAAGTCGTGATCATCGAATGCACGTGTACAGTGATCCCAGAGATCAATGCTCACTGAGCACACATAAGCTGAATAAAAAGAGGCTTACATCCATACATACTGTATTACACAAGTAGGACCATTATGGTCAAGTCTTGAGTATAACATTGCAGTGGAAATCTTCATCGATAACTTGGACCCATGCCATCTGCCTTAACCCTACGGGCATTCTGACTGGGAAGCGTCCTAGCTCGCATGTTCGTCACCGAAGTATTCTTCATCATATCCTGTTCTTTCATGCCTGGCCAATAAAATAACCAGTGGCAAGCCAATGAATACTTTGAATGTACTCGCAAGCAACCCATGTTTTGGTTCAAGATACAACAATGCATGATATAGGTAAATTTTTGCAGAAAGCTAGTTTTTGTTGTGCTATGACATGTTCAACAATCGGTAAATCATGCATCATATAATTTCAAGTAACCATAGGGTCTGGTTACAGATATCAACATAAATGGAGTGGGCATCAACCCAACTCAATCATGTCAAGTCCTTTGACTTGACCCAAGTAGTTCTTCCCACTTATCCCAACACACACACTGGTTTGTAAACGAGTGGACGTAGCCCAAGAGCGGTTACCCAACTGTCCTTGACCGTGGACACGGTTATTCGACTAGTTTTCACTCTGAAGAGGTTGCACACTTTACCCACAAGATCCGGGGAACTTCCGTGTCATCCATGACCCGCGATACCTCAAGTACCCGAGGTAAGCACCCGATCACTATCTTTCCCTAGACGACACTAACAAGGAGTCCACTCGTTGTTCCGTATCCTCACGATGTACATCATATGAGACTCACTCGAGATCGTAACATCCGAGAGGGGACACAACGGTGTATCCGGTGCCCGGTGAAAACAGTCATGGCCGCCCTACCTGGCACGACCCCGTCCCGAGAGAGAGCACCAACTCTCCCCCGTCACTAGTAATGCGGGCTCCAAGCTAGTATCGACCTAGGTAATCAATAATGCCCTTTCCCATACAAGGGTAGAGTGGTTGCGCATGTAAGATTGGAATAACGGTCGCAACTTAAACCAATCCATTTTGAAAACAACACACACTTGCCTCGGTACACCACTTCGTCATCAAGTGGCTACCCAACCCATCATCTCCCCCGGACATAAGTGGCACCCGATGGGGTTTTCGAAAAGTCTTTTGAAAATACTTTGTCTCCATCACCATGCATATTCCCGTCCCTTTTTGCGTAGCACTACTTTAGCATCCTATCTACCCCCACCGGCATAACCCTCATAAGAAGGTAGGGTCATGCACAATGCAAGTATCAACGAGGAAGTACGGTGGCAAACCATCAAAGTGGTTACCACCTCATCATGATTCAGTTGCAACAACAATATGGTGCTATATGACATGCATAAAAAGGGTTTCATAGACATGGTCAAAGGGCTGCTTGCCTGGTTCATCAGAGTCTTGAGATCTTCTGGTCCTTCTCCAGGTACTCCGTCTACTTCGTCAACAAACGTCGAAACAATCATAATAAGCAACACAACAATGCAGAAAATAAAATTGCTCTAAAAATATGTATTTGACTTTTCTAGGACTTCCCTGGTCAGATGAAAAATAAACAGGGTGGTTTCATTGGAATTGGATTAGTGAATATTTCTGAACATTTCAATATGATGGAATCAAGGGGTTTATGGATTTGCAGGAAGTGTACAGAAATATATTTTTGAAAAATGAGCAAAGGCACCCATTTAGCAAATCATGATTTTAGAAGCATCTCGGAGTTGGTTTCACTGGATTTGGAGTTCAAATGAATTTCCTGTGAATTTGCAAGTTGACAAATATGAATAAATGGCTCATTATTTTATGTGGTACAGAAAGTATTAAGTAAAATGTTCATAAACTAAGTTATGAACTTATAAACATCTAGGACTTTGAATCATGGCATTTAGATCAATTTTGAGCTCTGTGATTTTCTAAAGTTCATCACAGAAATGGAAAATAGGATTTTGATAAATATTTCTGAAGAGGAAGTTTCTGGAAAAATTGTGCAAATAGCACCATGTGATAGATCATGATTTGTGGATCCCCTATAAATTTTAATCATCAAATTTGGAGTTGATTTGATTTATTTAAGTGCCTTTGAAGTCTACTGGGAAAAAGAAAAAGGAAAAGGGGGCTTTACCCTTATCATGCATGCAAGGCGAGAGATAGGTAGCGGGCCAGCCCAGCTGCTCGGCTGCGCGTGGGATTTTGACGCAGGAGGCGTACTCGAGTAAGTACGCCTTCCCCGAGCGAAGGCGGTGGCAGGTAGAGACCGTCTCCACTTAGCAGGGCGGGGCGAGGCCCACTAGTCAGTGGCTCAGCCTTGCTGGCTGACCGATAGGCGGGGCCCGGCTGTCGGGTTCGTCTCCCTCCCTCCGCTCGAACAGATCAGCGGCAGGATAGACTTGCCGTCGCTCGTGCCGGCGACCCAGGCAACCTCCGGCGACATTCCACCCACCTGGGTGGTCAGAGCGAAGGGGCGCATCCATCCATGGGTCACACGCATGCTGGAGAGGACCAGATCAAGGAGAACACCGACCGTGGCGGACGTGGCCGACGGTGATGGTGGGCTCGGCACCTTGGCCTCCGGGAGGAGTAACTGGAGCACGAGGGAGCTCCGATGGGGTTGTGGGGGTGCAAAGATACCCATATATGGACAGGAGGGGGCTCGGGCGTCGAGTGTTTAGGCGATGGCTAGCGGCTCGGCTGCGGCCATGGGCGAGGCTGGAGGGCGTGGGAGGAGGAATAGGCTGGCCTGGGTGGTGTACGGGAGATAGAGGGAGCAAATGGAGAAGCGAGGAGGGCAACGGCCTTAAGTAGGCGAGCCCCGGCTCACCGTAGACCCGTGCGCTGGCGAGGTCGTTGCCATTGCTGTGGGTCACGAGGGCGCGCGTGGGCATGTCTGGGGTGCTCGAGGGTTCGGTCCAGAGCGAGGGAAAGAGAGGGGCCAGAGGCGCTGCGCGTGTGAGGCCTCTTATTGGAGCTCTCGGGCGGCCGGTGCGTGTGCGTGCAAGGGCAGCAGGAGGGAGGAGGAGGAGGGGGACAGAGGCGTCGCGTGCTGAGGACGTCGAGGAGCATCGGCGGGCATGAGGGGGAGAGCCGAGGTGGCTGGAGGTGCCTGGCAGGGGGCGGCTACAGTGTGGGAGCACACTGTAGCGCGCTCCAGAGCGCCCAAATGGCCGGCATGGCAATTTTCTATGCAATGTGGGCGCGGCCAAAGATGTCTGGTAGCTCTAGGGGGAAGTAAATAAGAGGGGAGGAGCATTGGATGCCCTGGGGAGCCAGTAGGAGAGGAGTGGGGTTGAGAGAGAGAGGGAAAGGGGCTGTCCAGAGGGGTAAATGAGGTGGTTTCACCCCTCAATCATTGAGCTGAGATGCAGCCATTGTTACTGGAGGTAGAGGAGGACTTGGGGGGATGTGGTAAAAAGTTGAGGCCATGGAGAACAGTGGAAGAGGTCAAAGTAGTTGTTTTGGTAAAGTGGCAGAAGGTGTTTGTTGATGGTTTGGAGAGGAAAATGAATTCCATTTGGCATGAGGCTCCATAGGGTGAAATGGCACATATAATTAGGGCCTTACACCCATTTTGAGCTTATTTGGGCAAGGTTCACAATGTAACTTTTGTAAACCCTAGAAATCCACAGAAATGGACTTGCTTAGATCTAGCTAAGCTAAGCTCTTCTCCTTGGTGCACCACTTGGTGTAGTGTCATAATTTGGGGTTTAGAGTATGCCCACAAAGGTTGAGAGCAAAATAAGAAAGTTGACAATGTAAAGTTGTTCAAATTTGATTCTGGACAGAGAGGGTTTTGAGGCACTTTGATCAAGATATTATTTTCTCCAACTTGTGCCATTTGGTCAAGATGCATAATTAGACCATTGGAGCATGTGCACCAAGTTTTAGAACATTTGGACATGTTTGGTAATGTAAAGTTGCTCAAACTTCAAAATGGACACAAATGGTTTTGTCCAGTGAGCTTCCCTAGGATTTTCCCAAATATTTTTAAAGCATTAAAATAATTTTGACCTATTAAAGACCATTTCTGGCCTAAAGAAAAATCCTTTAAATAAAATAGGAAAAAAACTTTTAAAATTATAGTTTTGTGTTTTTTGGTAGTCCTATACCTAATAGGAGTCAAATATATTTTTGTAAAGATTTTTACTGCCCTTAATTAAGTACTTGCAGTGCAAATCTCAATTCAGGGTTTTTTGGAAAACTAATTTTTGAAAATACTATTTGGCCAAATTATTTTTGTATGAAATTGATTTTATGTCCTATACACATGGCATGATCATTGGGAAAGATTTTTGGATCAAGGAGAAGGAGTATAAGGGTTGGAGAATTTATTTGATTTTTAGAGCACTTGCAAAGAGCAGTCAAACATTCAATCAAAGCAAAGACAAAACACTCAAAAGTTTATGTCAAACCACATTTTAGCATGATATATTGACTTTAGTGTTGTGGCATGAAAATCAGGGTGTGACACTAGCCATTTTTCAGAAAGGAAAAAAACAAACTGGCTGCTCATGTGCTAAACATATGAAATAAATGCCTGGGCTAGACGGGCCACGGGTCCCGCACAACCCAGTTGATACCCTTCTCCATCCCAAAAAAACAAAATTACTGCGCGCGCTGCTGGGTCCCTACTGTCATCCTCACCATGTACAGTCATCTCCTTATTCCTCTCGGTTGTTGACCATGTTGACAACACCGGAGGGCAGCGCCGTGGCGAGCGAACCAAGGCAGAGGACGATGGTCAGGCCTCGGATGGGAACGAATAGGAGCCGGGGAAGATCACAACCAACCGTGGGAGGCGGGAGTAGGCGGTCCCGCCGGCGCTGGTTTGGCTTTGGCGGCTCGAGGAAGAAGATACTGAAGAAACGCGACAGACGTTGAATGTCAATCCAACGGTCAAGGTTGGCACAATCGTTTGTTGACTAAGCGGACACCAAGTAGCATACTTTTTTATATATAGGAAGCAAACTGCAAGGAAAATGCGTTCGTCTGCGTCATCGTCACAGGGAACATTCGCAACATAAGTGGCTAGCACCCTTGGTTTGCAACCGAGAGGTCTCGGGTTCGAGTCCCAGGAACTCTCAATTTTGTCATCCTTCCTTCCTCGCACAAAAAGGGAAAGAAAATCAAAGACTTGGGAAGGTGTACAGAACAAGCTATTGTACCAGTAAAGAGATGTTGCCGAGTTTTAGAAAAAAGAAAGACGTGCTCCTGTAGCTGGTTTGAATCCAAACCTAGACTATGACTATATATGGTGCTATGCTACTCTGCAAGTAATGAAACTGACATATCCAACGTTCGCTTCTCCTCTTCTCTATTTACTCTGCCTAGCATCAGAAGCTCTGGCCGCAGCAACCATGTCCGCTGGCTGCTCGTCCACCTGCTCTTCAGCAGGCAACAACCAGATATGCGCCAAGTCGCCACCCGTAGCATCGCCTGTGGGTCTCATCACACCCCCGCCGGCACGCGCACCGCAGCCGATTGCTCATCGCAACCCGATGCCGTTGGTGTGGTGCCACTGCTGCAAATCACGCAGAGTCATCCGTCGCGTCTCAACCATAATCCGCAACCCTAGCCGAGTCTTCTACAAATGCCCGAATCATGGGGTAATAATATGTTTAAGTGTTGTTCTGCTGCTTTCAGTTGCTGATTTTTTTAATAGTTTGGTTGATGATCTTCCAATTTGATTCGTGCAGAAAAGGGAAGATTCGTGTGATTTGTATTTCGGGGAACTTGCTGATGTGGGGGAATGCAACTACGATGATTATTTGGTTAGCCAAGGAATCCAAATACCAGCAGGTTGGGGTGTTGGACAAGTAACTGAAGGAACAACAAAAGAGGAAGATGCAGAGCAGAAGGTTAAAGATGCAGTTCCTCTGATCATGGCCAAGCAATAACTGCTGAACGGCCTTGACAGCAATGAGGAGATGAAAGATCTTGTGAAGATAATGGGCAAAATGGATGTGCTCTGTAGGATGATTGTCTTTTTATTTGAAGTGTATGTAGAACTCGTGATGTATTCAGTGGCTACGACATGAGCACTTTGCTGAAATTAGTAATGAATGAAACCTGTGTAGCAGGCTGGGCGTAGTGTTGTGAACATCTAATGATTTCTATTAACGGAAATCAGGGGGTATCCCCTTTTGCTCATATAAATAAATAAATAGCAGACGCCCTGTCGGGTCAGCTTTGTTCTCATTCGAAGACGTCGAGCAAATTGCAGTGCAACATCAAACTATGTCATCAAATTCAAGTTTAACAACCAATTATGAGTACAACTAAACAACAATGTCATCATGTTTTAGTTGTCATACAATCACCAAACACAAATCAACATACATAAAAAGTGATGTTCTCACAGCAAAATACTAAACAACATGTTCATCAGGTTTCAGTTGTCATAGCAAACACAATTTCACATAGTAGATAAAAAAACATCTTCTGACAGGCAAATACGACAAAAGCAATGTAATCATCATCCGCAGCAGCAGCGTCAACATCTTCGCCATGTGTATCAGTCTGAATCGTAATTCCCCATGGTGTCATCTTCTTCTTCGTCCTCAACGTCCTCGAACGTTGGCTTCTTCTTGATCAACTCTTGTATGTCCACAGCACGACAGGCAATCTTTTCGCCGGCGTCATTCACGTGATGGTTCTCAAAGATATTAGGAACATCTGTGTTATCTTGTACATCAGGAGCAGTGTAAGCATAATCTTGTTGTGCAACTTCATTAAACAAATTCCTCTGCTCAAACCTTTGCAATACTCTCCAGTCATTGCTACGTGCAAATGTGTCTTCCAAGAAAAATATCTGTGTTGCTTGATTTGCCAAAATAAAAGGTTCATTGGTCTGGTACGCCGCCTTGACATTGATGGATTTGAAATAATCATCATCTCTGGGTTTTGCGATCCTGGAAAATAGGTTATAGCAACGACAGCACAACAGAACCACACACCGATGATCCTCGAAACTGGAGATATACTGCAACTGAACAATGTTTGTTATGTTAGCATACATTTTAGTTATCTGTTTGTCATACGTATCCATGCTCATGATGGCACTATTTTGTGTATTCCTGCCTTCGTCTCGTGCAAGGGTGTTGTAGCGCACATCTCCATCAACGCAAGATTCATAATGTCTTACCCGAGTATCAGGACCCATTGCTAGCGAGTAAAGGGCATCATCAACTGCCTTCCCATCTTCCCGCATCTTCTTAACCTATTGTTAGAAAATAGACAAGCTGATCATCTTATGTACTCAATATATTAAAAAAACTGACAGTGCACTTCAAAATCTTACATGGTTCTTGAACCATTTCGCAAATCCTGCCATAACCAGTTTGTCAATGTTTCTTGGATTTTGCGGCAGTAACTCCTCTTTGTAGATGCTGCACAACATAGTGATCGCGTCAAACATCTAAATATATAAGAACGTGCTAGAAGTTTAGTAGATTACGATGTATAAGCTGCAGTACTCAGGACAGTTACAGAACGTGCTAAATATATAAGAACGTGCTAGAACTTGATATAAGGTAGTATCTCAGGACAGTTATTTAACACATACCAAACCATTTTTTCCAAATCTTTAGGTTTGTCCTTTGTTCGACTCTTCCCTGTAACTCGATCAGAATAATCAAAAACATTGAGCCCGGGATTGTCTTCACCCACCTCTTTGCTAAGCTGATCAGCTGTTTCAATGTATTTTGAGCAGAACGTCAACACTTCTGTACCAATGTAGGCCTCTGCAATAGAACCCTCAGGTCTAGCTCTGTTCCTAACATAGCCCTTGAAAGTGCCTAGCCGCCTTTCAATACGGTACATCCAGCCATACTGTACTGGACCTCTAAGTAGTGACTCACCAGGTAGATGAGCAGCCAAATGCACCATCACATCAAAGAAGGTTGGAGGATATATCTTCTCAAGGTCGCATAGGATAGTTGGTATCTTGTCTCTAAGACGCTCCAAAGCATCTATCCTGATATTTCTACTGCAGAGTTCCATAAAGAATTGTCCCAACTCTGCAACTGCTCTGTATAAGTCAGGGCGGCCCAATCCTCTAGGGATAATAGGTAAAACCCTTTGAAGTAGGACGTGGCAGTCATGAGTTTTCAACCCTTGTACCTTGTTTCCATCTGCACTGACTCTCCTTTCAGGGTTGGAAGCAAATCCATGTGGGAATCTCACACGTGACAGGACCTCGCAGAATTCTTTTCTTTTTACCTTGTCCAAGACGTACACAGCTGGTGCTATATCCCGTGGTTTACCTTCATCTTGCACCTGCAAATCCTTTCTGATACCCAGTTGTGTCAAATCAATCCTAGATTTTAAGATATCTTTCGTCTTGCCTTCAATGTTGAGAAGTATGCCGATAATGCTGTCACATATATTTTTCTCGATGTGCATCACATCAAGATTATGCCGCAGATCCAAATCTTTCCAATACTCCAAGTCCCACAAAGTGGACCCGCGGGTAAACAATAATCTCTCTTCTACCCTGCCACGCTTCCTTTTCCCGCTACCATTACCAGGATGGTTTCCTGGTGTAATATGCCTGACGTTCTCTAATTCCACGTGCAACTCATCGGCGGTGAGCCTCTTTGGCGCATCACGGTTTTCATGCTTTGCATTGAACACATGTCTTTGGTATTTTCTAGGATGCGGCTTATCCTTGGCAAGGAAACAGCGGTGTCCAATGTAACAGATCTTGCTAAGTATTGCGTATGACAGTGGATTCCTGTCACAGTGAACACATGCATTGTAACCATGTGTCGTTCGCCCTGACATAGTGCCCAAAGTCGGATAATCATGGATGCACCAAATTATAACACCACGCAAAAAGAAAACAGCTGGTGGGCTGCTATATAGGTCTCGAGTGAGAACACCCTTCCATAGCTGTTGAAGTTCCTCCACAAGAGGCTCCATGAACAAATCAAAATCCTTTCCAGGACTTTTTGGTCCTCGGATGAGCAAGGCCATCATGTAGTTTGATTCTTTGGTGCAGACATTTGGAGGCATATTGTAAGGGATAACAAGCACTGGCCACATGCTATATGTGGCGCTCTGGTGGCCAAATAGGTTAAATCCATCTGAAGCTAAGCCATGTCTAATGTTTCTCAGGTCAGCAGCAAACTCTTTGTGTTTATCATTGAAGCTTTTCCACTCACTACCATGAGATGGATGGCTCATTACATTCTGATCTCTGTACTCCTGGTTCCTAGCATGCCACAGTACATCCTCTCTTGTTTCAGCATCATGAAACAACCTCTGGAATCTTGGTGTAATTGGAAAATGTCTCAGAACATTATGAGGAATCCTCTTCACAGCATCGCCATCTTTCCAGCTTGATGATTTGCATTTCGTGCATTCACTTAAGTTGGCATAATCCTTCCGTAACAGAACTCGATTATTCTTTCAAACATGGATCATATCATATCCAATTCCAACTGCACGAAGGAAATTCTTCATTTTACTATAGGTGTGTGGAAGCTCAAACGCATCTGGGAAATATTTGCGGAAAGCAGCCAACATCGCATCGAATGCTTTGTTGGTCATCTGCTCAGATGTCTTCACCTGAAGAAAGGTGACCATAGCTAAGAATACTGACAGCTTATTTCCTAGGGTGATAGCAACGTTGCATTGTTCCAACATGCGGGCCAAGCATTTTTCTTCTGCAGGTGAAAGTTCACGGAATGCACGAGCATTTCGTAGCATTGTTTCAATGTTGGTCAAACTCACTGGCTCCGCCACCACCACCTCCTACTCCTCTTCCACCTGAGCATCAGGAAGATCAAGGTGGTGATCTGCTGCTTCCACGTAGTCAATAACATTGACGTTCACAGCTTCACCATGATGAACCCACCTAGTATATGTGACCGACATCCCATACAAGTGTAGATGATTTTGCACAGTTGACTGGGGTATTGTAACTGAATGCATACAACTACTACACGGGCAGAGCACATCTAATTTCAGACCACCATACTCAGCTCTGATAAAGTTCATGAAGTTTTCAACCCCCTCGACATATGCAGCGGAGAGTCTTCGAGCATAAGTTATCCAAATCCCGTCCATCTGTTACACATACAAATTAGTTCTTCTACTAGATATTACAAGAAAAACATATATGTTTTTTTATGAAGTCCAGAAAAAATACCTAGGTCGATGTCTAGAGCTATTGCAAGATATTTGGACGAGCAGATCTAAGTAACGAAATATATGTAAAGCTAATTCAGCAAACAGATTTGAGTGCTAAATTATGGCAGGCTATTTCAGCAATCAATGAGGCCGAGCACACAGCCATCGAACTATTGAAGGCCATCGCAGCAACAAAGATCGAGTATAAAATGGTGTAGAGCTATTTCACCTAACAGATTGGCTACTAGACCATGGCAATCTACGTCATAATAAATATATGGCAGGATATTTTAGCAACTAATCGGCCTTGGCATGCCATCTCAGCGAAGCAGATTGAGTGCAGAACAGGGCAAGGAAGCTTCTTAAGCAGAGCATATTGACAATAAACTACTTCGACAAACAGTGAGATTAACAGCGTCTATCAGCTAACATTCAAGGCTACACCGACATGAACGGGGCCTCAGTCTAGAATGCGCGTACCATGGGAGAAGCTGACCGCCGTGTGTCTCCACACGAACATTTCCAGCAGTGGCGGCGCTGACCGTCGTGCGCCTCCACAAGAACATAGCCAGAGGTGGCGGCACGACTAGAGGACGGCAGTCTATGAGAGCGTACTATGGGAGCGAGAGGATCACTGAACCGCGGCGCCGACGTATCGGCTTTGGCGGGGAGGACGGCTTTGGCGGACCGAATGGAGTGAAGGGGGACAGGGGGGAGGGGGGTTTGGGGAATATTATTGGCTAGTTGGCCGAAGGGCGGTTGAATCAGATTTGGGGGAAATTTTTGGTGTGTGGGGAGGATTTTCGCGCGGTGGGCGGGGGGAGTTTGGCGCATGGTCGGTTTCTCCAAGTGCAGTCCCACGTGTCAGTGAAGAGGCAAGCCGAAGCGCGTTCCGTTTGGGTGAGCCATGTGTAGGACCGAACGTGTGTGGGGTGCAATGCGACCGCGACAGGAGTGTTGTGAGTGTACTGCCTTTTTTCCTTTTAAATTAGGTGCTTCACCCCCTCAAAAAAAAATTGTTGCTTCGCGCGATCCATGGATACTACTACTAGTAATCCGGCAATCCTGACTAAAACGGCGCGGCCGGGTCTTTTCCCGCGCGATATGCTGGGGGGTTGGCTTAGTTGGGTTTTTTAGGACGAGTAATGCTACACCTATGTAATCCCAGTTACATAATTAACGTAATGTGAAACGTGTGAGCTGTTGATTGTAGATTGGGGGGAGAGAGGGGCCCACCACCATGAAAATCAGGGGAGGAGAGAGAGGCAATTTACGTTAACCCTTTTGGAGGTTCCCGTAGATGTAGAAAGATGTGAAATGTGTGAGTGTGTAGTGGACATACTATTGGAGTGCCTAAGATAATTTGTGTATGTATAGACCCTATGTGTTTATTTTACTTTGCATGTTAGATTTGTCTCGGTTCAATAAAAAGCAGAGTTTGTGATGATGGTGTGCCTGTCATGCTGCAATATAGGCCGTCCGATCTATATCTAACGGATAGGAAGGAAACTATGACAATTTACCCGCACTCCTCTCCAGATTCGTAGATAAGGCTTTCCCTCGTTCATCCTTTTCTCCCACAAGATCTTGATCTGCCGTGCAATGCATGGGCATCTTGCTAGTACTCTTACAATATGTATATTATTGTGAAAGTTCATATACACCGGCCAAGATTAATGCAAACACGGCAGATTTTCATTACATTTCAAACTTTTATAGGACAAAAAATAAAAGAAACCCGACGCTAAACCTATTCTACGGTGGTAACCGACGTCCTCCATCTGCGATATCTATGTACAGGGGCGGGGTTCAAGACCCGTGAAGTGAAGGTGCAGTCTCCGACGAGGAACAGTAGAACACGGGATACGGACCGGCCAGTTGGCACACCATGCCCTGCCGCCTCCCATGCCCTAATCATCCTCGGAGGAGTCCCCGACCTCGGCGGTGCCGGACGTTGGACGGTGGCAAGTAGGACGCGTGGCTGACGGTGCTCCCGTCATCGGGTGCCAGCGTGGCCACCGCATGTGCGGTCGCGTCCGTGTCCGGCTATGCCGCTATTGCATCGCGAGAGGTGACTCGAGCGAGGGCGGCGACCTCGAGCTTCATCCCCGAAGACAAGCTCTCCCGTAGAGCATTCGCACTTGCGGTCATGGTGGATGTGGTGCCAAGTAGGAGGACGATGCGCTATGGTGTGGAGGTTAGCTGGGCGTTGCCGCTTTAAGTAGCGCATTCCGGTGAGGCCAAACGTCCGGGTGCGTCATTAAGTCGCCGGAGTTGGTTCCTCAGGCACCCAGCCTCTTAACAACGACATATGAACGAACGACATGAATGCGGGCAGCTGGTGCCAGCTGGGAACGCACCACGCGACGGCATGAGGGACGAGGGTTTTGGTGTGCCAGGGTAGTCAGCTGCGGTCGTGGCAACGTTGGAGATGCCCTTTGCTCACATGCGATCCCCGCATGTCATTGAAAAAGCAAGATGACCCGGCATGGTCTCAGGTCCAGAGGATGCAGTTGGCCGCGCTACACCACTCCGCATACGCATCACGGCGCCCCGTGCATCCTCGACAAGCCAGGTGTTGGGGTGCGTTTGGATTGTGGCCAAAGTGCACCTTACCAAAATTTTAGTCATGACCCAAAGATTGGTCTTTGTTTGGATGGTTTCCATTCTTTTGGCATGCCAATGAACTCTAGCCAACTCTAGTTCATTTTTCTTGCCAATGTCAGCCAAATCATGTGCAACCAATACCTCAACCAAAATTTTGGTCATGACCCAAAGATTGGTCTTTGTTTGGATGGTTGCCATTTCTTTGCCATGCCAATGAACTCTAGCCAACTCTAGTTCATTTCTCTTGCCAATGTCGGCCAAATCATGGGCAACCAATACCTCAACCAAAATTTTGGCTACCGAATGCTTTGATGGGGCAAACTTGGGCACAAACCAAACATACCGTTGGTCGTGCGACAGCAATAACGCCACCCTTGGCACACTGAAACCAACCGTGTCTAGCGATGATATAAGCGTGTCTCTCACAGCGGTCGCCGTGTCCAGAGGCGGTGCTGGAGCTGCACCCCGTTGTTGGCCCCAATGACCCACATGAACGGTTGTCAGTGGTGAGGAGGTCGTGGGCCAGCTCCTCCATTGGACTAGTCTGCGTTACGTCGTCCCGATGGGTGTGCCCCACATGTCGGTTTCCCTGTTTTCCTGGCCATATTCGAGCGTCAGTGCTCCGCGTTGCGCATTAGGCCTTTCACTATGTAGGCCAAGCGAGACAACTTATTGTTTATTTGAGCCGTTCAAGTATAATCATGTGGTGTTTGCTTATTTCTCATTCCTCTCCGACCCTCTTCTCCATCGATCATGTCGCCCTCCAGTCGAGTCCATCCTCCTGCATGCCTCATTTGAACATTCCGCCGAGTATCATTCGCATGTACCCACCCTAGTCCTCTTTCAGTATATCTCCGGACCCCGAGATGAAATCGAGAGGGAACGAGTGGGGGCACGTGATACCTAAGGCGGATTCAAAATTTTGAACCAGTGATCATAGCATCCGCAAATCATATATAAAGGGTATTCAATGTTTGTTTCGTTTTTGAACATACAATATACTCCCTCCTATCCTTTATAGTTTACATATAAGTTTTATGTGTAGTCAAAGTATCTCTACTTTGATCAAAAAGGTATCAACATTCCACAATGCCCAATCAATATTGTTAGATTCGTACGTACTCCTAGATTTGTACTTGAGATGGTTTCCAAGTTAACTATTGACAAGATTAATAGTACATGAGATGTATAATGTGAAAATTATATCATTGGAAACTCCTTTCACATACAAATTTGACCGTATGATTTGTGTAAGTTGCATGTCATATATTATTACTCTAACATTTGGTCAAAGTTAGCCTTGAAAAACGCATTAGACCCTGTATGCTTTTTGTAAGTTGCATGTCATATATTATTACTCTAACATTTGTGTAAGTTGCATGTCATATATTATTACTCTAACATTTGGTTAAAGTAGTATAGTGGAAGTGGATCCTGTGACGTAGGTATCCTGCCTTACCCTCCCTTTCGGTCACTTACTGGCAGACCCCATGCCCGCTAGGCCTCGCATGTTAGTTACTCAATGGGTTCGGCCACGTCAGGGGATCCTCATCCATACTATACTCCCTCTGTTTTTATTTACTCTGCATAAAACGGAGGGAGTGGTGGTATAATAAATGACGCAGGCAGGGGAGGGGGAGGGACATCGGTTTGCTCTCAACCGGGGTCCCACAAGCGAGCGAAAACGCAAGACGAAGCGCGTTCCATTCGGTGAGCGACATGGAGGGTCCAGCATGCCGGGCTGCAATGCGAACGCGACAAGAGCGATGTACAATCAAAACTGATTGACCGATCATTACCGAAATCACTATTCACACCAGAACCGCTGCTCGGCCTACGCCAGGCACTGCCATAAACCACACCAAATCTCCAGCCCATTCCCCCACCTTTCGATCCCCTAGCCCGCATCAAGCGTCCCCTAGTTCGCCGGAAAGCCATGGTGCGCCGCAAGATCACTTACTACAAGATGCTAACGCCGGAGCTCTGCGCAGAAATCGCGGCGGCGCTCGGCGCCACAGACCTCCGTTCCCAAGCTCGCTTTGCGGCGGGCCAATCCCTGAGTTCTCTGGAGCCAAGCTACGAGGAGGAGTAAGCCGATCCAATGTTCATGGTGGAGGTCACAACGCAGAAGGCCCCCGATGGGTATGAGACGATGGACGTCGACTTCGTGCCGGCGTCCGAGTCCCCCATGGTGCAGGCGGACCAGCGGTTCAACATGGCGATACTAAAGGAGGACCGGGAGGCAGAGGCTCAACTCGACGCGGAGCGCGCGCATGCCGCTGCCATCGAGGCTCTCCTGCAGGCAGAACCGGATGTCGTGGATGTGAACCGGGCGGCGGAGGCTCAACTTGAGGCGGAGCGCGCGGATGCCGCTGCCATCGAGGCCCTCCTGCAGGCAGAACCGGACGTACTAGATGAGGGAGTCCTGGACTAGGGGGTGTCCGGATAGCCGAACTATCATCTTTGGCCGAACTCCAAGACTATGAAGATACAAGATTGAAGACTCCGTCCCGTGTCTGGATGGGACTTTCCTTGGTGTGCAAGGCAAGCTTGGCGATGCGGATATGAAGATCTCCTACCATTGTAACCGACTCTGTGTAACCCTAGCCCTCTCCGGTGCCTATATAAACTGGAGGATTTTAGTCCGTAGGACGAACAACAATCATACCATAGGCTAGCTTCTAGGGTTTAGCCTCTCTGATCTCGTGGTAGATCTACTCCTGTACTACCCATATCATCAATATTAATCAAGCAGGAGTAGGGTTTTACCTCCACCGAGAGGGCCCAAACCTGGGTAAAAACATCGTGTCCCTTGTCTCCTGTTACCATCCGCCTAGACGCATAGTTCGGGACCCCCTACCCGAGATCCGCCGGTTTTGACACTGACATTGGTGCTTTCGTTGAGTGTTCCTCTGTGTCGTCACCTATAGGCCTGATGGCTCCTTCGATCATCAACAACGACACGGTCCAGGGTGAGACTTTTCTCCCCGGACAGATCTTCGTATTCGGCGGCTTTGCACTGCGGGCCAATTCACTTGGCCATATGGAGCAGATCGAAAGCTACGCCCCTGGCCATCAGGTCAGATTTGGAAGTTTGAACTATACGGCTGACATCCATGGAGACTTGATATTCGACGGGTTCGAGCCATAGCCAAGCGCGCCGCACTGTCACGATGGTCATGATCTAACTCTGCCGCCGGACAGTGCCCTGGAGGCCGCACAAGTGTCCGCTCCGACCCTTAGCTCGGAGCCGACTGCGCTGATCGAGGATGGGTGGCTGGACACCGCCTTGGGGGCTGCCACCTCTACGGCGATAGAGCCGAACACCAACCATGTCCTTCTCAAAGCCCGTGACTCCGAGGTGTCGGACTCCTCTCCGGACTCCGAACCTCCCGCGCCCCTGCCAATCGAATCCGATTGGGCGCCGATCATGGAGTTCACTGCCGCGGACATCTTTCAGCACTCGCCCTTTGGCGACATCCTGAATTCACTAAAGTCTCTCTCTTTATCAAGAGAGCCCTGGCCGGACTATGGTCAGGAAGGTTGGGATGCGGACGACGAAGAAATTCAACACCCACCCACCACCCACTTTGTAGCCATTGTCGATGATTTAACTTACATGCTCGACTTTGACTCCGAAGACATCGACGGTATGGACAACGATGCCGGAGACGACCAAGAACCAGCGCCTATAGGGCACTGGAAGGCCACCTCGTCATACGACATATACATGGTGGACATCCCAAAGGATGGGAATGGCGATGGAACAACGGAGGATGACCCCTCCAAGAAAAAGCCTAAGCACCGGCGTCAGCGGTGCCGCTCTAAATCCCTCCACAGCAAAAATGGAGATTCCGGCACGGGAGACAATAACGCCCCAGACGGTGCCGAAGACAACCCCCTCCAGCAGGACTCAGCGCAGGAAGATGGAGAAGCCAGCCCTCATGAGAGAGTGGCGGACAGAGAGGTAGAGGACGATAATTATATGCCTCCCTCGAAGACGAGGCAAGCCTCGAGGACGACGAATTTGTCGTGCCTGAGGATCCCGTCGAACAAGAGCGTTTCAAACGCAGGCTTATGGCCACGGCAAGCAGCCTCAAGAAAAAGCAGCAACAGCTTAGAGCTGACCAAGACTTGCTAGCCGACAGATGGACTGAAGTCCTTGTGGCCAAAGAGTATGAACTCGAACGCCCCTCCAAGAGCTACCCAAAACGCAGGCTGCTACCCCGATTAGAGGAGGAAGCACCTAAACCTACATCACCAGCACACACTACGGCCCACCGGCCACCTCGTGGCCGCGACAGAGAGGCCTCTAGGCCCTCCACTAAAGCCACACCCCGGCGTCGCTCGAAAACTACAAAGCCACGGGGGAATGTGCCAGACTGGCGAGACATATTGGAGGTCAAGGCAAGACAAACAAGATCGATCTACGGATCACGTGGGTGCCCCACGATACGTGATGACAACCGTCACGCCCGATACAGCAATTCTGGCCGGGCCGAACACAGTGGACATAGCTCGTTTGAGCTGCGTCATGATATAGCCCAATACAGAGGCGCCGCACACCCACTATGCTTCACAGACAAAGTAATGGATCATCAAATCCCCGAGGGTTTCAAACCCATAAACATTGAATCATACGACGGCACAACAGATCCTGCGGTTTGGATCGAGGACTATCTCCTTCACATCCACATGGCCCACGGTGATGATCTACACGCCATCAAATACCTCCCACTCAAGCTTAAAGGACCAGCTCGGCATTGGCTCAACGGCTTGCCAGTAGAATCAATTGGGTGTTGGGAAGACCTGGAAGCCGCATTCCTTGATAACTTCCAGGGCACATATGTGCGACCACCAGACGCTGATGACCTAAGCCACATAATTCAGCAGCCAGACGAATCGGCCAGACAATTCTGGACATGGTTCTTAACCAAGAAAAATCAAATCGTCAACTGTCCGGATGCAGAGGCCCTTGCAGCCTTCAAACATAACATCCGCGACGAGTGGCTTGCCCGGCACCTAGGACAGGAAAAGCCGAAATCCATGGCAGCCCTCACATCACTCATGACCCGCTTCTGCGCAGGAGAGGACAGCTGGCTAGCTCGCAGCAACAACCTGACCAAAAACTCTGGTAGTTTGGATACCAAGGATAGCAACGGCAGGTCGCGTCACAATAAGCACAAGCGTCGCATTAACGGTGATAATACTGAAGATACGGCAGTCAATGCCGGATTCAGAGGCTCTAAACCCGGTCAGCAGAAAAAGCCATTCAAAAGAACCACTCCGGGCCTGTCCAAGTTGGACCGAATACTCGATCGCTCATGCCAGATACACAACACCCCCGAAAAGCCAGCCAATCACACCAACAGGGATTGTTGGCTGTTCAAGCAGGCAGGCAAGTTAATTGCCGAAAATAAAGACAAGGGGTTGCATAGCGATGATGAGGAGGACACCCGGCCGCCGAACAATAGAGGACAGAAGGGTTTCCCCCCACAAGTGCGGACGGTGAACATGATATACGCAACCCACATACCCAAAAGGGAGCGGAGGCGTGCACTCAGGGACATATATGTGATGGAGCCAGTTGCCCCAAAGTTCAATCCATGGTCCTCATGCCCGATCACTTTTGATTGAAGGGACCACCCCACTAGCATCCGCCATGGCGAATTCGCCGCATTGGTTCTAGACCCAATCGTCGCCGGATTTCACCTCACTAGAGTCCTGATGGACGGCGGCAGCAACCTGAACCTGCTTTATAAGGATACAGTGTGCAAGATGGGCATAGACCCCTCAAGGATTAAACCCACAAAAATGACCTTTAAAGGCGTCATACCAGGTGTAGAGGCCAACTGTACAGGCTCAGTTACACTTGAAGTGGTCTTCGGATCCCCGGATAACTTCCGAAGCGAAGAGTTAATCTTAGACATAGTCCCGTTCTGTAGCGGCTATCACGCACTGCTCGGACGAACCGCATTTGCAAAGTTCAATGCGGTGCCGCACTATGCATACCTCAAGCTCAAGATGCCAGGCCCACAAGGAGTCATTACGGTCAACGGAAACACCAAACACTCTCTCCGAACGGAGGAGCATACAGCGGCTCTCGCGGCAGAAGTACAAAGCAGCCTCTTAAGGCAATTCTCGAGTCCGGCTGTTAAGTGGCTGGACACTACCAAGCGCGCCCGGAGTAACCTACAACAAGACCACCTGGCACGTTCCGAGCACGCCTAGCAATGCAGCCCCAACCCCAGCCCTCGCGACATAGCGAGACCAGTACCACGCGTACCTAACTATGCTCTGGAGATACCATGGGCATAGGGGGAGGGGCACGACCACGGCATGCCCAGAGTGCGGCTCAACCACACCAGGGGCTCCCAATTGTGTCATTCTTCTTTTTTTTTCTTATTCTCAGGACTCCATTTTCCAGAAGCCTTGTCCGGCAGTAGACTTGCCGAACTCACGATGCAACAGCCAGGGAAGCAGAAAAGCTACGTCGAGTATCTAGGTGGTCTCTATCACGAGCAGTATAACTGTTTTACATACCATCCTGCAGCCTACCCCTAGAGGGGGACGTGTTAAAAAGTCCCATCCCTTGCTTATCGCACTATTTGCATCGTTCTGCTTTCATGGCAGTATTTTTTGAATAAACAATGCATCGCTTTTTGCCTATTATTGCATTCCTTTTTTTATCTATATATGTTCACATATGACATGTTGCATCCGTACGCTTTGGTATGGCCAAATACACCAGGGGCTTAAGTTCCCCAAAATATGGTGTGATAAGTCCGAACACTTTCACAAGTGCGGCACCCCGAACTTATAGCACTATATGCATCAGCTCCGAATCATGTCTTGGGTCAATAGTTGGGTTTGCCCGGCTCCCATGTTTTGGTACCTTACGTTCCGTTATATCGGCTAAGGTAGCGCTGGGAGAACCACTGCGATTGTGCCCCAGTTGAGCTGGGTTGAGCACCTCAGTGGAGAAGGCTAAAACTGACCGTCATGATAGGGCGAGAGCCGGTCGCTGTTCGAGAGGTTTTTTCGAGTCCCTAAAGACTGATGCCGCTTAGAGCGATGAGCCGGCTTTGTCCGGCCCAGGCGTGGATAGCGCCCCGAATTTGGTCTTCCGAACACTAGGGGCTTTGCCCAAATTTAAAATTAAAGAATTCTATGGCTAAGTGGGAGTGTTCAAGAATTATAAGTCCGGTTGCCTCGTTCGTTGTGTTGAGCGCCTCCCTCGAAGGACCCAAAAATGGGAACAAGAGCGCTCAAGTTTATCCCGAACACCCCAACACTAGTGGCATGGGGGCTGAAGCCAGCGACTTGCCATCTCTCAGATTTGATAAACGGCCACACGGAAGGTAATATTTTAAATTAACAAGCGTTGCTTAGTGCATATGAACAAAGTTTCCAGCGCACATGATAACAAAATGCGAGTCTACTCAAAAAATACATCTTTGGAGCATTCACCCGCTATAAGGTGGGCACCCTTCAGGACACCCTTATAGTACATCTCGGGCATGCGATACTCCTTGCCCGGCGGTGGCGCGTCCGTCACAAGCTTCTCGGCGTCCATCTTGCCCCAGTGCACTTTAGCATGGGCAAGGGCCCGACGGGCACCTTCAATGCAGGCGGAGTGCTTGATGACTTCAACCCATGGATAGGCGTCCACCAGCTGCCGGACCAGACCAAAGTAGCTCCCAGGCATGGCTTCTTTGGGCCACAGCCGAACTATGAGGCCCTTCATGGCCTATTCGGCCACCTTGTGGAGCTCGACCAGCTGCTTTAGCTCGTCGCTCAGGGGCACCGGATGTCCGGCCTCAGCATACTGAGACCAGAACACCTTTTCCATCGAGCTCCCCTCCTCGGCTCTGTAGAATGCGGCAGCATCAGACATGCTACGGGGCAGATCTTAGAACGCTCCTGGAGAGCTCCGAATTCGGGTAAGTAACAAGTAATTCACTTTTACATGCTTGCTTTGCATGAAGAATGCCTTACCCGCCGCTATCTTCTTTACTACCTCAATTTCCTGGAGGGCTTTTTGGGCTTCGGCCTTAGCGTCTTTGGCACTCTCAAGAGCCGAGGCGAGCTCGGACTCTCGAGTCTTCGAGTCATGCTCCAAACTCTCGTGTTTTTACACGAGAGCATGGAGCTCTTACCGCACCTCCGTCACCCGCGCCTCCTTCTTCTCTCATTCGATGCATTCCGCGGCCGCATTGCGTTCAGCCTCGGACACCGCTTCCTTTAGGTCGCCACCTCATTCGTGGCCCCTGCAATACTCACGTTGTTCCTGTCATTTTTTGTAACCAAATCCTTTTCTATAAGGTATTACTTTAATAAGGTATCACTTACCTTCCTTGTCCTCGAGCTGCTTCTTGGTACGGCCGAGCTTGTTCTCGGACCGCTCGAGGCTCTGCTTCAACACATTGACCTCTGCAGTCAGTGTGGCAGAGGTCAGCAGCGCAGCCTGCATTCCCATATTGACATGCTTATGTTAGACTCCTGAGTATATCTTTTTAGATCCTCAGTTCGGCTTTTCTTTCCGAACACCAAACTGAGCATCAGGGGCTTCTGTCTATGCGGTACTATTTTACATATCTAAATTACATACCTCAAAGCCTATTAGAAGGCTGGTACAGGCTTTAGTCAGCCCGCTCTTGGCGGACTGAATTTTCTGGATCACCGCACTCATAACAGTGCGGTGCTCCTCCTTTATGGATGCGCCGTTAAGCGCCTCCAGCAAGTCATCTGGTGCCTCCGGTTGGACGGAGGCCACCGGCGTCGCAGTCTTGCCCTTCTTACGAAGGGCCTGCCCGCCAGACTTCAGAACCACTGTAGGTTTCATTACGGAGTCCGGGATAGGGCCGGACTTAGAGCCCTGGGGGGTTCCGCCCTCTTTTCGCCCAGAGTCCGGGAGGTCACCTTGCGGCGCCTCCAGGACGACCTCCTCTTAGCTAGGCCCCTTCTAGGACCCCACCTCGGCGTCGTCTACATCACGGGGGGAGGAGGCGGTCGGAAGTGAAGTGCTATTCACATCCGACGAACCCAGGGACCCGCTCGACGAAGCGGGGAGATCATCCTTGGGTGGGCTACATGGTTGTATTCGGCGTTAGAAGACACTATGCGACGAAAGAAAAATCATAAGTTATTCTGAATCCGGACACTTACGATCTCGCCAGGGGCTTGGCCCTCGAAGGCCACTCCTCTTCGCCGTTGTCGGCGTTGGTGGAACAGTCCGGAGGAAGGGTCCTTCCCTTCTTGGACCCTCCAGCCTCTCCAGTCGGGGAGGCCTTCCTTTTCTTCTCTCCCGCCGCTGGGGGAGAAGCCTCCTTTTTCTCCTCCTCGTCTTTGCGGGAGGAGTCCGCCTCGGAGTCATCGGACAATGAGTCCGATAACAACTGGCACCGGTAACTCCTCCGAGTTCCCGTGGCCTTCTTCTTGGCCTTCTTCTTCGGTACCATGTAAGGCGCCGGAGCCAGCATCCCCGTTAATCGGGCGTTCGCTGGGTCTTCGGGCAAGGGAGCCGGACAGTTAACCTGCCCAGACGTCTTCTGCCAGGCCTGTTAAAGGTAAAGGGAGTTTAGATCCCGCATAGAGTCAAACTATGAAAAACAAGTATCCCGTAAAGGGTAAAATAGCTTACCTCGCCGGCTTGACGCTGCGAGCTAAATCCGCGATCTTCGGTAGCGGATGCGGGAGCCTCGGCGCCCTTGAACAGCACCTTCCAGGCATCTTCGTACGTAGTGTCGAAGAGCCTGCTCAAGGTCCGATGTTGTGCCGGATCGAACTCCCACAAGTTGAAAGCTCGTTGTTGGCATGGGAGAATTCGGTGGATGAGCATGACCTGGACTACATTGACAAGGTTGAGCTTCTTGTTCACCAGGGTATGGACACATGATTGGAGTCCGGTCAACTCCTTCGAATCACCCCATGATAGGCCCTTCTCTTTCCAGGAGGTGAACCGTGTGGGGATACCAGATCTGAATTCGGGGTCCCCTGCCCATTCAGGGTCATGCGGCTCGGTGATATAGAACCACCCCGATTGCCACCCCTTTATGGTCTCCACAAAGGAGCCCTCGAGCCATAGGACATTGGGCATCTTGCCAACCATGGCACCTCCGCACTCCGCTTGGTGGCCACCCACTACCTTCGACTTGACATTAAAGGTCTTCAGCCATAAGCCAAAGTGGCGCTGGATGCAGAGGAAGGCCTCGCACATTACGATGAACGCCGAGATGTTGAGGATGAAATTCGGGGCCAGATCATGGAAATCCAGGCCATAGTAGAACATGAGCCCCCGGACAAATGGGTGAAGTGGAAAACCTAGTCCGCAGAGGAAATGGGTGAGGAATACCACCCTCTCATGGGGCCCGGGGGTGGGGATGAGCTGCCCCTCGTCGGGGAGCCGATGCGCGATGTCGCTGGACAAGTATCTGGCCTTTCGCAGCCTCTTGATGTGCCCCTCCGTGACGGAGGAGGCCATCCACTTGCCTCCCACTCCGGACATGGCTGGGGAAGGTTGAGGCGAGATGTGCGGACTTGGGCGCTGGAGCTCGAGTGCGCGGAGATAGATAAGCAAAGGAGGAAGAAGGCGTAGGTAAAAAGGTGGATCCTTATCCAATTATATATGGACGGACGAAAACTATGCGTCCCCACTAGCCTGGTAAAACTCGCTTATCTCCCAAGCATCATAATCAATGGCACGGTTGGGTTACCCACGCCCGTATTGATGAGAATCCCGGAATAAGGGGACACGATCTCTGCTTTGACAAGACGTGCCAAGGAAACCGCTTCGCTAAACGCGCTGAGGTGGAACAGTAAAAACGATTCGAATAAAGGCTTGGCCGTGGTGTGACGTCATGCCACGAAATACGTCAGTAGATTGAAGTTGTGTAAATATTATTCTCTCTATGGCGGTATGTGGAACTTATTTTGCAGAGCCGGACACTATCCTTTTGTTCAAAATCTTCTATGAATTATTCGGAGGAGGAACCCGCCTTGCAATGCCGAAGACAGCATGCGCGCCGGACTCGTTGTCATTGAAGCCTGGTTCAGGGGCTACTGAGGGAGTCCTGGACTACGGGGTGTCCGGATAGCCGAACTATCATCTTTGGCCGGACTCCAAGACTATGAAGATACAAGATTGAAGACTCCATCCCGTGTCCGGATGGGACTTTCCTGGGCGTGGAAGGCAAGCTTGGCGATACGGATATGAAGATCTCCTACCATTGTAACCGACTCTGTGTAACCCTAGCCCTCTCCGGTGCCTATATAAACCGGAGGGTTTTAGTCCGTAGGACGAACAACAATCATACCATAGGCTAGCTTCTAGGGTTTAGCCTCTCTGATCTCGTGGTAGATCTACTCTTGTACTACCCATATCATCAATATTAATCAAGCAGGAGTAGGGTTTTACCTCCACCTAGAGGGCCTGAACCTGGGTAAAAACATCGTGTCCCTTGTCTCCTGTTACCATCCGCCTAGACGCACAGTTCGGGACCCCCTACCCGAGATCCGCCGGTTTTGACACCGACACTTGACATGAACCGGGCGGCAGAGGCTCGACTCGACACAGAGCGCACGGGTGACGCTCTCATCGACGCCCTCCTGCAGGCGGAACCGGACGTCCTGGACTTGAACCGAGCGGCGGAGGCTCGACTCGACGCGGAGCACGCGGATGCCGCTGCCATCGAGGCCCTCCTGCAGGCGGAACCGGACGTCCTAGACTTGAACCGGGCTGTGCTCTCGTCCGTGCAGAGCGCCCGCATGCTCCACTTGAACAAGTAGTTGGAGGCTGAGGACAACCACGGTGCGGAGACACACGTCGGCAGTGACGACTGGTTCGCACTGGCAGCCAAAGACGATGAGGTCATCTCTTTTCGCGAGCAGTGATAGTTTTTCTTTATGTTGTTGTTTTTATGGATCTTTTGCTATGTAAAAACATATATTTTTTATGCAAGTCACCCGACTTGGGTCAGTCTACCATTTCAGACGGTTGGATGAATATCCTACGTCTCCTAACCCTTGTTTCCTTCTTCCTCACCTCTTCTTCTTCCCTAATCGACCACTACACGGGCCATACGGATACTTCCCAACATGCGGTTGGATAAACATGGTACAGCACATGTCAGTGAGGGTGTGATCCCTTGGTTGAGTTTGTGGCGTGCAGGAGCGACCGTGTGAGGGTGCCCTGCGACCGCGGCGTGCAGGAGCGACCGTGTGAGGGTGCATTGGGACCGCGGCATGCAGGAGCGGCTATGTGAGGGTGCAGTGCGACCGCGAAAGCCGTGCGCAAGTGTACCTCCTCCTCATTTTGAAAACATTAGGCAAGCTTGGCAAAAATGTGTGGCGAAGTTTGGCAATGCAAGGCCTAGACCCAAACAGGATAAGTACGTACGTACTAGGAGTATTAGTGTTATAAAAGAAAGGCGGGGTTTTCCTTCGCGGGATTTAATCGATACAAATCCTCGTTTCACGTGTTAATTAATACGTATTTTTTTCTCCAAAGACCAAAGAGCTAACCATCTCATTCCTCATCGCTTGATTAATGCAGCGCCATGCAAACCAACCTTCTCACTTCCGCATGCATGCAGGGGATATTAATGTCCTTGGTTGCTAACCCCATCAATTTTGCCTCGATTAGTGTTAGTGGCCCTTTGCAAATTGTAATTTTGATATACTGGCCTTGTGTACAAAAAAATGGAGGTAGTAACTATATTTGACTTCCTTCCCCATTGCGGTGACGTTGACGATATCTTTTTTTTGTGGTTTGGCGAAGTGCGTTCGACGGAGAACACCATTGAGGGAGACCACGGTAAGTCGTTCGCAAGTGCCGCCTACAAGCCGAGACAACCGCCTTATTTGCATCCAGGAAGTCCTTTAATAGTACTACTAGGAGTACTAGTGCGGTGAGATGGTTTCTCGAAGAAGACGATGGAGAAGCGGAGTCAGCGAAGAGTGAAATGATGGTTGCTTTGTCCGTGCTTTTGTGATTTGACGCCTCACTGCTTTGTGATTTGTGATAGAAGGGACAGGGGAGTAGACTCTGTGCTCTATATTGTACTACATTCGTCCAAGCATGGGAGAAAGAGGAGAGACGTTGCATTTTTCTGTTCCTTCAATCAATCAATAAGGGATCTTTGGTTCCATCTTTTTGGCTTTGGCAACACCGTCCATGATGGTTCCCACGATGCCAAAAGCTATTTTCACATTTGGATACACATTATGGATGCCCTTAACCATACCACTTGGTTTTCCTCCTGTGTGCTATCTATACAAATGTCAATTATATTGAACTAAAAATTATAGAATCAAGATTAGTAAAAAGGAGGTGATTTTGCCGCGCGGATGGCGGGGGAGGTTTCTTATTTGAGCAATGCTACATCCACGTAATGGTTTACATAAAGTTATGAACTGAAGTGATGTGGGACTATTTGATTGGATTAAAGGAGAGGATTAGGCCCACCCCACCTGAAAATCAGGGGGGCATATATAGATTAGATGGAAAGTGTACGTAGCAGCTACGTAGCCCTTTGTATGTCTAGGATTAGGCTTCTTATTTTCGGAGGACGTTGTCCTGGCGGTTTGCTAACATGCGGTCCCACGTGTCAGTGCTTTACCAAGCCGATCCGCGTCCCACATGAGGCAGAACAACGGCAGAAGCAACACGTGGTTAAGTTGAAGAAGATGAGGGAGAAGCGGATTCAGCAACGAGTCAAATGATGGTTGCTTCGTCCCTCCAACTTCTTTTTTTAGCATTCTTACTTCGTCCCTCCAACTTAACTGCGGGAAAGGTGCAACTTTGTGACTTGACGCCTCATTGCTCATTACTACGCCGGCGCCATGACTGGGGTGCTACACCCTGGCTGCTCTGCACTGTATTCCGGTATGGCACGTGGTCCTGGTAGCTTGATGTCCCACATTTCGGCGAAAGGGACTAGAAGATTTATGAAAGCGAGTGCTCCACTCTTACGACGGAGGAGTAGACGACACGACGGCCCAGTGAACGGTCACTTGTACTATATAGTACTATAGTTTTGCTGTTTTGCACGATCCATCGATACAAACCCGATTAGACAGGAAAGGGCGGGATTTTTCCCGCGCGGTAGATGATACTGTCCATACATTTCAAAGGCAATTTTACTGTATGCAAACTGAATAATTATAAGTAACAATATGATATCGAGTAAAACTAAAAACACATATGATTTATTGTGTTAGAGTGTAGTAGTAGTGTTGTATTGCATAGTTGTTTGATGTAACATGCGAGAACGTGTAGAGATGTAGTTTTGGAGGGCCTACAGAGAGAAAAGCGTAATACGGTCACCGAACTTCAGAATAAGCTGATTACGGTCACTATATACACTACTAGGAGAACGACTATAGATGAAATGGACACTAATGGTGCACCACGTGTGTGGTGCGCCATTAGAATATAGCAATGGCGCACCACATACAGGTGCGCCATTAGTAATATATTACTAATGGCACACCTGCTGTGTGGTGCTCCATTAGAAGTTTTGAAAATAATAATAATAATAAATTGTTACTAATGGCGCACCGTGGGATAGTTCGCCATTACTAGTTGACAGAGTAATGGCGCACCACACCCACCATGCGCCATTAGTAGTTTTGAAAAAAAAGAAAAAATAAATAAAAAAATTTGTTAGTAATGGCGCACCTGTGGACAGTGCGCCATTACTAGTTTTTACTAGTAATGGCGCATTGTCCACTGGGGCACCATTACTAAGTTTTTTTCAAAAAAAAATAAAAAAAATCAG